>NC_054554.1:20203784-20803784 GCF_017654505.1 Polyodon spathula | reverse complement strand
TTTGTTTTTTTTACTTGCAAAAGAAAAATGAAGAAAGAAAACACAAGACTACAGAAAGTGCAAAGTGGCAGTCCTTTGCTGAGTCCCACTGGATCATTTTTATGCTGTCTTTAATAATTTTAAAAAAGTGTCTTATTGTTAGTAATTATAGTTTTATCTTGACATTAATGTTGTTGGTACTGTAAACATTTTAAATGGCACACATAATTATGCTGAGGTGGGAAGTAAATAGTAACGTGATAAACATGTACACTGCAGACTATTTTGTATTATTTATTATGACTTTAAGTCATTAGAAATACGTTAAGAATGAAATTTTAAGAATGAAGCCTACTGTTTGATTTTCTGTCTCAGCAGTTTGTCAGTTACAGATTATTGTGAAAAATTATATATTAAATAAATGGGGGAAAAAGAAATCTGATTATTTTGCCTTTTAGTGCAACTGTGGCATCATTCAATGAGCAAAAATTGTAAAGGGTACTTTAGCTGAAACCTCCCGACAGAAGGGGTACAGTTTAAAAAAAAGATCGAAAACCCCTGATGTATGTGCTTTATGTGATGTTCCTGAATAAAACTACAACTTCTTATATTCAATTGTTTATCCTTTCATAATTAGTGTATGTATTACACTGATGCAAATGTACATCTGACTTTTGTTGAAGCAACAAACTTTGTCCAAAACTCGGTAGGCATATTTATCAAGTTTTGCTTTCAGGACACCATCTTTTTGCAGTTCAGTTAACTTCAACTGAAGAGCACTAACTTTTGCCCATCTAAGAGTACTGCCGGCCTCAGGGACAATCCTTAACAAGAAAAGGATTATTCATGCAGCATAGAACCTCCTTGACAACTTTGAAATCTTAGAGCATCAAAGTTGTTCAATTTTTTACAGCTATCCTGATCAAAAAAATGCTTCCCTCTTGCATGATTATAAAACCTTGAAAAGGGAAGCAATGGCCCGTCTAACATCCAGTTTCTTCTGAAAAGTATCACAGCTTTCATCACATCACACGTGCAAGTAGTTTGCGTTCTTCCTAAGAGTTAAACACTTAAACTATTTAAGCAGATTATAATATCTGTATGTAACGTCACAATATCCATTTAATCTTAGTCACACAACAGTAGAAATGTTTTTGCTTTTTGTTCCTTTTGCACTGCACACTTCCAGCTGTTTGTGATGTATCAGCTTCAGTAAGAAACCCTATATGGCATTGTTCACCTGCTTCATAATGATGTCTGTGACCTTGAAATATGTACATGTTAGCTGCTGAATGATACAATGATAGGAGATCAAACTGGGATGGGGTACTTTCAAACATTGCATCAGAGCCCTTTTCACACCATAGCTGGAGTCTGATTCAGTTTGTCATCCCATTTTATTTAAACGAAGCAATTCCAAAGTGTTACAAATGTTTTTTTTTTTTGTTTTATTTTTACATTTAGCTCAGTATCTTCTTTAGCCCACCTATGTACTGTATTTTCACCAGTGTTTTTCAATCTTTCTTGAATTAAAATCCATTACAAAGTGTTCCCACACATTTGGCAGGGTTATGAAATAAAGGGACTGTATTCCCAAAACGGAACTGCTGATCTGCAGTAGTTGTTCTTGGCTACAAATACAAATAGAATAGCTTGTTTTTTTCTCTATGATACAAGTATTTTAGATGTCTTAACACACAAAACTCTGGACAGGGTCACTAAACAAAAACTTAATATTTTACTTCTTAGTAAGTATTTGGTTGTCTAAACCAAAATTTAAATCACTAAAAGATTATGATGCACAAAAATAACATTGTATGGCTGGTTTCACAGACCATGATTAGAACTCATCTTGGATTGTCTAATATTGCTTTAGTTATTGTAGTCAAAGACTAGTGCTAATCAAGGTCTTTGAAACCAGACATTCATCTGAGATGGGGTTAAAAAAATCTCTAGAACCAAAAATGAGCCCAGCTTGTTTGTATAGTGGTTAAGGCACTCATTTGTGATGTGCAGGGTTGCCAGTTTGCGCCCAGTCTCCGCCCTTTTACATCATCATTACAAAACAGTGGAAAAGTAGACACACATTTTGGAAAAATGTTGGATCACGATAATGACGTTTTTTGAATAACAGATATAAAATGTAAATACATTGCTCTAGCCGATCTGAACCCGACCCGCTTTGCGGGTCGCCTGCAGGCCCCCTTGAATACCTGACCCATTGCAGGACTCTAAAAGTAAGTATTCAAATCAGTTAAAAACTCAACATCTCCTTCTTCGTGAACTACAACGTTTCCCTATGCCATTCTGAAAATATATATTTAAAAAAAAAATCTTAAATTTCAGCTTTAAAAAAAAAAAAAAAAGTGTCATTCTTAAAAGAGTGTTTGGTGGTAAAATGGATGTTTTTTTGTTGCTGCCCTGGTCTGTTCATTCTCCTTTGGTCGGTCAGTCTACATAATGCCACTGGTACTGTCGTGCCGAATTCTACCCCTTGCTGAATTTTGCAGTAATTTAAAATATGTGCATACGTCCGTGAGATTACTTAAGTTATTAATGTATTCATTGCCAATGACAAACATTAAAAAATATCAGGTTGTACCAAAGCAATTAAGTTTAGGAAAAATTGTGTCCATACATCTTTTAAAATGGTGTTTGATTTTAACATTTATACTTGGTTTCCACACTTATGTAATTATCATCCAATCAGTGAATCGGTGTCTAAAGTACTGGGTTCACTTTTATCTTGGAATCTATTACAAAATGTATTAAATCAACTACTCAGCTTGATAAATACCCACATTCCAAGTTAGAATTGGAAATACATGTATAGAGTGGAGATAAGAACTATGTGATCCTATATATATACGATCATAGGAAATCTAGAACAATTGAGAATATTTCCTGTAGTCGTTTTACAGAAATGTAATGACATTATTTGATGTTGATGTTTGCTGTCAGTTCTTCTGTAGTTTCCACTGGCTTAAAGTATTCAGGTTTACGAATGGTTAATTGTTTTGTGAAAAGGTTGAAGATGGTTTTGAACTATGTAATAACAAACATCTTATTTTCAAATAACAATACCTAACGGTTGAATCCTGTTGACATTTCATAAAATACAAACACAGGGGGGTTCACAACCTGTTCTTACTCAATGACCACTTCACTATCAAATTTATTTTATAGGTAATCACTATATCAGGGCCTGGGTGTGCTTGAACACCTCTTTACATCAGGGTATGAAAAATCCACTGTTTCATTTATTGTAGTGGTTTTTCAACATTGTTGTTATCACAGTCCTTTCCACACAAAGTACTCAAGTATGTTCTCTTAAACCTCAAAACTACATATTATAAAACACTATGAAGTTAGACTTAAATGCAAGTCGAGTATTGATTTTTATACAGTTGCATGTACTTCCGATGTAATAGCAACTATACGTATATGGCACTCAAACAGCATATTGATGCAAATAGCTGGTATATGGCTGGCTTATGGTTAAATTATAAATACAAGTTTATAAATTTGATTAATTCCATATACTGTTGGTATGAAGGTGTATTCATTTTACCAATTTAAATTTGTATTTCACACACACATAGGGATATCATGAACTCTGTAGGACTACTGCAAGATGACATCATAGTTTGTACATAAAGTAGAAATTGACCACAAACCCTTGATTTTATTTCTAAAGAATTACTTTACATTCTGACTAACATTCAAAATTGTGCACTCTAGTTTTCTCATTTTAGTTACTGTGTGTGCACAATGCTGTTTTTCATTCAAATGATGGCATCTACTACAGCCCTAAACTTCTTATGGGCTCCCTGTCATTTACTGACATTCTATAAATCAGATCTTAATAACTAGCAGAGGTAAAACAATGTACTTTACTTTGACTAGATGTGATTAATGTTTTCCCTAACTGGACTGGTTCTGTAAACAGGTCAATACATAGCAAGCTTAGATGCACAGTAACACTTCTCTGCAGTTTAATGAAGAAAATAAAGCAAATGCAAGACAATGAGGAGCTGTGACAAATCCCTATAATAATATTGGGATTTTGCTTCCATGTATCTGGACATTTGGTTTGACTATATAACGACTGTTGGAATGTATGGAATAAAAAAAAAAAATGTGTTTGAGATTCCTTGAAATTTCAATCTTAAATACTAGTAGTAATAATTGTGAATCGATGCCTGTAGGGTTTGTTTCTTCAACAAGACTTATCTTTCATAATCTGTTCTGACAGATACTCAGTGATGCTTTTTCATGTGATGTGGGTGTCCAGACCTCTTCAGAAAAATTTTAAAAACAGCATTTGGAACAGCTATGGCAATACCCTATATAGATTTGACCCAAGTGGCTTTCCTGGTAAAGGCACAACTGTGTGGTGTGCAGGTTCACATACTGGCTGTACACTCCCATAGGTTGAAGGGGCAAAATTGACCCCAACACTCCACAACAGCCACCACAGGCAAGATGCCTTGTGAGTTCAAGCAGGCATCTGAGGCCTCACTTTTGTCCTCCTTCAGGTCGTATTCTATCTGAGACTCAATTCAAACACAATCTGTAGTTGTGCTGGTTTTATAAACAGCAATCAGTCCAAGGGGATCTATTCAATGCACCAATAATAATACAAAAAAAAAAAAGATATACTATCAGTATACAGTGCTGCTGCTGCTGTAAAGTTTGCTAGAAATACACTTTAAGAATAAATTCAAGTTGAGCTACTGTTTTTATATATATATATATATTTTTAAATAAAACATGTTTGTTGTAATTTTATTGCTAACATAAATCCTGTTTTGACGATTGTTTAAACTAGAAGTCAATGCAATATTGTGTATACATTTGTAGTAGAAAACAGTATTCGCTTTCACATTTTTCCTGGAGGACACTGGCAAAGATAGCAGAGGGCACCAAGGGCAGCATAGGTGAGTGGCATTAGCTGCCAATTGGGGTCTGGGCCCCCCTCTGGTTCTGCAAAGGTTGCCCAGTGGGTTCCCAGGAAATTCTGGAAACTCTTTTGTAAAACAACATACATATTTAATGTAGAGACATATGAGATTTCAATGTTGTGACAAGCGAGAGACCTTGTCATTCACACAATATACTTGAATTATGGGTTTATCTTTGAGTTACTGATGTGGTGGGAGCCTTATGATACCTACAGACAGTACTGCACTTAAATGCAGTACAGTGCATCTTTCCTTCTCCTCAGTTTTCAGTTAGGAGTCCCTATTCAAAATCATCCAGTATAACATACCAGTAATTTAATAAATATTTGTTTTCAAATATCCTTATTTAAACCAGGCCCTAAATCAAGAGTGCTTGAGCATAGTTAATTTCCACTGCACCGTACATAAGAGTTCTCGGTTCCATAGCAACAAGCATGTATGATTATTTGACCATTTCCCAACAGCATCCATATTTCACCTCCAGCACGTGTCTATTTCCATGTCTTGAAAGAAGGCCATAGCAAATTTAATTTACTCAAAATCCCCCTTACTTTGTTGGTCTGTGCTCATCTGTTTACACTGCAAGATATGTTCCATGAAGCTATACATACCAAGAAGGGATTGTAGTGATTGTTCAATGAGATTTAAAGCACACTAATCCAGCATTAATCTTCTTTTTCCTGCCCATTTTGCAATCCAAAAATATAGTGCACAGGGAGGAACTCGCACATGGCCAATTTTAAAGTCCATATTTTACCTATTTCACATTACAATCTGATTATATTTTTATTAATCTACACTACAATAGTGTTCTAAAAATATATATCATTTATACTTTTGCGCTGTAACTAAGAAATTTACAATCGTAAAGCTTGCTTTGAGTGCTTCTGTCAAAAAGCATTGATTTCGAAAATTGACATCTGTGATGTCACTAGTGGAAACCATGAACCATAAACTATAAACATGCATGCATATGTCTATGGCATAAACAAAACGATCATACATACAGGCCAATTTTGCATGATTAAACAGAGTCAGAAATACACTTCACCTCAGATAGGCACAAGGGAATGCATTGCATGAAAAAAGTACTGTATTCCATGAAAGTAAAATCAACAAGTTTGCCAATGCACAATGCAATGATAACTTCTACAACACGGAACATGGAGACTAAAGCTTTTGTTTGTTGGTTTCTGGCATATATAAATGTTATATATTTGTCACACACAGACCTTTACAAAGACAGCTGTTCACAAAGACAATCATCAAGTAAGTGGCCATTGATTAATTTTTCCCTGACAACAGTGGAACCATTTAGAAACATCAATACTGTTTTTGTTTTTACCAGCCTTAATTAAAAAACTTTGTACCATTTACTTTTATATCAAAAATACAGTTTTAAATAGGTGCATATACAAGACACTTCATACAGATATAAAAATTATTACCAAAGATATTTTTCTTACCCTGTGAACTAGTATCATAATCAGTAGCATAATCAGTTCTCTGCAAGTGTTGCATTTGTTTTTTCAGACATCAGATATTATTATATTATTATTATTATTATTATTATTATTATTATTATTATTATTATTATTATTATTATTATTATTATTATTATACAATATACCATTATCAAATAAACTCCATAGCCCAAAACTACCCAAAAAAAATAAACATGAGCACAGCTTTCATATTGTTGATTTAATAAAAACAATAATGTCAGAGTACTACAAACCAATACAAACACATTGAGTGCTCAAGATTTCTGAACCTGAAATCCAAAGAATTAATCCACTCATCCAGCTTTAAGTAAGGTTTTGATTTTCAATTTTATCTTTAACACTTACAGAAAAAAACATGTTATCACATGGGAAAATAATTATTCACATGTGTTCATATGTGATCACATTAAAATATCACTGTTGATCACATGTGATTATAAAATTCTCAACTGAAACACATGTGAATACGAAATTCACATTTAAACACGTGAATATTTCCTGATCACATGTGAGAATGTGATAAATTTAATTTGCTGTAAGAGCTTGTTTGATCAAATAAAAACATGTTAAGTTAAAAAATTATAATAATGGATACAATACAAGATTGAAAACATTTGAGATCAATAGCAATGTCTTTGGAAGTGAACCAGTTTATTACAGAAAACATACACACAATATATATATAATAATATATATATATATATATATATATATATATATATATATATATATATATATATCTATATATATATTATATATATATATATACGATATAATATCATATTTAAAGTAGCACAATATAAAAGCACAACATACCCCTAGTATACAGTTTATAACATGGTAATGTAATTTTATCTAAAAAATATAAATACCACACAACAGTAAAAACAAAACATCAACAATAAATACAACAAACATATTAATATACATATTTATTTATATAAAGACAATGTCACAAGAGAAGAAAAAAAATCTCCCAGATAGCAACACACACACTGAGTGTGTTTTTGATTGGTAAACTAGTTTAGTGAACAGGAAAACACCATTAGAGTATGTCCCTACTGCTATTCTTACTGGACTAATGTTAAATGTTTAAAAGGGAAATAAAAAAAGAACACCAGAAGAAAGAAGTTTGTATATGACTCTTAAATTATGAATTGCCAAAATCATAACTTTAATCTCTCTCAAAATTGCTTGGCAAGAGACAGATTATATTTTCTTTACCATTTGAATGTAAGACATTTTTTTTTGTTACCTTAACTTATGTGACATTGTCGGTATCAATAGATTGTATATACTGTATGTGTTTC
Organism: Polyodon spathula; assembly: GCF_017654505.1. Taxonomy (NCBI): domain Eukaryota; kingdom Metazoa; phylum Chordata; class Actinopteri; order Acipenseriformes; family Polyodontidae; genus Polyodon; species Polyodon spathula. Next base: position 20,796,026 of record NC_054554.1, on the reverse strand, counting down.
ACAGTAGAACCTGTTGTGCTGCATTTTGAGGAAATCATCTTAGTTTTCATTATTTGTATTGGACTGACTAGACATAAGGCATGTTCTGTCCCATCACTGAGTGTCACTGTAACAAATTAGTGGATTTGACCAGAGTGCCCTTGACCAGTATTAACTATAGAATTATTTATTTTTTGAACTCTTTTGTAGGACTCACTTTGATACATCTGTGAATTTATTAAAGCTTTGTTATAAAATACAGCCAGAACATCGACAGATCCATTTACACAGCTTTCCACAGCAAACTTGTCATAAATATTTAATGTTCTTCTGTGGCCACTTCCAATCAAAACAGCAGCAGATATGGTTTTGACTCGCTTTGTGTGGCAGTACCCATCAAACAAGGCATCAAACAATTTTCCAGCTAATGTTGATGCTCCCTGCATTGTTCCCTGCCCTAATTGTTGAACCTGCTTTAGAAGCAAAAATGAAGAAACAATTTGCAGTGGTACAGCTTGAGTCCCACGAAATAATTTCAACAAAAAGCCACTGCATGGTTCAAAACCATATGCCGAATAGCAGCAAAGTGGACCCCAATTTCTAACTGTATCTGGAATGTGGAGCGACATGTGAACATTATAAGACTTGTGACAACTACCATACAATTTCTTCAAAGTCCTGTACAAATTTATGCAAGTATCTAGATGCATTAAATATGTCAATCTGGCCAACATATTGTTTTTGTAATGTATAAATGGCATTACACAAAAGCAAAAAATGATTGAAAAAATTTGTTGGGAAGAACTGACTTCAAAACAAGAGGGGCATAGAAAAGAAGAAATGCTCTCCATTCTGAGGCTTTCCAGTATGCTCTTACTTTAACATACCTTGGAAGTCGTGTGATGGTTGATGGCGGACTAATGCTATTTAGTTTAGAATCAACAACCGTTATCTGTGTTCCAATAGACCACTGCTCTTTGTGATGTACACTATCAAACCACAATGTTGAAAGCTGGTTCATTACACCAAGATCAACACAATGCATGTAGTAAATCCAGAGACAAGATTAAACTGAGGAATCAGAATAAAAGGAGTAGGTCCTTACACTCCATATATATCTCCATATATATCTGTTTGAGCAGAATGAGATCTTTCTACATGACTTATCATTTCCTCATGCTTTCGTTCTAGTACTTCATTCTCTTGCTATGGATATATTTGAACAGTACCTTTCCCTTTTCTACACATTGTCTAGGATGAAGACACCAATTGCAACCGTATTTACCGTTTTTGAAACATAGCTCTGGCTACGCTATCACAGGAGCATATTAAACAGAAAACATATGACAGAAGTTTATTACCATTACTGTACCAATTAAATCCGGAGGATGACATAACATTAATTTCATCAATGAAAGGCTTGAAAAATGTAGTAATCACAGGTTTCTTTTCCCCAAACCATAACCCAGAAAGTATTAAATGCTTTTTGCGAATCTGGGGAGGTAGCTCATTTATAAAGGACATTATGGGCCATATAGAATATGCAGAAGACAGAGAGTTCAATGTTACGCTAAAAGAGTATTCATTTTTTAAACTGGTTTGTTCATATATTTGTTTGTACATGTAACCATCGTATATGTCATCTACTGAATTTTGCTGTCTAAGTCAATTATTTATGTGATTTAGCTTTTCACCAAGATTCAGTGTCTCCAATATATGTTTAAACCGCAGAACTAAAGGCACTGTTATAAAGAAGTTTCCATTTTTATACAGTTGATTCTAAGTATAGTTTTGGTTACTGCACAAGCTTCCCTCTATTAGTGTGGAACATTCTAGACACTACAAATTTACACTTTTTTTTTTTAAATACTTTTTGAAAAAGTATTCTGTTACAGGAAGGAGTGAATCTGGTGGTAACAGTACCGTAAACATTTGAAGCAGATGACTCAAAGCTTCTTGTATCAATCCAGCTGTCAGCACAAAGGCTATAAGCAAAAGAATAGTTTGTCCTACCCTTAGGTTTTAAACAGACACAGTGTTAAAAAAGTATAGTAAACTTACTTGATTGTAGCCCTCAAGGACTGGATTTAAGGAACACCTGACTATTGCATATAGGCTGACGTCTATTACATGAAAGGTTAAGTGTAAGCTTTTTTTTTTTTTTTTACTTTGTTAATATAGCTTTGTCGTCCTAAATAATAAAGCAGATTAAATTATCAGTAAAACTTTATAAAAACGATAAATGATTGCTTTTTCCTTAACTTGTGTTGTATATATATATATATATATATATATATATATATATATATATATATATATATATATATATATATATATATATATTTATTTGTATTATTTTCTTTTTCAGAACAAAGTTGCCTCTGTACAAAAAGCTAATTCTGAATTGCTTGAGAAATACAAAACAGCTAGCAATAGTAATGATGGCTATCCTGGCCAGAGTGGCAGAAATAGACTACTTAAAAAATTTGAAACTCTGGAGGATGAGCTGCAAAGAAAAAGTATTAAAATAAAACAACTCACTAAACTGAACATGCAACTCCAAGAAGGTATGCAACTAAAATAAATCAATAATTTTTTGTGTTACCTTACTGCCTCTTTATTGACTCCACTGCACTTGGAATTGATATGTAACCCCAATGCAACTACGATCATATCTACTACTTGCACTGTCCCTTGATTGCACCATGTACTATATTATGTAATTGTTTTAGTTAAGCTTGCTCTTATTAGGACTGATGTTACTGTATATTGTACTGGCTGTTATTGTGACTTAAGTTATTGTATTTTGTTCTTAGTTAAACTTGATCCTTTTAGGACTGAAGCTAATATATATTGGACTGTAGTTAAGGGCATCTGCTAAATAAACAGTAATAAAAAATTATATAATAAACAGCAAGGTTAATGCTATTGTATTTGTAGGCATACCTGCACTGATAGATGCTTCAGTAAAAAAATATGTTCAGAAACATCTGCCAAGTCAGGCCTACAGAAACTTCACCAGAACAAGCAGCAAATCAATTGCATCCAGTTGCCAATTCTGCAAAAAGTGCAGAGGTTTCATGGAACGGGGATAGTGTAAGTAATCTAAGAATTACATCCTACAATAAATGTATGAGGCAAGTGATGCTATTCATAAGTTTAGCACACCACCTAGTTTAAATTTTTCATATTATTAAATAGCTTTGTGTAATTATAATGAATACAATACAAACACTATTTAACCACTATATAGAAGACTACACATGATATAACTTCAAATATGTCACATAGTATGGTAGGAAATATCATGCATAGTTTCAAATTATTTTTGTTGTTACAAAGATAATTTCAGTTTGACTACTATATAGTATTATTAGATTAGTGTTTGTTAATATTTTGTATTGCATGGTCAAGTTTTTGTTTTGCATGTGGTATCTGTAGTTCCTAATTTTCTGTTTTTATTATTTATGACTGCTTTTCAGAAGATAGATGGCTTATTGAATCCAATAGCCCAGTGTCATTAAGATGGCTGCAGTGGGTGACGTCAGACCAGAAACAGGAACCAACACAGAAGAGACACAGAGAGGTGGAGTTTTAGTAAAGCTGAGCACTTTCAAACAAAACACAGGACACGACACTTTAGCCAAATCAAAGAGACAAACAAAACGGACTACACAGACAACATTTTATGCAGCTGTACCGAGACTAGATTGCTAATCAATCATTCAATTGGAGTCTCAGTACAACTGCACGTGAATTAATAAAGTGCAATTCCCCATGCTCACATATTATTACATTTTACCTGCACGTGAAGTGCTGTGCAATCCTCGTGCCTAAATCCAAACATACATTTTAAGCACTCGTGCGCATACCCCATATTACATCCTTTGTAGCAATGACTATACACCAACATTAACACACTACCCACAACATACAACACAGAAATACACCCAGGGGCAGGGCAACATTGCCACACCCAGCAAGAGGCAAGAAAGGTTAGTGACTATAAAAAAATGACAAGAAATCTGATGGGGGCAATGTTCTCAAAAGAACAATTAAGAGTCCTCAGTCACTGGCAAAAAAGGCATCCAATGCAACGATGTCAGGCAGGCGCTGGAGTCTTCGAAAGTTAGACTGATAATAGGTAATGCATATTTCAGGCACAACTTGTCCATGAAACATTTTATCTTCCACACTTGATTAGTTTACATTGTGCCATCCACCACATAGGTATATTGTGTTTTCACATATTGTGTTTTTTGTTTTTTTTCTATACTTTCAAATATAAAATATAATTTTGTACTATAATTTTATACTTTACATCTATTTAAATATTAAATGGATAAAATAAACCATACAGTGCAACTTACATATTACCTTTGTGCTATAGTAATATTATTATTTATTATGTAAGAAAATGTTTAAGTATTTCATGTTATTTATTACTTTTGTTAGTTGATTTATTACATTTTTTCTTTTTTTTTGTTGTTTTTTTTTTTTATTATTATTTATATGACCCTGTGATGTAGACATATAAGTATTGTATTGGGATCGGGATTACACTCTAAACTCCATGGAGGGCATCACACACACACACACACACACACACACACACACACACACACACACACAACAAACACACAGGGTGGTTCAGACTCAGAGAACAGTTTAGAGAGACCAATCAACCCAACCAGCATGTCGTTGGATGGAAACCCCCTGTTGGCATAGAGTATTATTAAATGTATTGTTATTTTGCAGATCATGTGAAAACCAAGTTCTCTCATACTGCTGATACAACCATCAAAGAATGCATGGCTCAAAAATTGAGGAATGAAAGGACTTTAAAAAAAAAAAAAGCTGCAAGATAAAATGGAATCTTGTAAGAATGGACATCAAAATGACTTTTTTTCCTAATTATGTATTTTTGTTTATATTTAAAATGTGTTGATGTATGTGTTTCTGTAATTTTGCAACAGTATTAAAAATGATTAATTTCACATTGTCTGGTCTGTGTTACTCCTATATGGAAATACGTTTAATTTAACTTTACAAAAAGGACTTTATCTGATGGAAATGTTTCTTGGTGTAATGTCAATTTGTGTGTATATGTATATACGGTACAATAGCAGGAAAATACTAACTTTGATTTGTGGAGAATAATTGTATACAAATATTAAATAATCTTAAAAAACATTTCACATATGCATGTGAAAATTTACATGGAACATTTGAAAATAAACACTTGAACCACATGTGAAAACTCACATGTGTTTTTTTCCATAAAGGAAGGTAATGTGGTACTGGGTAAGGGCGTCTGCCAGGAAATAATAATAATAATAATAATAATAATAATAATAATAATAATAATAATAATAATAATAATTGCAGTTCACAAGGAGGTTAGGCCTATTAATTTCACTAAATAGGGAAAGCATACGTGTTTATTTCATGAATGAAGTTGAAGAGCTCTACGTGACAATGCAAGTCATCTCAGCTATGTAATATAAACAATGTTTTATTATTGAAGTGGATGGGAAACTGTGAACACTATTTGCAAGATATAAATGGTAAAACAAACCAAATATAGAAATACACATTATTTTATTGCCATAAATGAACTGCTATCCAGGGTTAGCTGTATACAAGAACAGCATACAGAATTGCTCGCATTCCTGATGCCAGCATGGTTATTTTCTCCTGCTGGAGGTGCAAAACAGTTTGGAATCTGGCCTCAAACCACTTATTCTTCCTCCCCACACTCCCGCTGTCTCTTAATTAACAGCAATTTATCTCTTCATCTTCTGTATGTAATATCAATCCTGTTACATAATAGTTTGAAATTGATTTCAATAGATATTTATGATAAGTCCAGCATTTTGTTATACATAAACTGTCCCTTGTTACACCAATATTTTAAAAAAAAAAAAAAACAACATTTTTTCTAACGCTTAAGCCATAGAATTACATTTTGCACGTCAAAGCACTCACATTTAAAAAAAAAAGTTAGACATGCTAGAGAAGTACACCCCAATTTTCAGGTTGGATCATTGCTCTCTACTTGACACCTTGGTAACAGTGTTGACAACAGTAACAGGGTTGACAGTGACAAGATAGGTTAGTTTAATCACTCTTATAGTTTGGTTCTAATTTAATATCTTCAGCTTTTTATAGACAGGGACCTAAGGGAACAGACACAAGGAGGACAATAGATCAAGTGAAAAAATAACAGCTTTTATTAAAAACATTGCTTAAACATAAAACACCAAAGGCATAATATTCATAAGTTCTAAGTTCTAAAACCCCTTGAAAACTTTAAACTGTTAGTTCATAAAAATCATTAAACTCTTTAACAACTTCAAACTGTTATTATATATATATATATATATATATATATATATATATATATATATATATATATATATATATATATATCACATTAGAAAAACTTTCTTAAAAAAGTCTGTTGCTTTCAATTTCTTAGTTTATACATTCTTTTAATAGTTTTGGCAAATGATCATAAAAACAAAATCATAAAGTCACCCGAGCCACATTTAAGCTCATAAAGTCACCAGTCAGTCTTTAAACCACTACATGTCCTATTATATTGAGATGAACTACTCTGGACAAGGATCTGCCCAACAGGCTCAGACCATATATCTCTCTGAATTTTGACATGTCGCACAGTGACCGGCAGGGGAGGTGGAATTAAGCAAATGATCTCATCAAACATGTACCATATCATAACCTCTCGAGCTGGCCAGAAGAATCAATTTACTTCAGCATGATGCATGCATTTGACCTGTGCATGATTCTCATCAGTGACCAGGATTATTCCTGGGTCGAGCTCATTGTCGTACTTGAGTACGCACCACTTTCCAAGAACCTCTGTATTTTGCCAGTTAATCTCCTGACAGGAAGGCAGTAGTTGGCTCCTTGTTGAAGCTAAAGTGCTGAGTGTTGAAACACCTGCAATCGTGTCTGCTTTGTAGAGCACATGCAGCTAACGTCATGGTAGATCAGCTGACCTTAGGCAAGTGTCACGATCTGATGTATCCGCATTGTTGATGGAACAGGAGGAATGTTGGCTGGCATGTTTTTTATTGCACTGTCAGTCGTTTCACTGTTCACATAAAAGAGCTTCACAGTTGTACTCGTCTCAAGCAGAGCTTTGAAGAGCTCATATACACTGGGAATGTCACGCCCTTTGCTGACAAGCTGATCAGCTAATCTCTTCAGCACCCCCCCAACTCCATCAGGTGCACCTTTGCCACGGCTTGCCTCGAACCAGTTCCATGTTCACGCTTTGAAGCCTTTCTTCTTCAACTCTGTACTGAACTGGAAGAAATTCCCTTACTGCCTGTTACTGTGCATTTTCTCCAATGTACAGTACTCCAGTGTGCAGCGTTGCTTGTTGATAGGAAGCACCAAAATGCACAGCTTGAATTTCAGAGCTGTATTTGCAGGAGTGGTTCTCTGAGAAGTCCACATGTATTATACACTCATGTGGAGACATACTTATCTTCAGCTCTCTGTAGTAGGTGAATTGCTGTTATGTTGAAGAGGTGTTTCTTGAATTTGTTCAGCAGGCAATTGAACACCTCGATGAGACCCTCCAAAGTGGTATCAAGCTCTTTCTTTAGTGTTATTTTGAAATTTTGTTATTCTGTGCTCTTGCTCTGTCTTTCTCCTCTGTTACCCACTGGGTATATGAAATGCGGGTTGAAGCGTCATGAATTGACCAATGGGTAGCATTTTAGTTTTTGCACTCTACACACTCTTCATACATGCATTCTTTCTTTGAAGGGTCACAGCAGATGTCCTCTGTTAAGCTTTCAAGTTTGGAGTTGTTAACCAGCTTCATCTCATATAGTTTGTCGACCACAAAAGTAAACTTTTCATGCAGTTTGCACATGCGAGTGTCCCGATCAGAAAATGTTGGATGCACAACCCAAAACGGATGGAGGTGGCAAAAGAGTGAATATGAAATTGCTTTGTTGGCATTTTCTGACAATAACTTCCTGTGCATGTTTTTAAGCATGTCAATAAGGAACCATTTTTGCATTTTGACCTTTTCTGCATTTTGGTCTGTTTCTTCACTGTCGTCACGTGGCTTACATCATCCCTTACATGAAAGGACCTCACACTCCCTTTGAAATCCTCTATGAAATGGTTGCTCCTTTGCCTTGAAAAGGTGTAAGGATCTTTTTCAAAATTCTTCCACCTCCTTCTAGAGAAACCAATGGCATTCTGTGCATATTTCTGCAGCCTATATTTCTTGACTATCTTCCCTATAGACATTTTTGTAATGAACTGCTTCTCTCTTTGTTTTCTTGAATGTTGATATTTCTGCCTAATGTCCTCAAGCAATGCATTGTGGTAAAGGAGGGTTTTTTTTGATTGTTGAATTTTTTGAAACATTTCCTAGCACATGTTTAACTTTTGAGTGTGGAGATAAAGTTTTGCTCAGTTCAGTAAACGATGGTACCTTTTTTTGTATTTCTCCTTCTGTTGTTTTTGTTTTCCAAGAGATTTCTTTAATTTGTCCTTTTTCTCTCTCTTTTTGATTTTCCCTTTCCCTGTAACATATATTCAGCATTATCCATAAGAACTCAATCAGTAAAACAAGAAATCAATTAATCACACAGATTAAAGACAATGGTTTCACTTTATATTTATTGTCCCTAATAACTGTGTATTAACAGTGGTAAAGCCTAGCTAAGTATTGTGTAACTATTATGTAATTACAGTTAATTACATAGTAATCACATAATTTATAATATTAAGTGTTATTATACATTTGCAAAAAGTGTTCTGCATTGGGCGTGTTTGGGTTAAGGATATGGTTACAGTGCCCTCCATTTCTTTCGTTTCACTCTCTGCTTTCTCTCACTCAGCTCATTAACTGCTTTTTTCCTTCCCTGTCTCTGTCTTTCTTCCATTTGTTTTGCTCAGTTTCTAAGTATTTCTGTCTCCTCTCCATATCTGCAACACGACGCACATGATAGCGCCTCTGCTTTTCAGCTGCAGTTAGTGCCATTATATTCAAGAAGTCTAAAATTACATTGGAATTGCAATGTTTTTAACGATTGTATACAGTATACACTAACTATTTTGTGTAATTTGCATTTTCATGTATTTATGTCAACCCTGTTACTCTGGAAAAGTAACAGTGTTGAAGATAACGGTTGATGTTTAAAGCTAAGGTCGGCCATTACTCACCTTGTGGTGAAGGTAATGGGAGCACATGTTGTGCATTAAGAAAGCGATCAAATTATTCTGTTGATCATATTTTAAATGTAATAAAATGTCATGGTTTTCTACATAATTGAGGGTAACAGGGATGACGTGGTATGCTTGTCCCATTATGTCAAACAATATAAAACATTTTTTAAAATTGTCTAAAAGAGGAGCAACTTACTTGTTTGTGAACCATGGTATTCCTGGTGGGCAAATGATGTCACTTCCTTAGAATCACATGACTGGAGGAGTAGTACAATTTTTTTATAGAGTTTCATCATAATAAGGGTTGACAGTAGATTGAGGGACACGAATAAATTGCATTTTTTTTATTACAGATTAATTAATATAAAAAGTCATGTCTCAGAACAGTAAGAACAATGTAGACTTTATAATACTGGTAAGATTTTGAGAACTTGTTTGGATTTTACGGGTTATATGCTTAATAAAAGTTGAAAGATCATTATTGGGGACATTGCAGAATGCTGATCTTCTTAGACATAAAAGTATTTTTAATACATAAAACAAAAACCTTGGATGACTGACATTGTGCTTTATTGTTAGAAAAACACACATAATCACATATAATCACATATAAACAGCAGATAAGTTTAGTTAAATGTTAATTCAAAACTTTTCAAAAATATGTTAGAGGGACACAGAATCCTTATCCGTTAGGGACAAAAACACCAGGAATATGTTCCAGGCCAAAATCCGGTTTAAATATAAACTTCGTATGAAGTCACAAAAACCGTCCTAAAATTAAAAATAATTATGACTAACAATACTGCAAAAATTTTTTTTTTTGTGTTTGTAGATACTTACGAAACTCATGAGTACTAATACACTTTTTAAGAAAATTCTCGTTCTTCGTGTATGTTTTACGGTACATGAAACACTCTAAATGGCTATTTATTTACCGATAAATAAAATCATAATTCATTTTAGTATTATCTAAGCAGTATGCTTCTGTGGTAAAGACACCATTTCACCAACGTCAGTCCGTCTGACCTTCGTTTGACCTTGAAGTATTTTATAAAAATAAAATTTTTATTAGTCATTCAAAATAAACACTCACAGTGGCTTAACAAACACTTTCCAAAAACAAACTTAAATTTTAAGGTGAAGTTCAGGCTTAGTCACACCTTCACTGAACTATACATGCTGATCTCTCTCTCACTCTCAAAAAACGTAGACATTTATTAGATTTTTAAAAAATTCTTCTCCCTGAAGTGCCTTATTGCGCTTATAAAATAGTCCCTGAAAATACAAAACAAAACAAAAATGCATTAATTAAAAAATAATTTCAGATGCTGAATTTAAAATTGCCATTGAATGTGCAGTTTTAATTCGTTACACTTCTTGTAATTCTTGGCTTATTCATTACATTTTAAAATAAAATATTACTGTCCATTTTCATCATGACACAGCACAAACAAGTCTGCCTTTAAATAACGCAGCACAAATAAGACTGCCTTTAAATCACGCAGACCCTTCCTCACAAGACCTGCAATAGTATCAGGATGCAAACATGAATGGAGCTCCCCAATTGGGAATTATATATATATATATATATATATATATATATATATATATATATATATATATATATATATATATATATATATATATATATATACAGCTCTGGAAAAAATTAAGAGACCACTGCAAAATTATCAGTTTCTCTGGTTTTACTATTTATAGGTATGTGTTTGGGTAAAATGAACATTTTAGTTTTATTCTATAAACTACTGACAACATTTCTCTCAAATTCTAATTAAAAATATTGTCATTTAGAGCATTTATTTGCAGAAAATGACAACTGGTCAAAATAACGAAAAAGATGCAGTGTTGTCAGACCTCGAATAATGCAAAGAAAATAAGTTCAGATTCATTTTTAAACAACACAATACTAATGTTTTAACTTAGGAAGAGTTCAGAAATCAATACTCCTGGAGCAAAAATTCAAGTAGCTCGGCTTTGTTTGATGGCTTGTGACCATCCATCTTCCTCTTGATCACATTCCAGAGGTTTTCAATGGGGTTCAGGTCTGGAGATTGGGCTGGCCATGACAGGGTCTTGATCTGGTGGTCCTCCATCCACACCTTGATTGACCTGGCTGTGTGGCATGGAGCATGGTCCCAATCTTCAGAGTTGGGGAACATTGTTTTCTTCCAGGACAACCTTGTACTTGGCTTGATTCATGCGTCCTTCACAAAGACAAATCTGCCCGATTCCAGCCTTGCTGAAGCACCCCCAGATCATCACCGATCCTCCACCACATTTCACTGTGGGTGCGAGACATTGTGGCTTGTAGGCCGCTCCAGGTCTCCGTCTAACCATTAGACGACGAGGTGTTGGGCAAAGCTGAAAATTGGACTCATCAGAGAAGATGACCTTCCTCCCGTCCTCTACGGTCCAATCCTTATGGTCTTTTGCAAACCTCAGCCTGGCTCTTCTTTGCTTCTCATTGATGAAGGGCTTTTTTCTAGCTTTGCACGACTTCAGCCCTGCCCCTAGGAACCTTTTTCGAACCGTCCTCGCCGTGCACTTCACCCCAGCTGCCGTTTGCCATTCTTTTTGTAGGTCACTTGATGTCATCCTACGGTTGCTGAGTGACATTCGAATGAGTTGGCTGTCATCCCGGTCAGTGGAGAGTCGTTTTCGCCCTCTGCCGATCTGTAGCTTTGTTGTCCCCAATGTGTACTGCTTGACCTTGTTCTTATGAACCACTGTCTTTGAAATTTTAAGGATGGAAGCAACCCGACGCTTACTGTATCCCTCTGCCAGTAAAGCCAGAATTGAACCCTTCTTTTCCTCACTCAAAACTTTCCTTTTCAACTCTTTGGGCATGGTCATATAGTTATTTTTTGATTCCAATTACTTTTAAGGTACTACTAGCACTGTTTTGCCATCCAGTTGGTCCTATTGCAAGAGGATAGTGATGACCACAGGAGTGGTTTTTATACTTTTCCTCGAAAAATGAGATTTGGTTCAGGTGATCCCCTAATCAATACCTCATTCAGTAGAATGAGGTGTGCCTGTGTTGGAATTCAACAGACACTAGAATGGAATGGCTGCCATACATGTAGAGATGCTGATTTAAAAAAAAATTGCAGTGGTCTCAATTTTTTCCAGATTATATATATATATATATATATATATATATATATATATATATATATATACATACACACACACATACTGAGTGTACAATTTAATATATCTCCCAGACATCTACATACTACGATGTGTATTTTTGTATTCTCTATGTGAACAATTACACCCTAATTTATACTCAACACGTCATCACCTTTTGTATCGCTACTATACTTCTAACAGTATTATATTTAGTCCCCACCTCATAAACGCATAATTACAAGTCATGCCCTAAAATATGTCTACACAAGGTTACACAATGTCACATACCTGTCGATAACACCAAATATCTGACTCACCTAAATCGCAAATGGGTGCCCCTGTATTCACTCTCCGAATAGCATATTTGTTCCTGTCTCATCCTAATTCACATCTAGACATCTGTGTATGCCACTGACCTTCATCTGACATAGTTTAGAGCACATGCAGATATAATCCTTTCATCTATTGTGGAAACCATCTACTCCGTAATCGAAATACTAGCCGCATTCTACGTGACACTTTTTTTTAGGCATTATCGATCATACAAAAACTGCTGACAAATACTAATATTTTTTGCTCACCCTTACATATGCTGCCTGAATATGACAGGGATACTCAACCTCTCTATATTAAATAACATAATTAGTCTACTCTCCTTCTCATGTTACACATATATTATATAAGAATATATACACCACACACACACACACACTGAGTGTACAAAACATTAGGAACACCTTCCTAATATTGAGTTGCACCCCCTTTTGCCCTCAGAACAGCATCAATTCATCGGGGCATGGACTCTACAAGGTGTTGAAAGCGTTACACAGGGATGCTGGCCCATGTTGACTCCAATGTTTCCCACAGTTGTGTCAAGTTGGCTGGTAGTGGATCTCTACTCCGAATAGCTTGTTCCATCTCATCCTAATTGGATTGAGATCTGACGTCTGTGCAGGCCACTGCAGTAAGCTGAATTCACTGTCATGTTCATGGAACCATTCCTGGACAATCCTAGCCTTGTGGCATGAGGCATTATCCTGCTGAAAAAAATCCATTAGCAGGTGGATACACTGCTGCCATGAAGGGATGCACCTGTGGCATTCAAACGTTGCTCCCCTTTTTCAAGGGGCCCAATGTGTGCCATGAAAACACAACCCACACCTTCACACCACCACCACCAGCCTGCAATGTTGACCTGCAGCATGATGGATGCATGTACTCATGTGGTTTTCTCCATACCCTAGTCCTCCCATCAGCATGAAACAGTAGGAACCGGGATTCATCAGACCAGGCAATGTTTTTCCAATCCTCCAGTGTCCAGTGTTTTCGTTCCTTAGCCCACTGCAACCACAGTTTCTTTTTGCTGAGTGGAACTCTGTTAGGTCGTCGGCTGCCATATCCCATTCATGTCAAGGTATGACAAGTTGTGGATTCTTTTATGGGTCTTTCAGTATCAATGTTGTACTGGACTATCAGTTGACTAACTTTAGCCTGTCTGTTGCTCTGCACAATTTGTGTCAACCTCCTTTGGCCTCTTTCATCAATGAGCCATTTTCAACCACTGGCCTGCCGTTGGCTGGATGTGCTTTGGGTGGTGGAACATCCTTGATACACATGGGAAACTGTTGAGCATGAAAAAACCAGCTGCACTGCAGACACACACAAACCGGTGTGCCTGGCACCTACTACCATACCCTGTTCAAAGGCACTTAAATCTTTTGTCTTGCCCATTTACCCTCTGAATGGCACACATACACAATCCATGTCTCAGTTGTGTCAAGGTTTAAAAATCCTTCTTTAACCTGTCTCCCCTTCATCTACACTGATTGAAGTGGATTTAACAGGTTTAATCAATAAGGGATCACAGCTTTCTCCTGGATTCACCTTGTCAGTCTATTTCATGGAAAGAGCAGGTGTTCCTAATATTTTGTACACTCAGTGTGTAATATATATATATGAAGAGTTTAGATTCAAAACGCGATATGCCATTCACACCAAAACTGATCTCCCTTGCAATGCCAACCCCACTTAGTGGTGTTTTACATTTGTGTTCTCCTTCTGCATGAAATGAGAAGTTTATCATTTGAATTTACTGAAACACATTGCATCTTTAGAAGTAAGTGTAAAGTCATTTTACAAAATTGTGGAGATTTATACCTGGTTACGACCCTGACTGAAAATGTCATTAGCAAAGGAGGTCAGTTGTTCTAACGAGGTACAAACAATAGGTCACATTTTACTAAACATTTTAAAACCATTAAACAAACAATTACCATAATGAAAACCATCATAGTATGTTGCTTAAAACATAACACAATATTTATAATAAAGTTGAGTTATTATCTACAAACAGTAGCACACTGAGACTCGCTATCTGTAGACTGCTGTTGTTTACATTACTGTCAGCATATTTTAAGTGATTGAAAACTGAAATTACTTTTTTAAAAATACACTTTTCCTATACCAATACAGAAGCGATAATCAGTTCATTTGAAACCCAGGCTTTAATCACTGAAAATAGGTGCTTTAATCACTGAAAATAGCTGACAGCTGAGACCTCAGTCAGAATTGTGGCGCGTTCAAGGGGTCTGTGATCGAGACTGTGAAACAGCTCTCTGGAGAGTTTTCTGGAGTTCCCCTATAATTTCATTGCTGGAAGCTGGCTTGCCATTTCCCTGGAATCAGAAACTTCACTTCTGTGAACTCAGATATAAACTCTGCACAACTGCGCTGTGTTTACTCTTTTTTTTCTTTTCAAAAGCCTACATTGCTTTGCAGTTGAAAAAAAAATAAGAGATGCGTGATCCACTGTCGCGTCCCGCTGTTGAGTTGAATCTGCCGGCTTTAATATATTGTACTGTAAGTCCTACACAAATGCTTAATTTAGAATACATATTTTTTTTTTGATTTATTTTATAAAATAAAATTTAAATTAAAAGTTAAAAAATGAATCCACGGTGCAGCAAAAGCACCTTAATAGAGACTGTTCTACAGTGGGATACACAATCAGATCCCTCAACATATTAGAAAGATGAAACACTTCCCATATAACTGCATAGCATCAAGCAGTGATACATGAGTTTTGCTGTGCGTGTAGCTAATATCACTGTATTTATTTTAATGAACAGAAACTAGCCCTAGGCAGTGCAATGAATAACCTCACCCTACTCTGATTAGTGACCCTAAACACTGAAACTTAAAATCAAAAGTTTAAAGGTTGTAAATTAATATAACAACTGGGCAGCATGAACATTGTGCTAATATTCTAAATGGATGGTAGTTAATATGGACAAATTATCGCATTAAAAACCACTCCATATATTTGGAATGCCAATTTACTTGTATATTAATATTTTTACATGTCATATATATTAATCTCAAAGCTGATGTCCCTCATCCTGTTTGTATCTGACATTTTAATTTGCAGAACAGTATGAAGTACTTTTCTAAAACTGAAAGGTAGTTGTGCTAGTCAGAATGATAAAATAATATTTCCTTAGGGTGTCTGCATAGCTCTTGGTTCAAAAGGAATTCAACTTCAAAGGTTGAATCTCTAGTCAATGAGTTCATGGAATCTAAACAACAGATTTTTCTTTTACCCAACAAACACCCACACAATAACAGTGTTTAACATTATATACATATATTTGCACCATGATAAACCATTTTTGTCCATGGCTTAACCATATACTGTTAACATGGGTGGATTAACCCTGCTTGCCCTTCATTCCCAAACCATGCTTGGTACACATGGCAGCGGGGGCGGCGAAAGAAACGCAGATCCTCGCAACCCCCTGCAGTCAAGGTAGGACAAGCCATGCACATGCTTACACTTTATTGAAGTAGTTGTCAGCATAATATTCGATATCTATGGTTGTCAGTAGGTAGATGCAGAGTCTGCGTCATAGGATGACGTACTCCATAGCAACTCATCAATGCCATTCCACAAAGGGGAAACTAGATTTTTGCCATAGTTTCTGTCCGACTTAGAAACCTGTTTTTACCTTTCAAAACATTAAGAATAACTTATGATTATTCTTCTTTTAAAAATAGCATAAATATTAGGTTTTCTAAACCTTTTTTTCGTAGCCTACTGCATAGTAATAGTTTCTGCATGTTTGTTGTATTTTATTATTTGCAGTTAAAATAATATAGGCTGCTTTCTCTTTATTAAAAATACGAATAACATGCATGATCTCACATTTTAAATATTCTAATAAACTTTACTGTGATCATGTGATTGGAGTTTTGCTTTTGTTGTCGTTGTTCCAATATATATATAGTTGTTACACCATTAAAAGACTTATACTTGATCACATGTGTACTTCAAGAATAAGTGGAAAACCCGTTTGTCACTGTTGTTCCATAGTTAAGGAATATACAACAAACTTTTTTTCTACTTAACTCAAGTAAAACTGGACATGTATTGTATCCCACATTTTATATTTTAAAACATACATACTATATGAAATCTATTTAATTGAAACTGAAGTCACACAAAATGTTAACCTATAAGTGTGGTTCAGGGGGTGATACTAGGCCCGTGCACCATATCATCTTCCACCAATTAAATCTATTCTATTTAAACCTTAGTCTCCTCTTTTAAGTTGTCTTGCATTTTTTCTTTCTGGTGTAAACCAAAGCGGACTGCAAAACCCTTTTTTTTCTCTTAAACTAACAAATAACAAAAGTGATTACCTACAGCATCTCTCTTCAGATTCAGAGGACTCCCAGTATTTTTTGTCTATAGCAGATGATTCCCCTGCAGCTTCAAGTCAGGGTTAAATCACTCCTCCATTCCAGTCTCCATTCAGTGGCTCTTGGAGATCCGTACAGCTGCCTCCCAACCAAGATCCTCTAAGTACTCCAGCTTCCCAAGGAGCTAACCTTCGTGAGTTTTAAACAACCCCGGGACCAGGATGCACCTCCAGTGCATTTATACTGGAAGGACTGGACTTTAAATAAACTTATAAAATCCCTTCTTACAAAGAGAAATGCAATTTAGAAGGTAGAGATCGAGAATCACTATTTACTTTCTCTTGCAAATCCATCTCTGCAGAACCTTTTTTTCCCCCCTAAAATAGTCACCCAAATTCCTTCATCAGCTCCGTGGGGTTCAAGCATCAGCAGTATCAACTCGCTTATTCCCCAAGATCAATTTTCTCTTCATTACATTACTACTTCAGATGCAATTCATTCAATTAAATTAGCAGGTCATGGTTCTTGGCTTGCTAAAGCAGATATATCAGATTCATTAAAGGTAATGCCAATCCATCCTTCTCTTCGCCTCTTTTGGTATGCTGGGAAGGAAAGTTTTACTTTGCCACTCAATTAACTTGCACCTGGCACCAGTTAAAATTAAATCCTATTTGTCAGGAATTCAATATCAGTTTCGTTTGATGTCTATTTCTTCTCCAACCTTACTATCAATCCCAGCCATTCATCTCCTGCGAGGAATTTACAAGAGCTCGCCTTCTACCATTAGCTTGCCTATCTCTGTTGACATTCTTGGCAGCATGATTTCAATTCTTTGTCAAGGCTGTTTTTTTCCAATCGATGACCTAACAATGAAAGCATTATGTCTTTTTGCATTTTTTGTTTTTTTGAGATGTCTGGGTATTCTCTGCAGTGACCTTACTCATATTCTGGATTCTTATTTTATTCTCTTTCTTCGAATTTCAAAAACAGATCAGCTTTGACAAGGACAATGTATTCAACTTTCAAAAATTGACTGTCCTGTATGCCCATATTCTTCCATGCTGAAATACATTACAGAACACAAACCTAAATCTCCTTCTGATCCCCCTATTCATCAATGCAAGCGGGTCTGTTGTTTCAAGACATTGGTTTTCTTCTCAGCTCTCTGCTTTGGTTTCCAGAGCAGGTCTTCCCCCGTAATTCTACACTCTGCAGAATCGGGGCAGCCACTTCAGCAACAAGTGCAAAGATTAAGCAGCATCTAATCAAAAATATGGGTCACTGGACCTCATCAGCAGTCGAAGCTTACATTCATTCTTCACCAGCCGAAATAGCATCTGCCCATCAGTCTTTTGCTAGTATGTCCGGAGCAGGGACGACCTTTCTGCCTCGGCTGCCGAAGGTTTCCTCCATTAAAATAAAATAAATTAATATAAAATTAAATAAAGGTTTTTTTTTTTTCCTTCCCACTGTTCAGAGGGTCTTCACATAATCAGTAGGGTACAGTTACGAACCCCTGTGTCACGTTAACCCTTTTTTCTTTCGTGTTTTCTTTTTTTTTTTTATATGCATTGGCGGTTCTCAGTGGGGAGCCGGGGGTCCATCTTTTGCGGGGTTAGTGATTCCACTTTCTCCAACTCTTTGTTAAGCTTTGCTTCATTTACCTCATAGAGGAGGGTTCTCCGTGAGTCAGAGGGGACCCCCAGCCAAACTCTTCCTTTAGCATGCATGAACCTTTGTCTTCTTTCCAGCTGTGATGCCTCTATTCATGTGAGGGCCCCAAGCGGCGGGATCCCTCTTGCTTGTTGGGTCTCCTCAAAGATGGTGAACCCTCTCCTTTTTTTGGGTCTCCTCAGTGACGAAACTCCCCTTCTATTATGTTGGGCTTTTGAAGAGGTGGAACACCCCACTCTGTGTGTTCTAATATCTTCTAACTGTTTTCTTTCCGGTTCACAAGCCTCTTCGTATGTCGGGTAACCTCAAAGACGGTGCCCTTCTTTGTATGTCGGGTCACCTCAAAGACTGTGGCCCCCCTCCTGTAAGTCGAGTTTCCTCAATGACAGGTCCCCTCTTATATGTGTAGGGCCTTTGAAGGACAGAGCCTCTCTTTATATATTATTCGTTACTAAGTTTATGTCCTAAAACATCTCAGCAGGTGACCTTGTTCTGCCCTGTGAAAGGATAATTATAAACTTTTTTTTTTTTCTAAAGACCTTAATCTCAAAACAGTTTTGAATACACATTACTGTTCTTCCTCTGAGCAATTTATTTATTTAGTTTTATTTTGTGGCGCAACTAATTTTCCCAAAGTTTGCCACAGTGGTGAAGGCTTTGAAAAATGTGCTTGTGTAAGACTGCCAGCACATTCAACATGTGCTGGTAGATGAATCAATACAGATTGTTTAGTTTGATTTCATTTTTCCCGTTGAAAGCTCTTTAGCTTGATCTCGTAACATATGCATGCCACAAACATTGTGTTTGGCGGGAGGACAAGCTCTAATTAGAAATAGTCAGCGGACAGCACTTCTTGTAAAAAAAAACAAAAAAACAAACACACACACATGGCATTGTCGTCAGGTGTAAGTGGTACCGTGAATAAAAGTAATGCCCACGCAGTATTTCTCCAAAAAACACTGTGTATTTTAATAATAAATAACAAAAATAATCCACCCCTTTACCAGCAATGGGGTACACAGCGGGCTTGCAGACCCCAAAAAAATAATTATGATACAATAGTCCGATGGACTTACTCGGTTCTGTGTCCTCCGTTCCGGGGACCTTGGTGCAAGACGTGGTGTTCGTGCAGTGAAGTGCTCTGGGGTGATTGCTGGCTTGGTAGCGACAGCTCAGGGGCGCTCAATTCTCCTCTGCAACACAGAAAACACACGTAACAAGAAAACAACAAACTACAGGTTCTGGCCGTCAGGTTATGTTACAGTAATCTTTCCTCATATTCTCAATTGGATTGAGGTCTGGGCTTTGACTGGGCCACTCCAGGACATTGAACTTTTTGTTTTTAAGCCACTCCAGTGTGGCTTTGGCTGTATGTTTGGTGTCATTGTCCTACTGGAAGATGAATCTTCTCCCAAGTCCCAGGTCTCTTGCAGACTTCAGCAGGTTTTCCTCCAGGATTTCTCTGTACTTTGCTGCATCCATTTTGCCTTCTATCTTCACAAGCTTTCCAGGCCCTGATGCAGAGAAGCATCCCCATAACATGATGCTGCCACTATCATGCTTCACGGTAGGGATGGTGTTCTCAGAATGATGTGCGGTGTTAGGCTTGCGCCAACTCTCTGTTTTGGTCTCATCAGACCATAGAATCATCTTCCACTTGGTCTCAGAGTCTCCCACATGCCTTCTGGCAAACTCTAGCTGAGATTTGATGAGAGATTTTTTTTCAACAATGGCTTTCTTTTTGCCAATCTCCCATGAAGGCCAGTTTTGTTAAGCACCCGGGCTATTGTTGCCGTATGCAGTGTCTCCCAGCTCAGCCGTGGAACTCCTTTAGAGTTGCCATAGGCCTCTTGGTGGCCTCCCTGACTAGTGCCCTTTTCGCCCGGATGCTCGGACGGTCTGTTCTAGACAGATTCACAGATGTGAACCTTATTCTGGATTTGCTTGAATGTTCCTTTGTCTTCCTGATGTAGTTTTGTTAGGAAATATATTAAGAAACTGTGGGACTGCCCAGAGACAGGTGTATTTAACTTGAAATCATGTGAAACACTTTAATTGCACACAGGTGGACTCCATTCAACTAATTATGTGACTTCTAAAGACAATTGGTTGCACCAGAGCTTATTTGGGTGTGTCATAGCAAAGGGGGTGAATACTTATGCAATCAATTATTTTCTGTTTTATATTTGTAATTCATTTAGAACAATTTGTAGATTTTATTTTTCACTTTGACATTATGGACTTTTTTGTGTTGATCAGTGGCAAAAACTCCTAATTAAATCCATTTTGATTCCATGTTGTAACACAATAAAATGTGGAAAAGTCCAGGGGGGTGAGGGGGGTGAATACTTTTGAGAGCCACTGATATATATATATATATATATATATATATATATATATATATATATATATATTATATATATATATATATATATTCCCTCTATATAGAATTAGCATTCCCTCTAAAATGCAGCATTGTTGTGAAAAATTTGAATTATTTATAAAGTTATGTTTTTAGGCAATTATTTATATTTCTTCTTGCACTCGCAAACCTTCTGATGCTGGCTATCAATTCCTTTCTGAATGACCAGTCTTTTTGGATTCTGATAGGCTTGATAACATGCAGTATGCTCTGGCAGGTTTTGAGTATTCATGCAGTAACCCACCTTGGGTGTGAGCTTGCTCCTGGTTAGCAATAAAATTATTATCAAGAGCTGCTGCTCTCAACCCTGACTGCATTCCTTCCTTGCTAAACTTATTTTGTTTAGGGACATATTTGGTGTAGAGTGCATGCATGCTTTCCAGTTCACTTGTCTGTATGCACTGTGTTGCCTGTTAAAAGTCAATTACATGATAGTTTATATATATTTTTTCAATCTTCATGACCAAACTAAAATATGGTCATAATCAGTGCCATTATTAACCAGGTAAAACCGTGGAAATGCCTAATTGTCTACTGTGTTATGCTTTCAATTAAATTTATGTTCACCATAAGAGGCAATTTTGCATACCTCAGCAACTTCCTCTTTATTGAATTGTCTCTTTACATCCTGTCTAAAACTTTCTTCAGGCTGCAATGAAAATTAGGAATAGACTATAACAATAACTACTGAATGAATTTATATTGCCCTTAAACATCATTTATATATATAAATACACACACACACACTTATTACAGTAATGTAGACATTTTATTTTTCTTTTGGTAAACTGATCAAACCTGTTAGGTTGTCCTACACCAATAAATATATGTAAAATCACTGGAGCAGAGTGTGAAGTTGTGGAATTTAGATCAGACTCACTATCTTTGTTTTTTAAGTTATGTGTCAGTTATTGCATTGCGTATGGTATGTTTTTTGTATGGGGAAAAAAACAATAAAACATTTGCTCATGCAGCAAACTATCGCATGAAAAGAAAATTCAGCTGCATGATGATTTACAAATGCGACAAAATTGCAAGGGGGTAAGTAAAAAACTTTATTATATAGGACAGTATTAAATTCAACATCCTGTTTTTTGATCATTGTCCCACTTTTTATAAACGTCAGTGTTTTGGGCATTAAACAGTTTTGTGTTATTTCTGATTGGTGCTTTATGTATGAGTTTTCCAGCATTAAAAAAAATACTGTACAGTCAGTTAAATTCAATTTTACATTTTCACAAATCTCCATAGCCAAGTCCAAAAGTACCCAGGTAGATATGCACAAACATAAACAGACTGTCAAGACACAGTGGGCTTAACTACAGGTAGCTACCTTGGACTGCTCTTATCTTCTTCTAAAGGATCTCTGATCGCTTTTTCTTTCACTTGCTGTTGTTGGTGTCTGGCAGTCGCAGTGGTTATGATCGTACAACTTAAAGTTAAATACAGAGGGGAAAGCCGTATCTTAAATCTCCCATCTTGACAGATGTGAATGTGCCATCATCAGTGAAATGTCCTTTAAAAATATAGTCTCTGTCAACAAAGTGAGTACTACAAACTCGTGAATATTTTAAATCAGTAACAGTTTTTCTTTTTAGTACCTGCAGCCTCTTTTTTAAGGGTCTTTTAGTTTTGGTTGATGATAGTAATGTATATCCAATTTTTTGTAAAGATACATGTTTGTACAGCCAGGGACAGTGCAGTGTACACCAGCCATTTTCTCTGAGATTGCCTCTTCCAACCAGTGACATCACCAGTGAAGAATTCCACACATGGCGATTTACAGGTTGATAAATCACGGAGTTTAAAACAGCTTGTTTGACAAGTACCAATCTAAAATAATAAAACAAAACCTGTGATCACGTTGCTTTTGCACCGCTTTAACAATATAATAACAAAGTGCTAAGTGTTTCCCTTTAACTAATATGTTGTACAAGAAGTGGACCACAGTCTCATTCTTCTAGAAGTGCAACACATGCATTTATTTTAAAACAACTAACCATTTTAATTTAATTCAGCTCCTGTATAAAAGTAATTGTTTGCAAAGTCATTACTGTTTTTTTATTTAAAAGTATAGTGTGAAGGGTACCAGGCAAGAATATTTAAAACTGTTAATATCGTATATAATTCCTTGTAAGATTTTTCACTGTACCCAGTCATGCAGTTGGGGTTTACTGGGTGGAGGCATCACGATACATGTATTTTTGTTTACACAAATCCAGACATTCACATATTTTTTCAATTAACTCAGCATCGACATATACGTTTCTATTAAGAGCAGATCATTACATACTTCAAGATGTAGCTATACATTTGCATATAGTCCTTACACCCCAATATCTAATATTTAATATTACACAACAGTGAGAAGAGCCCAGGTCCCATATCTCTCCTTTGGTACGGTGTGGCACCTTGAAGTGGGGTCAATTAGAGATCTCAACTCACCTGCACAGGTTAGAATCCCCATCATACAGCACAGCCCATTTAGGGTTAGCAGATTTCCAAATTGAAATACAAGGTAAAAACTGCAGATGCAAAAGGGCAGATGTGTTTGCTATAGACATGGGTACAGCTTCACAGTGTTTGATCAATGTAATTGCCAAATCCATTCTACTCCATACAAGTTCAGAGCAAGAATCGAATGAGAAACGATGTATCTTTAGGAAGTAAATACCAAGCTGAGAAATTAATATGGGTTTTTGAAAAAACCCTCTTCCAAATGTAAGTGATGCTACACTTGCAACAAAGAACAAACAAATTCCCAAACTCAGGAATTTAGCATCCTGGTTTTCGGTCATGTACTAAGAACAATTAGATTCCCATTAAAGCATGTAAGTGATGTTATCTGGGGAAAATTGATCTTCCAGGAAAGCATTTGCAAGTTGATTACTTTCATACAAGTTACTTCAAGTTACTGTTTTCATTGCTTCAGTAAAGAAATTCACTGGACATGATTGAGGGCTGTATAGAGGAAGAGACCTCAAGAATTGATAATAGAAGATTTGTGCTTATAACTTAAAGTGTAAGGAGATTCCCGTTGGCTCGCGGAGGTGAAACTGATCTGTTCTGTCTCCAAGGAGGGGAAGCAACCGATACTTCCCCCAAGGGGGATCTAGACGAGAGAATGGAAAGATGACAGTGATAGTTACATTTGGGTCCCCCTTGACTCAGAGAACCTACTTGGCAAAAATATATTAAGCTATCTATATACACCATGTGTTATTTTGTTCACTTTTTAATTCTAAACAAGAAATTTAATTACAAGTAAATAGATCTACCTTTTTACACATTCAAAAAATTACAAGTTACTGATTTAAATCAATAAATGTGTCATTCTGATGAATGCTCATAAAAAAAAAAAAAAAAAAAAAAAAATATCATTGTAAACCAGAACTGCATTTTTATTAATGTTTTTTGTAGAAATGGATGAGGTAAAACTCCCTAAGGAGTTTGGCCGAGACCACCAAAACCTTTCAGAGGCATTTCATCACTGCTCCACCTGCTCTTTATATTCTAATAATGCTATTTTATACTCCTACGACAGTGTAGTAAAACCGTTCATTAAAATGGATAGGGATTGGTAACCAATAAATGTTAGATATTAAGAAGCTTCAACAGGAGGCCATGCTTAAACAGTTTCATTTATATCATATTTATGGGGCTTGACATTTCCTGAATTCATGAAAAGTGAACTAAATTACATTAAATAAGTTGTTGTTCACAGCTCAGAAATGATGCCACTGACTTTCCAATGGGGATTTCCAGGTTTCTATTGCACTGCAAAGTTATTTTGTGTACAGTGTGAGATCTCAGTGACACTACATGCCGGGTAAGGCAAAAATGCATTTCAAATATTTGATTTGCACTTGCAAACTGATGTGTTGTAAAATTCGAATTCATAGAAAACTGTGATAAATATATTGTTCCTCAAAACAATTCCCTTGACCCTGTTATTTTTATTATTTTTTTGCCACCAAATGAGTTTACAACTAACCTAAAAGTGCTTTGCCAGTGAAAGAAATATTATGATACTGTGAATTAAACACATTGAGTTGAAAAGGTTGTAAATGACTTTTAGAATGGTATTAGGCTACAGAAACATTACAGTTTACATGCCTAATTGTCATCACCTGTGCTTACAACAGATATAATAGAAAAAATGACCTTGTTTTTATGCATTCCTAGAACAACCATGAATGGTCAATTTGACCTGCGTATATAAATATTATAATGAAAGGACAAACAATTGAATAAGTCATAGTTTTATTAAGGAGTGTCATATAAAGCATCTACACAATCGAAGCATTGTAAATAAATGTACATTGGAACAGAAATGTGTTCGTATACAGACATATTACATAAAGCGCAACCTCAAAAAACGATAACTAAACAAATATTTGAAAAAATTGTGTATATACAGGTATAGCATGTACATACAAAACTGAAAAGATGTCAATAAGTATCTTTTTTTTTAATAAGTGGGTCTATATTGCCTACATAAAGTGCAGATATGCAAAGGAAGCTATGCGTTTAATACAGACATACTGTAATTGAAATGACATGAAAAAACAAACAAGTAAACAAACAAACATTTGAACAGGTTGGCACAAATCCTGCGCTTTTCAACATATGCAGTGCACTTACCGCAGACTGTCTTTGTGCATTTGGCACAGCTATCAACAGTAAGCCAGGCTTCTGTAACCAAATGCTCCACGGGCATATATTAGTGCAATGAAAGGTTCAAATTCATCCAAGGATATTGACCAGGAATCATCTTGTAGTTCACAGTGGGTTTCTGCTTCAGTGCAACATTGTATGTGGTGAAGCATATGCATGTCAATCAATAGGCGAAAAGCACCCAATGTTGTATTTTGCATATGCCGTGGGCCCTGGAACTTTCCTCAAAATATTATGTTCACCCCTTCTACCTGCAGCTTCACAGGTGAAGTAGCGGCTGGATCAGGTGCAGGGGCTGATGCAGGTGAAGTAGCTGGCATTCTTGCAGAGGATTCAACAGGATTGCTTCTTCTCCCACAGGATCTCCTGCACCCTCTTTGCACACTCGGTCCTGGCACTTCGTTGGCATTCCTTGTCACTGTCACTGCTGCTGGATGATTCATCTTCGCAAAACCAGCCTGCTTCAGAGCCAGATTCATCATTGTCTATCCGTGCTGCATCAGAATTGTTGTTTGGTAAACTTTACAGTAATTTGAAACACTGCTTTGCTGTAATGTGTCTTCCGTGATCCATTTTCAATGTGTATTGGGGTAGCAATGAATTTCTTTGAAAAAAAAAGTGCAGACAGACAGCCGGGCTCCGTGAGCTGTCAAGGCTGATTGGTGGGCTATCAGGCTCATTGAAACAATAGAAATGCCAGAAGACCTCTCACTTGTGGAATGCAGACTGACATAATCAAACTTCAATACATAGCGGCAAGCCCCGACTGATAAATACAAATAATACCGCAACATTTCATTGTTATATGTTTTATATGTAGCGGACAATTTCACTATTCCTGGTTGGAATAGGTTGACAGTATTTTATCTCCCCAATTTTTGCAGACAAATTATTTTTTTCTCTGTCAGGGTAATTAGTACATATAATTTAGGAAAAGTCAGGAAAGCACAACTCTATCTTAAATACACACACATCACAATTTAAATTTAAATTCCAAAAAAGGTCAAAATAACTGCCTTGGTCGTTCTAGTGTTAAGATTTATAGCAGGGTCATTCCATGCCAACTAAACCTGAAAAGAGGCATTATATTGCCTGACCATCTCAGATTGTGCTAGAGAAATTCATCTGGGGGTTTTTGGGCCCACTGAGATCAGAAATGCTATTTTTATTTTTTTTTTTTATTTTTTTTTTTTGTATTTCCCCTTTGAGCTGTAACCTGGCAAACAAGAAACCCTGACCAATGTGTAGCACCTCGTAATTAATAGAGCTTTCAAGAAAAAAAATACCAGGAGCACCTAACTCACTTTTGGCAAGTTGCCAGACGAGGTGTAAGTGAAGAGTTTTATTCGAACTTCAGTCCAACACTTTATGCTGTAGGGAATGTGAGCCATAAAATGTTAAAGTTGCTGTAAGAACCTTAGGGACCGCTCTTCTAAATTTTGTGACACATTTTTGGTTTCCAGTCCCCCCACTCATCATTAACCCCCTCTAAAATCCAAATATATTTTTGAATAGATGTTGATGAGATCTACAAGAAACAAGCAGAACATTTTGGTATCCGTGGATTTTGGATTTTTGAAGTTGGATTTGTCATGCATTCAAGCATTGCTTTTGTCCACTTCGGTGTGGCTTAAGTATCACAAATTCCTAATTTAACTGGTGTTATCTTCAATTTTGCGTTGTCTGGAGTTAGATCTAGAGTAAAACATGACAGGGTGTGCTTCCAATGGCACTAGCTTGGAGCTGAGGGGTTATGAACTTGCATGTTTTTGTTACAGTGAAACAGTTGAGACTACCAAAACCTGAAATACTTGTGTTTTATAACTTACCCAGCATACAACAAGATGCGTTTATGAGCTGTGCTAATTGCAAATACTGCTTAAGCCATTACATTTTATTTAAGTATGTACCATGCAAAAAAAGTGTATATATATATATATATATATATATATATATATATATATATATATAATATATATATATATATATAAAATGGAGTAGACCCGTCCAATTCAATAATGGGTATTATTTAATGAGCAATTATGAATTAAAATACTAAATTCAATAGCAGGATTGTATGCAATGACCTCATAAACCATACACAATGTCTTTTCAAACAGTATGTGCTCGAAATTGCACCCAGTCTCAATTGTATTATTTATATTTGCGCTGTTTTCCAGGCAATAGGTTAATATGTGCCCACGCATTTCCCTTCCCCATTTATTTTTCAATATCTTCAAATATTATGTTACTTAAAACTCAATAGCTATTCATGCACAATGAAACAAACTGAGTAATATTGCTGTATATTTTTTTGCATTTTATATGTGATAAAATAACATTTTAAAAAGTATTTTGCCATGGCAAGTCAAGCCCGCAAGCAACCTTGTCTTCTACTGTATGCAAAAAAGTCCATAATTCAGTTTTCCGTGACAATGTTGTGTTTACATTAATTCTTTCTCAATTATGAACAAGTGTCGCTTACTTGAAAAGGTTTTGTGTGTGTTTTAGCATTATATTTTCAAGCAGCAAAATGACAGGAATCCTATTTCAGTAAAATGAACATGAAATGTATTTCACAAGGAAACACTGATGCGTAACTTTTCTGGAGTATTTAGTATTACTACAGCCTTAAGAATTGGTTGTCTTAGTAAACTGAAATCCATGAGATATCTTTTTAAATGATATCTTCTCTGAAATCCTAAACCCACGGATGATGAGTTCCTTTACATTTTTCATTAGGCTGCTCCATTGGAGCATACACTAGTTCAACAGAAAACTGATTCATGCAAGATATGATATGGAAACATGTGCTTGATGAGTGACAGGATGCCATCCTGTGTCCTTATTATTTATATATGTCCAATGATATATCCATTCTGTACCAACAATTGTGTTATATATAAGGGAGTGAGAAAGGAATTACCTATAATTGGGTTTCTTCCCAGGAAGGAATAAACTCCATACATTTGAACTCTGGTCCCTTTGCTAGCTAAGCCAGGCAATAATGAAACCCCAGTCTGTTTCCTTAGCCGTGTGTGACATGGATCACGACACTTCTTTTTTTTAAGGATAATGGAGTAGATCAGGTCTCACACAAACTCACAGGTACCATTGTAATAAAGTATACTATGACTACTAAAGACAGTCATTATATTCTTGTACAACAGGGATATAAACTGTAGCAGGAGCGGAGGTTAATTAAGTTCTGGTAACTTTCTGTTTACAAATGAACCCCTAATAAGCATCAAAAATACTATCACAATAATGCTAATCAGGTCCAATCATACTGTTGCCGAGAACCAAAGAGGCATTTGTTGGTTTATGGTGTCAGCCATTGCCACCCTCAAAACGCGTACCTATCTTTAATATAGAATAAGTAACATAAGCAAGAGTATTGTCACAATAATGTAAGTCTAAAGTCTTATTTGTCAGTAATGCACACATATAAAGTGCCCATAGATTTTTACAGCAGGGTTTCCCAATCCTGGTCCTGGGGGACCCCAATGTCTGCTGGTTTTCATTCCAACTGAGTCCTCAATTACTTGGTTAAACACTTAATTGAACTATTCATTAGCTTAATTAGACCCTTTTAATTGTTTTCAGCTTTTAAAAAGTTGGAGATTCCAAGTTAACTGTGCAATTTTATATGCAACTTGAAATCGGCAACTTTTTAGGAGCTGAGAACAATTAAAAAGGTCTAATTAAGCAGATTATTAGTTCAATTAAAGGTTTGATTAAGTAATTCAGAACTCAGTTGGAATAAAAACCAGAAGACACAGGGGTTCTACAGGATTGGGAAAGCCTGTATTACAGTATGTATAATGCAACACAATTTCTGGAGGAGCTCAGTAACGTTATTGAGGCCCTTTCCCCTCCAACAACCATTTACATGGTATGCATGCTTGCAGGAACTTCCTCCTCCCTTATGGCTTACATGTCTAAACACAGACCTACCAGAGCATAAACCAAGAGAAAAAGGACCATTTGTATCTCTTCCTTGTCTTATTCGTGTTGGGGGGAGCGCCTGACTGTAATGCTATACAAATAACTTCTGCTTTTGGAGTGTCATGATTTAATTATCCCCTGCCTGAACCAGTAAGAAGTCCGTAACTCTCTTTAACAACTCTAAAAACTACAAAAAAAAAGCATTCAATTCAATTTAATTAAAAGTTTTAAGTGGAGAATATAAAATATTGGAGTTCTGCATTAAAGTTTTGAATGACTCATTAAGATTTTGCAGATTTTGCAACACCAAAATTGACAAATTTACAAAATCAGTAGACCACAGTAATAATTTTGGCCTTAATGTGGCCACAAAAGCTTCTGAAAAAAAAAGAATATACCTTGATAACTACAGAATTACACCGACCGCAAATGATACCCAATAATAAGATTCTTTATAGTTGTATACCCCGTAAATTAACAGAACCATACATTTTGTCCTTTTCCCAGGCAATGCTATCATGCCTCCTAAATACATATTACGCAGTAGTACATTGCAAGATAGTCACTGATTGCACTAGCTTAATACTTTTATACAGTATGTCAATGGGGTGTAGGGTGTACTCTGGTACCAGCATTCACTGTTGCAGATGAGATAAAATAATGTTGTATTAAATGAACACTAATGCTCCACCTCGTCATTTTTTTAAAACTGACATGATTTAGGGGTACCACTTGCACTGGTGAGATGGCTTACTTACTAATTGTTTTGTAACTATTTCAGAGGAGACTATTATCTTTTCATGGATGTCAAGATATTATATAAGCAATGGGCCTGAAGATGATGAAATGGGCAACAAATGCGCCTCATTCTGCATTTATTAATCTGTCTTAATATGACCATATTTTGTATATGGATATGAGTGGCAACCAGGCCACCAGATGCTATGAGCTCTATAAATAGCAAAGAATACATTCATCTTTCACATTTTATTAAGAGTGTGTAATTATTTTACCCCTGGTGTTCTCCCTGATTTAAACTGTCCAATTGCATTTCCTCACTGCAGCTCATGGAACGGAAGGTTCAGTGGGTGTCCTCTAATCTCATATCATATAATCAATATCATATTGTCTATAGAATACAGATGCTGATACGGTCACATATTAAACACATATTACATATGGGTTCTAAGGTTCATCAATTGGTTATGTTACATTTTACATTTTTGATCAGAGCTATCATTTAAAGTGTTTTCACCTGTGCTCTGTGTTCCTGCAAAGAGGAATTTCAGCTGCAGTGTGGCGTTTTGTGTGCACGCTCATGTTGCAGTGAAAGTACCACCCCTGCAATGGCCTTTAATGGTTACGCTTTGCTATACCTGATGCTGACAGCTCTGGTGAGCCACAAGGGTGCTTTCTTTTTTATAAATAATTATTAAGTTTACAGTTGGTTATACAATATTTTCTTTTGAAATGTTAATTTAATTATAGTTTTCATTTTTTGAAGTTGTGCGCAGTAGGCTAATGTGAAAAAAAAGCCTTTTATCTTTTATTCTTTTGTAAATAATTACTTTGTTTTTACAATTTTGTATGTACATATAACAGTTTACATCTGTTTACACAATATCTTATTTCAAAATGTTTATTGTAGTTTTTCATTTTTTTACGTCACGCATTATGTGCGCTAATATTGAAAATAAAGCCTTTTATGATTATGACTTTTGAGTTGTACTTGACAGTTTGTGTTTCATTTTCATATCGAAGCTGTTGAAAATGTACCTGTTAAAATGACTACCACTGGCAGTTCTAGTGTTAAAAGTTCATCAAGAGGTGAGAACTGAAATAGAAAATGAAACAAAGTGATTCAAAACAAGAAGTATACATTAGTTGAGGCAAGTTTGATATTCCCTACCAAGTAGGACTTAAAATAAGAAAAATAAAAATTGCATTCAACTAACAGAGCGAATGGGCTGCAATGTCCATTCCAATTAAATCATAATCTTTGAAAAATTTAATTTTTGTTTCACTTGTAAAAAAGATACAATGAAAACATGTGGAAAGGCTAATCATCAATTATCAATTACACCACATAGCTCAAGTGTATATTTTTAGTAGTAACTGATCAATTTAATAGTTACTGTTGGACATAAATGTAGTCATATCCTTTAGATACAACATTTTAGTTTGGACAGGGAAGTGTGTGTAGAAAAATAACTTGGGAGATGCAGACATCAAGCAGACAGATGTATGTACCATGGTGAATTGTATTAAATGTCCATGTTAAATTAACCAAGTACCTCTATAATGGTGTACAAATAACACATTATTCATTTGCATTGTTCCACATCAATCTTATGCTTGTATTTATGTTTATTTTAATGATGGGTCATACTATAATTAGCGGACAGTGCAGTCAAATTAGGTTATTTCTGGATGTAATATACTCTATTTAAACTTGTTTGAGAAAGTTTCAAGTTAATGTTACCCCCCCCTCCCCTTGCTCAAAGTAGACAAATGCAGCTTTGTGAAGCTGAGTCGTAAAAATGTGTCTTCAGATCGGCTCTAGATAAGCCGACCAAATGGCCTTCAGCAGATCAGGTACAATCCATTAGGAGAACAGAATCATCATTGAAAAATCTTCAAATTGAGAGAAGCCAGGTGAGAAACCTTAACACTAGAACCGCCACGTGGCTCAATTTGACCCATTTTGGATTTAAAATTGAAACGACTCTGGGTTTCTGAATACAATGCTGATGTCCTTTTTTTTCTTTTTTTGCATTCACAAACACAGTTGTTTAAATTAAATCCTGCACCAGTTCTAGTGTTAACACTCAAGAGGTCTCCTAGCTTTAGTTATCAAGATGGGAAACAGCCTTATTTATGCATTGTCACTCATCCTCCATTTTTTATCATGTACACCCTTTCATGCTTTCTCTGTGCTTTACTATACTGGACCATGGTTAACCAAAACATTTTTTAGAAATATTTATTACTGTATGTCATGGTATTCCCATGGTACAGTATAATAAAGCACAGTGAAAGCATGTTAAAACAGTACGACAAATTCACCATGGTAAACTTTCATAAGGGCAGTTTCTTTTTATGAGCAGAGAAAGTCAGAGCTGCAGTTCAGTTTACCATAAATGTACTAAACAGAATGTCATGCAAACAAAGAGAATCAGCATGTGAAAGACTTGAACCTCAACATTAAGAAATGGATAAAACCCCTTTACACATCCTTGTGGTGTCTAAGCCAATGATACTCTTGGCATTCACTATGGCTTGTGAGAGATGGGAAGGAGTTTACCTTCTGATTTCAATTTCTTAACGTTTGCCATTGCACTTCCTGTCATGACAACAGGACACCTTTTTTCGAAATCCATAATTTTTTCTTTGTTGCAGTCAAACTGTGGAAACTGATGATATGCTTCTGGCAAGGCACTCGTCAGTTCTGTAGTAGGAGCACTAATCGCAATTGTATTGTATTGCGGTCCACAACACATGTTCCCTACTTTTTTGTACATCTTCAGAACCAACTGGTAGAGTCATTTATTTTTTCAGAATGTGTCTGAGTAACTTGTCATGTATGCACTGATGGATCATTGAAAACCAGCAATCCTCAGAGAGCAACCAAAACCTTTGGAGTTGGACACTTGGATTGGCATATCAGAATTAGGAGGCTTCTTCGTCAAATAGTATGGATTTTTTGGCTTCTTTGTTTTATTTTTAAATAACCAAGTTGTTTACTTTATGGTCTTTAAAAAAATACGGTGATCCATAAGTTTAAATTGTTTCTTCAGTACATATTAATATCGATCAACCTACTATAAATGGATGTTTTAATGTTCTTTAAAACTATTCAAAGATATTTAATCATAATACCTCTAGATATGTTTCTCAGATGCCTTGTCTTAGTAGTCTTTCTTTTTTCTTTTTCTTTCTCTGAATCTGAATCAGTTGTTGTACTTGTCAAAGATGAACCACTTTCATTAGAACTTAGTTCATCTTTTCATGCACTTTTACTCAAATTACCCTAACTTTTTCGGTATGTATAAATAGGTTTAATATCGACAATTTCTTACAAAGGGAACCTGAAGCTGCGTGCTGTTTTTTTTATTTTATTTATTTAAACTATATAATTAGATGTTTAATTACCATACACCGTAATACAGTACCCCGTCTTTATTGATCACTAAGTGTGGTATTCTGACTTGGTTTATGCATGCGTAAAGTATATTTACACGCTGTGGATTAACCATATACAGGCAAATATGAGTACTTACACACTGTGTAAACCAATTCAGAATAGGGCCCTAAATATCTAGGTATAATCTGAACCACAAATTAAATGGTATAAAACTGTGCATCTAATCTGTGTGATTTAGCATTCACAACATTCCTATTGAGGTGTAGCAGACTCTCGCACAGAAAATGTTGCTGTGGGCCCACTCAATTCTTTGAGTCTGGGGAAATCCCCATGTAAACAACATTTGCTCATTTTCCTCCTCTTCTTCATTTCTATAGCCATCAGGTGAGGAAGGATGAGCTCCCGTGAAGCTTCTGCTATTCCTCCACTCTTTGTACAGTGTATTAGATCCAGGTCAGCAGTTATTATTCCACAAGTTTCAAATGATTTCACAATGATGTCGCTGCACTATGTTTTCCATGCTTTTTTTTACCCACTCCACCATCTGAAGCCATGTAGGAGCTTGGGGATTTCTGTGTGCAGTTAAGTCGTGAGCACGCTCAGGTAGTTGCAGCCACTTCTCATAGAATTCACGACACTTTGATTTAAATGGAGCATTCCAAGAAACATAAGCCAGCTGTAACAACTTTGTACAGCCTCCAGGAATGCAAGCTATTTTTGTTTTTGCCTCCTGGAGAGTTGCACGTACCTCTTCCATTAGATGACCTCGATATGCATCTCATACAAGAATTCTTGTTCTAAAGTTAAACCTTTCCCAAACCTGTCAAATCCACGATTTCGTTGTGTCAGGAGTCATCCATCCATTTGGAGAAAATTCAGTTGTCACTCCCCAAGCATCCCTCTGCTCTGCTGGAACACGTTTCATTTAAAAACAGCAAACGGTGGAAGCTTGCGGCCATCAGCCATTCCAGCCAAGCAAACTGTCACCCTGCTTTTCTTGTGACCTACTGTTACAATGGGTACATGCTTAACCCCATGAAACTAAACAGTAGACTCACCCGGTATGTCTGCCCAGATTGCTGTCTCATCCATCCCTCGGATATCTGAGAGAGTTAGTTGTAAACGTTCAATATGAGTCTGGCAAAAATAACCTTCTCTGCGAGATGTTCAGGAAGCCTTTGCCCAGTTGTGGTTTTTGCACAAATCGTCAGACTGTTTAACCTGATGAATTTTTCAATCCATCCATGGCTTGCCTTGAAGCTGCGTGTTGTACACAATAATTTTGCCTTCAAACCAATTGCTTTTCATGTTACCCTTAACTGTCTCTGTTGCAATATCCAATTGATAAGCTTCTCTTCAATATCGGGATGAGCAGGGCAACGCTCCCTACCATATAGCCTTTTTTTTTACTTTCTGTGAAGTTGCGCTCTCTTCTTGAAGCTGAGGTGGTTGCTTCCTCCATTTCTTAATGCGACGTTCGTCAACTAGAAGTTCTCTTCCAGCTGGTCTATTCCCCTTCTGATCTGCCAGCTCAACAGCTTTCAGCTTAAAAGCTAAGCTACATGATTTTTTCTCAGCCATAATCAAGCTTCGTGTGCAAAGTTTGTCAGATCTTGTCAGATGTTCGTTGCTGGAGTAAGCTTTATTAAAACCAACCAAAACAGTCAAAATCAGCTTTTTTTATTTTACTACTTTTATTTAATTTTACACACAGTAATATTACCATAAACCACAAAAAGAAGTCGTAATTACAGTATATTACATGAAGGCACTATTGAATGTCATGTGTCTCGTGACACCTTTCACTGACAATGTCAAATCACAGCAAGTACTAGGGGACAGGAACTGCTTTGTAATACTGTAAATACATTTTGGAAGTACTGAATATGGTATGTCCCTTTTGTCTATTATTATCAAGTTATAAAAAAACTACAGAGAGCCTCTATAGAGCTCCAAGAGTTTGCTGTTTTCACCATGTTGCAGTGTCAAAAGTAAATCACTTAAAATTACCATCTGTACCAGTACCAAAAGTCTGACACTTTCTTACATCAAATGTGAAAAAAAAACAAAAAAAATGTAAATACCTATTATACACAATGAGACATAAGTCGTCAAACTAAGGTCAAATTGTTCTTCTTTTTCCTCTTAAGTTACTTTTTTAAAAAAAGTGTGTAGCAACTTTTCAAACAGAAAAGCTAAATAACTGGACATCTACCAATCATGTGATTCCACATGTTGGTCAACGTCTAAATAAACCAGGGGACGCAAGCAGTTTGATATCCACAACTTTAAACAATATATCATAAACATATTGCAGAAAAAAATAAAAATAAAAATTACAGTGGTTTGAACTTGCAACATGATGTCCTTGAAGAGCACAAGGCCTTAGCCCGCTCCACCACTGCATAGTGCCTGACCAGCTTTTGCTGAAAACCTGAAGGTTCTGCTCGATTCTAGAAATGCTCTATTTCCTGTCTGAAAATATCTAGTTTCCTGTTTTGTATATACTATAAAATGGAATTGTGCACAACAGAGGCATGTAGCTTCCTTTGTCTAAATCTCTGATAAATTGTAGTTCCTCATTTAATTAAAAATAAAGGAACAATTTATTAGGTAGAAATAAATAAATAATTTTAAAAATGCATAGTGGAATAAATATATTTAGAAATAAATATTTTTAAATAAAAAAAATGTATAAATTAATGTTTATATTATCAATGTATAAATAAATTAATAAATTAATAAATAGCAAGCCAGAAAAAATGTCATATTAATTGATTTGGCTGATGCTTTTATCCAGAGCAATTGACATTTGTATACCTATACAAAAAGTACATTTCATGTAAAAAAAAAAAAAAAAAAAAAAAAAATAAATTAATTAATTAATTAATTAATAATACTAATAATAATAATAATAATAATAATAATAATAATAATAATACAACACATTAGTGCTTCTTCATTTGTAACATATGTGAAGTAGTGGTTAGAGCACTTTGCTCTTGACTGGAAAGTTACAAGTTCCATCCCAGGTAGGGGACACACTGCTGCTTTACCTAGATTGGTCCAATAAAAACTGTGTAAATGAGTAATCATATTTAAAAAAACAAATAACATCACAATTGTAAATTGATCTGGATAAGGGTGTCTGCTAAGAAATAAAATAATTTACAGGCCTGGTTGGTACTTGGATGAGAGACTGCCTGGCAATACCAGGTCTTTCAAACTCTTCTTAGGAGTTTTACTCAATGGTATAGTCGAGGGTATAAACAGGTAAACGGCGTTTACCCACTTTGAATTTGGGCAATATATCATTTGCCCACTTTTCATATAAGTGATACAGAGTTTACTCACTTCTACTCTCCTGTCATGTGCAAATTCTGTATTAAAAACAATATGTTTTAACGGTGAGCGTCTGTGTTGTGTTCAGAGAATGTGAGTGGAGCGAAGCAGTGACAATTCCGCTCACCGCTCATAATAATATCTTCCGCTCCACTCCGCTCCCCCGCTCCAGACAAAATGGTATTAAAAAATATATATAATAATAAGTAAATAAACTAGCTGGAAACAAATATCATTTAATTGTCCTTATAATAGTATACCTTGACTGAAATGAAAAATAAATAAATAAAATAAAA
Source organism: Polyodon spathula (assembly GCF_017654505.1). Classification (NCBI taxonomy): domain Eukaryota; kingdom Metazoa; phylum Chordata; class Actinopteri; order Acipenseriformes; family Polyodontidae; genus Polyodon; species Polyodon spathula. Next base: position 20,758,468 of record NC_054554.1, on the reverse strand, counting down.
ATCCCCACCTAGGCTAGCAAAGAAAAACACAGATAAGGTCCTCAGAGAAATTATCTAATTAAATTTGAAGACAATTTCTCATTATTATTGTTTGTCACTGAAAAGATGTGTACATTTCAGACCTTGCATATTATTTGTATCAGATTAGCTTTATACAGGGCTTATTTGTATCTGAATATTTCATAGGGAGCTCAAAGCAACCCACGAACACATATGAGTGAGTCGACGGGGCTGAAGGACCAGCCTGTACTAGTGTATGAACTATTCTTAAGAGTGCAGAAAATATAAACCATGTTCACTGCACTGTATGGTGCATAACCGTAGAACTGTATAAGAACAATAACCACAAACAGATAGACACACACACACACACGGATGACGTTTCTCACATTTTTATATGGCACAAATGCAGCTCCACAATCGAGAATACATTATATGTGTGTGTGTGTGTGTGTGTGTTGAAGAGTTTAGATGCTAAATGTGAAATACGCCATTCACACTAAAACTGAGCTAAAAACAGGATCATTCATCTCACAGTGTCTACTTTCTGATGTTCAGTGTTCTTTGTCCTCAAAACACTATATACACCTTGTTAAATACAACTCAAATGATCGCTTCATGCCAGGCTTCTAAGTTAGCAAAATCCGATATATCCACTGAGCCAATCGACGTACATTATCACAGTTGTGTGACTCAGAGTCCAGGATGAGAATAATAGCGCATTTAATCTTGTAAATTGTGATTATGATTAAGTGATGAATAATTTAAAAAACAAATGCAACCAAGTAGTGTTCTGCGATACCTCATTTAGGCTATCAATACGATACTCTACATAAGATCACAATATTTGGTATGCTTGCTGTTTAATTTTATTTTCTGTTGAAACAAGTTCTATTTTTAAATAACAAATACAGAAAATAGTGGAATCAGTCATTGCCACTGATTATATTAAATACAACTGTAAAGAAAGATGAGACACTAATTTCTGCAGTTCTTATATAAAAAGAGAACTGTTAATGCACTGGTGTTTCAAAACTTACAGTACTGTAAAACAAAATAACACATACTTTTCTCAAAGCATGCTTTTTATTACTAATCATAAAAATAATTGCTGTAATGCTTAACAAGACTAGCCTGATTGATTCATCTACTAAAACAAATGTTAACATGAACAGAGCAATGTGTTACATTGAGGAATACAGTTTGTGTGTAAGTGTAATAAAACTGTTAAATTTCACAGCAACTTTGAATTTTGTCATTTATATGAGAGAAAGAGAGAGAAACATTACTTCAAATGAATTTTCTAAAATAAGTTCAGCTGATGAAAATGTATTTCAGGCAACAAACTTCTTCTGATAATGTAGTACTGAAAACACTGATAACAACTATTAGAACATAATTATGTTTCATCTTAATCAAGCCAAACTTCTCCGTCAAAACAACGTTGCAGTACACTTAAATGTTACGCAATTTTATTCAGACCATCATGCAAGCTTGGAGGCTAATTTTGAGAAGAAAATAAATTACTTTTACAACTATATATTAGAGCAGATAGTTTACCTGCTGAACTGCGTGTGCATGCCTTGAACTATACTGTATATGGGAAAAAAAAAAAAAAAAACTATGCAGCCTATGTATGTACTATATGTTTTTGTGCTGAACCTGTAAGTCAGTCAATATATTTTTGCATCTTGGTGAACTAACGAATGGCATTTTGATCAGCTTTTAGAGCTTTCCTATCGTGTTATCTTTACACTGTGCTTTTTTTAATAGTATTGTACAAAATTGTACTCTAAAGTTGAAGTTAATCAATAGTATATATATATATATGTATATATATATATATATAATATATATATATATCTATATATATATATACATACACACACAAATTGGATGTATGATTTACCTTTTGATGGAGAGATAGAATTAACTGAATCTCAATAAAATGTAAAACAAAAGATCAGCTACAGTAAAAGTAAAACTAGTTTCACTGTAATATTGGGGTTGTGATCTGATAAATGTTTAAATAAATTGGTGGTGCTTCCTCCCTTGTTTTTAACTTCTTTCAAACACCTCCTACATTTTGGATGTCCACCTTCCACCGGATTGCCACTTTCATTTAATGGATAGCCAAAATAGTTCCACAATACACTTATGGAATTGGCTTTAAAAACCAACTGTTCTGCACAGTACAAATAAATCACCTGTTCTTTCAAATTATAGTGTGGATGCTTCACAAGCAGAACTGTTACTGTTTTATAACTCTTTTGTCCAAACTCCATGGCCGAACACATTTAAGAAAAATAAAACCGTGCTCAGTTCTTCTCAGTGCTGTAAAGGAGCGGGCCAGAAACGTCTGCTCAAGTAACTACAACACTCCGCTCCCCCACGCCATATACTATTGGCTCACTCCGCTACAATCACACTCTGGGTGTTCCTGCATGTGAGACTGACAGCTGAGACCTCAGTCAGAACTATAGCACGAGCAGAGGGGCGTGGCCACTGGACAGCATGTTCTTTGTGTTTGTGTGTGTGTTTGTGTGTCTCTTCTTGCTGTGGGTACTACTGAAAAATGGATGCATGCAAATGACACACTCATTGAAGTAAAACCATGGCCAAGAAAGGCAAAGGACATGGATATGGCCTTTTATGAAGAGATCTAACGATTAACAAATGCTTTACATTGACTTAAGTTCATAACACCTCTATAACAAGGAGAATAACGTTTTTTTCAGCATTAAAATGTCTTAGTATACTACTCTTTAGCACTGACATGCAACTGTACCTTTTTAACCATTCATAACTTTGTAGTTTATACCTATGTAAATATCAATATATTAATACTTACCAAAATAGACATATTGTTTTCACCAGTGATGGAAGTACATTTACAACTACAAAAATACAATGTTTACACTTTCAATACTGTCCAAAAGTCCCTTCAATGATTATTTTACTTTCAAATCTTCTCATCTCTTATATTACTCTACTTATTGCTCTCTTGTCTTGTCTGTCTATTTACCATATACATTCTCGAATTGCTTTCCCTTGCTTTATTCATTATTTGATTAAGTAAAAAAAGAAGTGGTATCTATAACAAAAACATTGTCAATCTAAAAAAAAAAAAAAGTTATAAAAACGCAACAGCAGTTTAAAGTGGTGATACCAAACACAAAAGCCCAAGTTAGGAGAAAAAAAAGAAAGTGATAAAAAAAGAAGCCAAATTAGAAGCAACAACTGTGTGAATGTTGGGCCCCAGCACCTTTCCAATTGTGTCTATTTGCTTGATGCTTGACAAGGTTGCCCTAATTGCTTCTCCTAACTTGAGCTTTTGTGTTTGATATCACCCCTTTATACAACTTGCGTTTTTCTAACTTGTTTTTTTTTTTTACATTGATATGTGTTTTTTTTTTTTTTTTTTTGTTTGTTTTTTTGTTTTTTTTTAATAGATGTTTAACTATTGGCCCCTTGGGTCACCGAGCTATTATTTTTAGTGGTCCGATATAATTTTATCTGGCCTATTGTAATTTTTATCTTTTTTTTTTAGTATTTTGCACATATTTCAATGTTTCTGTATCTGGCAATGTTACCCGCCAGGTGAAAGAAGAAAGCAGTATTTGTGAAACAAAATGTTTTAGCTGGCAACATTTTGTCCATATAATGTTAATATAGAATCAGGCGCTCATATTACAAAACAAAAGAGGTAATGTATGCCATGTATGTTCGATTTTTGTGTATTTATGCTAGTTGGTGTGCTTACACCATGTGAATGGGCTGATAATAACATGTAATGTAATTACATGTAAGAAGGAACTTGTGATAATCATGTTATTACACTGTAACAAATGATCACTTCAAAGTCATCAGTAAGGTCACAAAATGTTGCAATATTTTACTTGAAGGTGTAATGTAACTAAGCCACACTACATATAGTTAAGTGTAAGTACGGTTGTGGTGTAATTATATCTTCGATAACAGTATTTTATCTGTAACTACACATAATTTGCATACTAAATACACTCTCAGTGTAATTACAGTGTAGTTACACTGTAGTTAATTTACCTGTATTATAATGTGTTGCCAAATTAACTTAAATAACATTTCAAGTACACTAGCATTGAGATAATCCAGGGGATTTTTAATCAGAAGGGTACGTAATTAAGAGGACATGCATTGTTTCAGTGAAATATTCTAAACACCCAAGACCCACGTGTTTGCGGTGGAATAACCCAGACATATTCTTTAAACTGTGAATATGTCTGATCAACAGAACCCATTCTAGTTGGAAACCTTCTGACAAGCCAAAGATAATGTTGCAGAATTGTTGGAGATCAGGACCTACCTCCATTTGAAAAGAACTAGTATCTTGTTGCGAGCCGATGCAATACAATGCATACAACAAGCAAAGTACTCTTCTTTTCCTTCTGTGGAAAATCACTCAGAGATGGGAGAAGCTGTTAAGGAGATTGACTTCTTTTGTTGAAAATTGAGAAGTATTCAACATATCGAATATTAAACAATTTATGACTTGAGAAATTAACTGTGGCTAATCCTATCAAGTTAGTGGATACATTGTTCTAGGAATCGAATATAACCTCCTGTTTTAGAGTGTGCAAGAAATGTATTTTGTTTGTTGAAATGTGTAACTCAAAGGAGTTACCTCATAAATGCAGAGGATTTGATCATTGCCCCATTTCTGAGTTAATTTGAATATAGAATCAATTGAGATTGGTAACATACTGTTTAGTTTGGTAGATCACATCTAATCTAAATTAACACAGTAAAACTAATTTGATAAATTAGTCATTGGAATGTTGGATTCCATTCGGAATGGGAAGTTATTGAACGAGAATTCATTCTTTATATGAAATTGCAATGAGAAACAAATACTGAAAATACTAATGCAAAGTAGACGCTTTGTGTGATCAGCCATAATGTATATTAGTATATTAACCCTATATACCATTTTGGCATCCCTGGGTGGAGACTTATTTGTAAATAAATTGTATACCTAATTCACTACATATAGGTTTACATACTTCCCCATTGGAACCGCTAATGGGAAAGTACACTTCTAATTACAAGCTATTGTCCTGCACTCAGCATATCAACATATAAACATTACATGAAGTTGTAATATTAAAGGATCATTTGGAGATTTATTACACTCTTTCATTAAAAAAATACCTGATTTTCTTTGTTTGTTAAAGAACGTATCATAAAAAGCAGAAGTATTTCTATGTAATATATGCACACAAGCATCTCAGAGAAGGAAATGTGTTGGGTTTAATATTTTAAGGGTCCCATGACTTAGGATATGTATATCTATGCTTAGCATGTGCATAGCTGTGAGATTATAGTGAGTCCAATATGCAGCCATTAGGATTTTAACTGGTACAAACCATATAACTCCAGTTGTGGCTTAGTTGCGTTGATGGTTTAATTTGTTTCTCATTAGTTATAAGGTAATTTTGCTAATCTATATAGTGATTTATGGTTCTAGCTATATTTTCTATATTGACTCCAATCTCTCTTGGGCACTTGTTGAGGTTAACTAGTGTTGGTTTCTTTGTCCCCTTTGTAGAAAAAAAAAAAAAAAAAAAAAAAAAAACGTTACTCTGAGAGGTTGCTCTTAGCGGTTGTGCAGCACAGTTGTCATGGAAACTCAACATGTAGATATTAATAATGAAAATAATCTTTTTAATGTGATTAAATGTACAGATGGTGTTTTATAACATGTTGTTAAAGTGGTAGAGGAGCCTTTCATTACACTGTTGTGTGCCGTTTAAAACAACTATAAATGTGCTTTGACTGTGCCCCATTGAGGGTAAATGCTAATTATATACTACTCTTCCCCATAGTTTACTGTTATTCTACAGCAATTTTTTTTTTTTCTATTCATGAACGGATGTGATTGTTGTATTCTTTATGTATTTTTTAATCACTGGAATGGATACACAGTATTTGAAATGAAAGAAACATGCTCCATTTCTAAATTTATTTTGTCAAAACCTTGGCTTTTCAAAACAATTTTCTGCCTTGTGTTAATTTGACACTTTCTCATGAGAAACAGAAGGCGATCTGAAGACTGCATTATGTATATGTCCAATTAAGCATGTAGGAAGACAGCATGCTTTTCAAAACAACTGGAGATTACCCCCAAAGTGCTATAATCCAGAGTTTGAAACTGACATCAATACCTATTCATCCATCAGGCCTTAAAAACTATTTTAATTAGCTTTAAAATGTTAAATTCAAAGCTTTCTCTGTGTAACAGTGATGATTCAATAAACTGGGTTTAAACATCAGAGCATTATTATTCCTTTAGGCACAGATCGGGATGTGTAATTTTCTCAACTATTTTGAGAAATTGAAAAATAACACCACACTAGACTCTCATTTGTATCACCTGTAGCATTCATGTAAACACCTGTAATTAAAGCCTTTTGTTAAATATAGTTGTGTACATAAGGCAATTAAAAAATGAATACATATATCTGGTTCTTATGATAAAATCTTTAGTCAATGAATCCAGAGTCTATAGGCAATATGGGGGCTCCCATGTACTAAAATGACCAGAGAATCAGTACAAAATGCATCAAGAAATTGTTCTGCCCATTTGAAAAGCACCCGGATGTTAATTAGTAATTTGCACACAGGTTCACAGACAAGCAAAAACATTTTCTGTGCAGGTTGCCCTTGCTGGCAGAGAAATTTTAGTTTGCATCTTTGCATCATCTTCAGCTTACCACTGCTTGAAATTCAGAAATGCATATGGACACAAACATAGTGTTAGAATGGACAAGACCCAAGCAACAAAGTCAGTTGAACACCTGTGTGGGATAAGGATGTGTACTCTAATTAAGAAAATACATTATAAATGTGTCTGTGTATGCTTACTTTACTAAATGAATTGAAATGTTTAGTTATTCTAGTTGTTCCAACATAATCTAACATTCAAAATCCCTAACTGACACAATTGTAAACACACATTAAAAGATGCAGCCTATTAGAAGCTCTTCAGAACAGGTTATAAAAAAATAATACATGTATATGAATATTTACCATCGCATTGCAAAGTTATTCCAAAATTAAACTTACGAAAGCTCCTTCGGTAACAGATACCAAAAAAAAAAAAAAAAGCACTGCCTTGTCATTCGTATTAACATGATTTCTTGGCTTGTTCAAGCTCTGCTAAAATTAATAAAATTCTCCACTACGAAAGTGCAAGATGTCACAAATCCTAAATCCTTAAGATTATGAATGGAATGCATTTCACATGCATATCACAACTGGCCAGGTAAGCAGCCAAAAACTTGCTTTCTGTGTATTTTGTATTCAAAGGCTCTGCTCTTTTGTCTGAAGCTGATCAGTGGATAATGAAACAAAGAACTTGAAACACCAAAAAAACTGGGAGTCATTGTCATGCTACTAAACAGCTCTTCCCAACATTTGGTTCAAATATTAAATTCTCTAATTCTCTAAGCCTTGCCAGGGTTTATGTTTAGATTTTTAACTACTGGCCCCTTGGACCACTGAGCTACTGTTTTTATTGGCCCGGATGCAATTTTGTCTGGCCCAATACATTTATATATTTTTTCATGATGGTTTTTATTTTCAGTATGTTTCTAACTATGTATGGTAACCAAAGAGAACTCACATCTTAAAATAAAGTGGATAAACAAAGCCTTTCAATATATGTTACTTCAGCCATTTAACGTGCACACATTTGTGTGCTTGTCAGAAAATAAAAATACTATTAAGGTTTGAAAATGTATGTATACAAATGACAGTCATTTTCTCCTAAGCAAACATGCAACTGAGCTGTTACCATATGGTCACAGCAACGCTAAAACAGAATTATAATAATCCTAATTAGGGATGGGTCAGTGTAGTCAAATAAACGAAATAATAATAATAATAAAAAAAAAAAAACACTTTGAATAGCATAATATATTCGAGTATACTAAAAAAGCCTTATACATTAGCTACTAGTAGAAGCAAACATCTTTCTTTTACTTTTTTTTTAAATGCTGATGCTGATGTTATGTCAGTCTTAAACCCGTTGCTATTTGCATATTAAATGTAATTATGCAATGCTTGTAATAGCAACATTCTACAGTAATCGTATTCTGGTTGAAATTGTTGCCAATTTTATTGCCTTGTTTTTAGCTGATGTTAACAGCTCCCTGCTTGAGTTCCTCTGTAATGACTATACACAGCAGCTTCTATAGCTGTTGCTAGCCAGTCGTGAAACAGCTTCCGGAAGCATGGCACCGGCGAACTTTGAATGTGTGAACTGAAATAAAATAATGTATACCGCAAGTGCTAAAATAAGTAATCCAAACTTGGGTAACACTGAAATTAACCATGGCGCCGGGCCAGGGTTAATGTCGAACCCTGCTTACCTTTGACACAACAGTCGCCCTTCTTGGTAGCTCTGCCCCCTCAGCAAAGATATCAGGAGAATATAGTTTTGTAGGACTCTATCGCGAGTTTTCTGGGTGGGGTGGGATGATTTCATCATGCCTTGCCTGCATGTTATTAACACAATCTAACACGAAATTAAGTGTGAAGTGTACCAGCTCACTGCTTATGCTTAGAATATGATTTGTCCGTATTTTTTTAAATCAATTCCTGTAATTATAGGAGTGTTATGGTGGGTAATCAGACTAAAATATAGTTTGAAGTGCAATCAGGGAGATCGCAGTGAACACAGTGCTGCATTTACTAGCTGTGAATGGCTTTGTAAACTAAAAACACTCTAGTGTGAAAGAAGGTAAGAATATTCCCAAACTTATTAGAGGAAAACCTGACTGGCCTGTTAACACTAGAATGACCAAGGCAGTCATTTTGACAGTTTTTTTGGAATGTAAATTTTAATTTACCATAAGGAGTTTTGCTATGTTTAAAATAAAGTCACAGTTCCTTTATTTATTTACCATTGTACCAGGTAAGTCTGTTTGTGCACTGTGGTAAATTGTACCAAATTTCTCCCATCTCTCTTATGTGACATTGCTTTCTATATGTAATCTTTAATAAAATGGAAGAGATTTTTGTGCCAGTTAACTAAGTTTTCTTGAATTGACATGCATTGCAATGAGTAATGATTTGTTTCAAAGCCTCCCTCTAGGTGCTGTCTGAGAGTCCAGTGCTAAAAAGGAAGCAAAGATGGAAGAAGCAAGAGGGTCAGGGAAGGGAAAGAAGAAAAGATCAGTCATTAGAGAGACTAAAGTTAAGGGAGAGAGAAGAAGAGTGGGTGGACAGCCAAAAAAAAAAAACTTAAACCATGAAGAGGTTCTTCATTCCAAAAGACAAAGTAAGCAAAAATCTTTCTCAGTCGATTGCAGAAGGAGGCAGAAAAGAAACGTTTTGATGAAACATTTAATTCTCATGGCCTGGAATTACCTCTGGATGTAGTGGAGGGTGGCAGTGATTTTGACAGTGAGGGTTTCAGTCTGCAAGTCGTGCTATTGCACAGTGACTGTAGTGAAACATTTGCTTCTGGACCCTTTGGTTGCTGTAACAGGGGCTTGATATATCAAATGACCTTGTAAAGCATCAGTGGACAGACCATTCTGATACAATAGGTCTTTGTCTGTGTAGTCAACCCGGTACCTGAGTGACCTGTGACCTGCTCGCTGGTTGGTTGAATTCAAATGGGACTGCTCTGCTGATTGGGAAAAGGGTTAATCCATCCACCCACCCAGGGGTGGGACTTGTTATATAAACTCATTTACACCAAGTAGAAAGTTTATACTGTACTGATTTGATGCTTGGAACGGGACTGTGCCTGGAAGCAGGATTAAATGATTTGTTGATGAAAATGTATTACTATGAGTGTTTATACTTGTGAATAAAAATAATTTTAAAGACAAAAAGGAATGCTTTTCCATTGAACATGTGAGCAGGACCAGAGGATCGTGAAAGACTAAACCGCACAGAATTTCAAGACTTACACAAGCTGTGACATTTCTTACAATGCTTTATGATTTATAGCAGTGTAAATCTTGTGCAGATCTAAAGTATATATGATTCATTGTGATACAGTATGAGTGGGATAGATGCTTTTTATTTATTTATTCATTTATATTTCAAAATTTCAAAGAGAGGAACTACAGAGACCTGTTCTCAGAAGATATCCCAAAAGACCCAAGGTTTTACTGCCAGATCTTTTCAGTCATCGTGGTATGAAGCACATTCATGGTTAGAATGCCCTCAAAGCAATTATGCAGTCTACTGCTTTACCTGCTGATAAACCCAGCTTTCACTTCAACGGGGCACCAACTGGGAAAAAGCTATGAATAAAGATGACGGATTTGCTATGCATGTAAAGTCAGTGTGCCATGCACATGCAATGAGAGCCTGAAAAGACTACAAGAAGATGGCAGATACTAACACCTCTATACTGCAGCAGATCAATGAAGGCTACAAGAAAAAGTCAAAGAGAACGAACAGTGCATAAAGACTATTGCAAAAGCAGTTGTAACTGTCCAAAAATAAAGAAATTCTACATTTGATTTACAAGCATAATCCTTTGGTAGAAAGAAAGCTGTTGGAGCATCATACAGAATAAATTACTCAAAATGTTTGGCAGGCATGGTCCGAAAACACATCACTGATGAAGTGAAAGTAAGCAGATCTCCATAATAGCTGATGAAACCAAAGTTGAAAAACAAAGAACACTTGTCTGTTGTCTTGAGGTAATACATTTAATTTCATTTACATTTCCAAGAAGCTGAAAGAATGGATAGTAAAGGATAGTTAAAAATAATAATTCATTGTTAAGAGAAATTTGGTCTTGACTACAAAGAGAACCTGGTAGGTTAAGGATTTGATGGAACTGCAGTAATGAGTGGGAAACATGCTGGAGTTTTAACAACGATCAAGGCAGTTGAAAAATATGTTTTCTGTGTTCACTGCCATGGACACTGCTTGAGCAGTCATTGTAGGTACAGTAAAATGAGTCCAAGAAGCTGCAGATTTCTTTTCTCTGTTAGATTAATTGTATGTATTCATTTCTGGCTCTTACGTGCACCATAACTGGATAGAAATCCAAAAAGAGATGTTTGCAGGTATGCCAAGAGAGCTTCAAAGGTTAAGTGATACTTGTAGGTTCTTTGCATGCAGAAATATCATGGGTCGTTTGCCAGCAGTGATCCATGAATTTCCATTCCATTGTTAAAATTTCATGCTGATTTGAACTCGGCTGTTGCCAAGATAAGCACCAACTAAGACACAGCTTTACAGTAAACTAATGTGATCCATCTGCATCTCCATCCATTTGTGTTTATATCCAGCTGATGATGTAGATATCCTTCTGCCTGGTGTTGATGGCTGAAGTGTAATGCTGGCTCCAGTTATTTTGCCTCCCCAGCACATCAGAACACACAAACGGCTGTGATACTGGCTCCGGGGATCAACCACAGTGCGGTCTCCCCACTGCATCAGCATGATAAATGTCTGGATTATGCAAGTAGGGTACATCTCTGGGGTCTTCAAGTGGGCACATTCCATCCTCTGTGTTTCGGCAACTAGCCCACAACACCTCAAGAGGGCTCGATTATGACTCTGGTGTCCCAGAATTACAGCCCTCCGTCCCCCACTCAACTCAATCCAGCTTACTTACCCATACATCAGAGTTTCTTTCTTTCTATTGTGCTTGAGATCCCCAACCAGAATCTTTCCATCTCAACCACAGCCAGTTGCTGCTCCTCTCTGCTGCTTTAAATAAAGTTCTTCACTGTGCAGCGCAGCTGTTGGCCTCTAAATCCGATGCCTCCGAGACCTGGGTTGTAAAGTGTGCCAGAAATCCACAACAACCCACCTCCACTGGGTAAATCTGGACTCTCCATCCTCACTGTTCCGCTTCAGCGGCTAGTTGAGCATACCGCAGTTTCTTCCTCTCATACGTCTCATCTACAGCATCTTCCTATGGTCTAAGGTTAGTTGTGGTAATCTCAGTTGGAAAAATAAGCTATTGACCAACATCTGCCAGAATTCTCCAGTCTCTAGCAGCTTCCAGTTGTCCTGGACGAGGCTTGGTTTTAACAACTTTTCTTGGCAGTTGCTTTCCTGGACAGAGGAATATTATCTTGTGTGTAATGTTTTGATGGAACTGGTAGCAACTTATTGGTCGTGTTATGCTTGTCTTCCAATACTAAGGCCTAACATCAACACCTGGTCATGGCGCCAAGTAAACCATCCTTGGCTAAGACCCACCTTACATTCTGTCAAAATGTGCCTTAATGTTGCAGATGATGAACACAAAGGACATGAGGGATCTTCTCCTACCCAGAGGTTTAGGTTCTGTGGTGATGGGAGAACATCATATGCTGATCTGATGAGGAAACTGATCCTGCTCTGTTCCATTGTCCATAGGTCTTGCCAGCTGATCTTGCGTTGTTCCACGCTCTCCCATCTCAGCCACTCTCCCTGCTTGGCCTGGGAAACTGCCTTTATGCACCTCATCCTTTCCTCCTGCTTTTGCACCTCCCTGACTACCAGCTTCCTCCATTGAGCTGGGGCTGCCTTGTGCCATGTAGGAGGAGCTGAACTGAGACCAAGACCCCCTCTTCCATGCTGAACTTGACCGATGATATCAACAATTCAAAGGGCAGCCTTTGCATCTTCCATGAAATAAGTTATTTACAAACCATTAACCAAGATCATGCAACATTCTCTTGACACAGGGGTTGTACTGACAGACTGGAGAATTGCAAACGTAATACCGATCCACAAAAAGGGAAACAAAACCGAACCAGGTAACTAAAGAACAATAAGCCTGACTTCTATTATATGTAAACTTTTGGGAACTATAATAAGATCCAAAATGGAACATTACCTATATGGTAATAACATCCTGGGAGACAATCAACTTGGTTTTAGGAAAACAAGATTGTGTCTAACTAACCTGCTTGATTTTTTTGACGATGCAACATAAATAATGGATAATTGCAAAGCATATGACATGGTTTATTTAGATTTCCAGAAAGCATCTGATAAAGTCCTGAATAAAAGATTAATTCTTAAACTGAATGCAGTAGGGATTCAATGAAATGCATGCACTGGATTAGGGAGTGGTTAATAGAAAAGTACTGATTAGAGGGGAAACCTCAGAATGGAGTGAGGTAACTAGTGGAGTACCACAGGGATCAGTGTTAGGTCCTCTGCTATTTCTAATCTACATTAATGATTTAGATTCTGGTATAGTAAGCAAACTTGTTTAATTTGCAAATGACGCAAAAATAGGATGAGTGGCAAACACTGTTGCAGCAGCAAAGGCCATTCAAAATGATCTAGACAAGATTCAGAACTGGGGAGACACATGGCAAATGACATTTAATAGAGAAAAGTGTAAGGTACTGCATGCAGACAATAAAAATGTGCATTATAAATATCATATGGGAGATACTGAAATTGAAGGAATCTATGAAAAAGGCCTGGGAGTTTTTGTTGACTCAAATGTATTCATCTAGACAATGTGAGGAAGTTATAACAAAGGCCAACAAGATGCTCAGATATACAATGAAAAGTTTTGAATTTAAATCAAGGGAAGTAATGTTAAAACTATGCAATATATTAGTTAGACCTCATCTTGAATATTGTGTTCAGTTCTTGTCACCTGTTTTTTGTTTCTTTAAATTTGTACTGTATAACATTTGCCATCAATGTTTAACAGGCATTTTCTACAGGCATGTATCATAACTTGTGTTTTCTTAAGTAATATATTCGTCCTCATGCTTCAATTCACTACATAATTTTCTGTTTCAGTCATTACAGTACATTCTGATGCTAAAATAACCCTTTGGCCTCAAAGAAGCTCTCAAACACATCCTCTCCAAGTACAGTTTAAACATGATCCCATCCCCTGGGAGGCAGGTAAAGAATGATAAATGCAAAGACTGCAAAATGGGATTGACTGAAATCCCATTCCTTTAAGATAGGGTTCACATGTGGCTCTCTTCCACCTTATATATTAGCCAAGTTGCTGTGTAATGAGGAGCAGTCATATTCCTGATAAGTATTCAACTGTAATGCCTTATGGAAGAAGGTACAGAAACAAGACAGGTTTATACATCACAGACACATTGCACATGAAAAAGTGTTATAGGTTTGCCTACAAACTTTTCACACATAATCCATAATCAGGAAATTGAAAGAGACTTCTCAAATCCAGTTCCTCTCAGAACAATGTTATTTCACAAGCTTTCTTTGCTATACTATGTTTCTGCAGCAAATAATGTAACATGATTAGAAAGGGACTTCAAAGTAATAGAAGTATGTGGTTTCATCCTCACAAAACATTTTATTTCCCATGCCTGCTACATAAAATAAGTGTATGCAATAAAAACGCATTCACAATAGCAAGAGGGCCCTTTGTGATCCTGCCATCCCAGAGAATCGTTCTGTCTACAGCAGTACTGAAAAGTTGTCGACAGACTTTAATAAGCTAACTACTGGAGGTATCATGTGAATGACCAGATAACAGCGTAGGTAACTATATTGGTTAGTCACTCAACACATTCCGATTGGTGGTTGTTGCACCTTCCAAGTCAACAAATATTCCCAGAGTTACAATGATAACACTATGTAACACAATTTTTGTTCCTGGGTAGTAAGTGTTATTTCCTAATTGCTTATGCCTCAAAAGTATAGAAAATGGCTATTATTCCCCACAAACTTTGCTTTTGTGACCAGGACAGTGATATTTTGAAATTGACCTATTTCCAATGAGAAAACAGACGAATTTGTGTCTTTTCATTCACATAAAGTCAGAAAAAAACAACATATGAATCCAAACTAACAGGTATTTATACTAAAGTAATACAAAAATGACTGCAAAATATTTAGAGGCGAGTAGTTTTTCGAGATTTACGATTATACTGTAAATCACTTTCACGAATCAGCCCCCAAATGTAGTCTCCCATCATGTTCTCGTTATACTGTCCTTGGTAGCGATATTCAAAGTCCAGTATATCCTGGTGGAAGCGCTAGCCTTGCTCCTCCGAGTATGCTCCCATGTTCTCCTTGAATTTATCAAGATGAGCATCAAGGATATGGACTTTGAGGGACATCCTACAGCTCATTGTGCCGTAGTTCTTCACCAGAGTCTCAACCAGCTCCACATAGTTTTCGGCCTTGTGATTGCCCACTAAGCCCCAAACCACTGCAAAAAAGCTGTTCCAAGCCGCTTTCTCCTTACTAGTGAGCTTCTTGGTGAATTCATTGCACTCCAGGATCTTCTTTATGTGTGGTCCGATGAAGACATCAGCTTTGACCTTTACCTCAGACAGCTTAGGGAAGAAGTCTTGAAGGTACTTCAAAGCTGCCGACTCCTTATCTAGAGCTCTGACAAATTGTTTCATAAGGCCCAATTTGATGTGCAGTGGTGGCATCAGCACCTTCCGGGGGTCCACCAGTGGCTCCCACTTGACGTTGTTCCTCCCCATAGAGAACTCGGTCCACTGTGGCCAGTCCCGCCTGTGGTAGAGCTCCTTGGTGTCCCTGTTGTCCCAAAGGCAAAGATAGCAGGGAAACTTGGTAAAACCGCCTTGGAGACCCATCAGGAATGCCATCATTGCAGCCTCTTGATGCCATCTCAGAAAAATGCAGATATGTATCCACTTAGGCAGCTGGAACTAAACTGAACTGGTGGGCTTAAGGCCCCTGTATTTATATTACTATTTTATTACTGGAAAGTTCTAGAAGTTACTCCAAGTTTACTCAGCACTGAATCTATCTGGAATGTTCTGGAAAATAGGTAAATTTCAAAATATCACTGTCCTGGTCACAAAAGCAAAGTTTGTGCGGAATAATAGCCATTTTCTATACTTTTGAGGCTTAAGCAATTAAGAAATAACACTTACTACCCAGGAACAAAAATTGTGTTACATAGTGTAATAAAACATGTAGATTACTCCTGCTTACTCAGAAACCATTCTTTATCTCTTATTTCATTCTCTGCTACATTTTGCCCCTGTGTAAGCGAAGTGATTTTTTAGCAACTGGCTACTATTGGACTGCTGCAGGTAGTGCAATATAGTGCAATTGTATACTACAATTAAATAAAATTTTGTATAAAATGATTGCTAAAAATAACTTAATTCAGAACAATTAGAGACAGGACGGTCAGTAGAACAGACCATATAACTTCTGAACTCAATTTCCAATAAACCATTAAAAAGGGAATATTAGCATTTAATATTCTCCGATAGTTCAGGAGAATCATTTAGGTATTCTCTGCTGTATTTAATTTATTGGTGCATAAAAGAGGGGATTAGCTGAGCCAATAACAAAACAAATGTAAGGTGTAAGATTTTACTGATCTCTACTTACATTTTTTAAGTTACCAAAATTGTTCCCATGAG
This sequence comes from Polyodon spathula, assembly GCF_017654505.1. Lineage (NCBI taxonomy): Eukaryota > Metazoa > Chordata > Actinopteri > Acipenseriformes > Polyodontidae > Polyodon > Polyodon spathula. The sequence goes on along the minus strand of NC_054554.1, from coordinate 20,742,095 downwards.
AATGTATTTTCCTGTTTAAAATTAATAACTGTGTAGAGAATACATAAAGGAAAGTACAGCACAGTTAAAACAATATGAAACAGTATATATGTTTATTCCTCACATATGTGTTTGCTTCTGAATTAACTGACAGTTTATGAAAAAATAAACTCATAGTTATGTAAAATCACAGGGTAGTCTGCAAGAACAAATCTAATATGTACTGCATATAAAGATAAAAAAGAAGCCAAGTTAGAAGCAACAATTGTGTGAATGTTGGACCCCAGCACGTTTCGGATTGTGCCTATTTGCTTGATGCTTGCCAGCATTACCCCAATTGCTTCTTGGGCTTTTGTGTTTGATATCGCCACTTTAAAACGACAAGACAAGAGAGTAATAAGTAGAGTAATATAAAAGAAATGAGAAAAGATTTGAAAGTAAAATAATGGTAGAAGGGACTATAGTGTCGGGGGGGGGGGAGGTCATAATGTCATTATGGGTATGAAATTAACAGAATTGAAATATGCAGAGGGGAATCTTAAACCATTCTCTGTATCTTCTTGGTCTGGTCACAAACTCCCCACTGACAAAGAATGCTTTTAGAAAGGGTCATAAACTAACCGCTGGACAAGTGTTTTATGTCTACCTATCACTGAGTGAATCATTTAGTTGCCAGCAGTATCTTGCAGAAGGCAAGCTAGACAGTTTTAAGTATGCCTTGATACTTAAAACAGTGTCCAGTCCATCTCATAAATCCAGCCGACAGGGGGCGGAATAGCGGACCAATTGAGAACAATGGGCTGTCTCTGAACAAGAACGACCAATTAAAAACACCCCATGTGGACATGTACAGCCCAAAATAACCAAACTAACCATTCAGAAGGTGGAAGTTAGGACAACAAAACCTGCTGCACCAAATTCTAGTGTGCTCTGGATAAACGAAAGGTGCTCGAAATTCCATGCGTGCTGCCCAAGCCTGTTCTCCGCAAACAAGGTGTGCACAAAGAGTGTTCCAAGCCTACTTTCAGAGAGTGAAGTTTTCAGGCCTGCTTTCCAGCAGAGCTTTCCATACATGTTTCCCTCGACAAAGGAAGAACCAGTGTTCTGGATAATGGCTAAAATCATCTTTTGAGGAAGGGCCCTGCCGCCTGTCCTACGAGAGACTGGAACAGTAAACGGGATACTGCATTAAATCGGAAAGCGGGTCTTTGTTTCCACATATCTGCATGAAACGAACTGAAGCGAAGCTAGCAGTTATGTTTTTGCATGATTCCGGGAGAATTGCCATAAGAACACCTATAAATTATATAACTTGTCAATTGCAACTCATTATCTGAACTGAGTTACATCTGATCAACGGAACTATTTCCAGTTGGAAAACTTTCGACAACAAAGATAATGGTGCAAGCTTGAAGGTCAACAAGCTGATCTCCATTTGAAAAGAACTATTTGTTTATTGCCAGCCTTTATGATGCGTACAGCAAAGTACTGTTTCACTGAAACTTCGGAGCTGCAGTGTTCATCAACACAGACTCGACTTCTCTATAGGGAAATCGATAAGTATTCAACATATCTAATATTAAATACTTTATGAATCAAGAAAATAACTGAAGCAAATGTATCAAGTAGATAAACTGTTCTAGGAATAGAATATAACTTCCTGTTTTAGAGTGTCTTAGATATATATTATGTTTGTCGAAATGTGCAACTCAAAGGAGTTGCCTTGTAAATGTAGAGAATTTGATCATTGCCCCATTTTTGAGTTAATAATCAACTGAGGTTGATAACATATTATTAGTTTGGTACATCATGTCCAAACTAAATTAACATGGTAAAACTAATTTGCTAAATTAGGTACTGGAATGTTGCATTCCTCTGAATGTGCAGTTGAATTAATTCTCATGCATATTGACTTGATTGATTACAACAAGAAACTGGTATTGAAAATACTAATGCAAAGTAGACACTTTTTAATAAGACATTCAATATTAGTATATTAACCATGTATGCTAATGATGTTATGGTCGTTGTAATCGTTTGACTATGGAATCAATGAACTGTATACTATTCACGTATGTCTAACCAATAGCCTTTCCTTTCTGTAATATTAGATTAGTTGTGCACTACTTTTTATTCTTAAATAAATGATTGTTTTATATTTGACACGTTGTGTGAATAGTAATTGTCAAGGGAATCCGAGTTCTGTCAAGGGAATCCGAGTTCTACACACACACACACACACCAATTATAGTGCATAGTTTTGGACAGTATTATATAAACATTGTATTATTTTAATTGCAAACACACACATGAGTACACAAACACAATAATGTCTATTTTGGTGACACAAACATAATGTTCCTAGATGGTACAATATAACCACATATAGATTAAACATATTTGGTATCAGGAACAAACTCTTGGATAGCCGGTGTATTCCGTAAATAAACAATTAAAATAAAAAAATAAAATATAATGCCATGTCTATCTAATATTTCAGTGGATGTTAAGACCATTATTTAACCAATTATTTAGAATCTAAAATAACAGGGATATTTTATAATGAAAAAATTTGTAAATTTTAAACATTATAGTTTTATATATATATTTAAAATATTATATATATATAAATATCATAATATATATACATATATATAATTTTTGAAAATATAAATTAAGGCAAAAAAATAAATATAATTTGTAAATTTAAGACACACAAACATAATTACATATAATAATTCAGTGTCAGATAATTGTATTTTTTTTAATTAAAGATAAATTAATTTTTATTAACTTAAAGATAGAACATATTTAAACTTTAATATGAAATTAAAAAAACTTTTAGTTGCAAATGTACATCCATGAGTGGTGAGAACAATATGTTTATTTTGGTAGGTATTGATATTTACATAGGTATAAAACTACAATGTTATGAATGGTTAAAAAGGTACATATGCATGTCAGTGCTAAAGGGTAGTATACTAACATTTTAATGCTAAAAAAACAATTCTCCTTGTTTTAGACTTATAACTTATGAGGCCAAATTAAGGCATTTGTAAAACATTCGAACTCTTCATAAAAGGACATATCTATGTCCTTTGCATGTTTTTGCCATGGTTTGACTTCAATGAGTGGATCATTTGCATGCACCCATTTTCCAGCAGCACACACAGTAAGAAGCGACACAGTGTCCAGAAGTAACACCCTGTCCTTAGTGTATGATAATGTAAGCTAATTGGTCGTTCCTGTTGTCCACAGTAATTTTGCTCTTCTGCACAGCAGTAAACTTGGCAATTGTCGCTTTGTAATGGTCCCGTCTGGTTTGGTTTCCCACAGCATAAGTTGGAGTACAATCATTCTTCCTGCTGACTGAATAAGTTCACGTTTCATGACTAGAGAAGTTTTGCATTACCTACATTTGCTACCAAGAATCGTCTGCCCATTTGTCATTTCTATAATTGAGTTCTTCCAAACACATGGAATCTGTACCAGCAGGTACATGAAGAGGGTAAACATGCAACACCTGTAGGTTTGACGAGCAGTAGTAGCACTAGTACATAGAATGTCATGACTTATTGTGACTGAAACCATGCAAAATACTTCAGGACAAATCTCAGGGGTGAGAAACTCTGCAACATCTTGCTGCTCACCTCTATTGAAGACTTTTCCTAATGAATGACAAATATCCATAGCAGTTAGAAATGCAGTAAATGGCAAGTGATCATGACTTGACGCTTCCCTATTGCCCCATTGAGGGGACTAGTGGCAATGTCAATGTTCTTGCGAAACATCAGTTTGAAGCCTATTTTGACTCGTATGGTAGTTTCCAGTCCAGCTGTAAGACTGCAGTCAGCCTTGTAGGCATTCATTTTTTTTAGCACATTTCTCTGGAAGTTACAAGGGCAGTCCACAGTCCATAAGATGAAATTCCTCTCCAGGCATATGATCAAGCACGGCAGTCTGGATCTGGTTACAGGCATCTACTGTAGGCATGACGCAGGTTGAGCTTGCATCTTTGTCATCTAAGTCTTTCATGTGTTTGATAATGTGTTTTTTGTAGCTGGAAATATCCTTTTCCATAGGTATCAAGCATAAAGTCAACAATCTGCAATCAGCTTGGTTGGTGGCTCCGTCAGGCACGGTTATGGAGGTTAGCAAAAGTTCTGTCCTGTTTCTGGCACATATTAGGTGTGAGTTAATCATATGCAAACAAACTCCATAGATCCCATGGAGCCAGTCAGTTTGTGCAATTCCTCTTGAGTAAGAGGCACATAAGGTGGATTCTGATGCACAGGTGGAAGCTATAGCAAATCACCCAGAAGTAAGATGTTGATTTTTCCAAAGCAGCCATCATCTGTGTTAGCAGTCTGGAAAATCTCACACAGACAAAGATAGATGTACAAGTAGGTGACCTAGGAAATCATGGACACCTCATCAATAATGAGGAGGGTCACATCTCACATGTCTGTATGAAGGCATTGCAGTACCTCAGAGAAGTTACGATACACCAGTGTTTTTCCATGTTCCACTGGAAGCATTAGTAGTCTGTGAATAGTCATCCCATTGATATTGTAAGCTGCAACTCCACTAGGTGTTGTGATTGCCACTTCTTTTCCCAGGCTTTGTTTCATCCATGCTGTGACAGTTTGAATAAGAAAAGTCTTCCGTGTGCCTCCAGTGCCACTCACAAACATGTAGAGGATGGGGGAGTTTGTTTTAGTTTGTTGTTGCAAAGTTTTGGCAATGTGGTCAAACACTCTCTGCTGATCTTTATTAACACTAGAAGCGGCAGTCATTTTAACATTTTTTGGTTTAAAATGTAAACAAGTAAACCAGTGGTGTAGTAGTGAATACAAAAGTGGGTAAATATCCCCAGGTTAAGTCATGCTTGGCCTAACTTTGCATTAACAATTTACCCTTTTTAAATTACATACTCTTAAAGTATATTATCCTGGATATTGGTCTAGATTTAGCTGTTCTACATACTTATTACAGGGTACACTCTTCACTTTCCACTGGGGTGTTTTCCTGAGTACAGCAAAGCCTTATATTGTCTGACTTGAAATAAATAATCAAATAAACCACTGATAACCTCCATATAGTGACATGAACTCATACATAAAGATGAACATGTTTGGCATCTGCTGCTGTAGTGAGACAGCTATTAGGTTTCTCACTGAAGACCCACCATTTTACTTCCTTATGAGTCAACATATATTTTCTTGATTAAAGGATGGCTGTCATAGATTCTGAATTTATTTCTCCCTGAGCACCATGATGGTTCTAAAGTTTGTCTTCTAAAATTGTCATCTCCATCCCCAAGTTAGGAGTACAAAATAATCTCAACCTTTTTTCATGCCATGGTCTTACCACTAAAGGCGTCCATTGCAAAATACACAACTATTATCAGATGTAACTGTTTCACACTAAGAGGCTCAACAACACTCTTAACATTACTTGTCAAAAGGCTTGCAGCAACCTAAACCTGTTTCATGAATATTCAATTATACTGAATTAAGAGTCTTGAAACTAGAAATGTGTGTTTGTGATGTCAAGGAAATTCATGGTTAAATTAATTAATAAGCATTTTCCAGATATTTAATTCACTCTTGTATGTGTGTCATGCTGTGGGGAATGGGTTGTTTTTTCAAAGCTGATTAGATAAGGCACATACCACAAACTATGTTAACTCTTTGAAACTCGCCTTCCAAAATGCTATCTGATTGTCATCTCCTAAAGTGTCATAAAACTTGCCAATGACAATGCAGTTGTACCATTTGTGTTAAAAGTTAGTTAAAATACTTTAAGAATCATTTTTAATTACATAACTTGTAATTGTAATATAGGTTTTATAGTTATTTTAAGTACATTTCCCAATAAATCAAAATGGTTTATTGTGTTTTAAATGAATATTATAAACTAATACCTATTTTTAAATATTATCCTTTGATTGTATTATGTGTTTTATATGCTTCTAATCGTAATTTTGTATAGAGAATGAAACTGAAATTCGTATGCTTCTCCAATGAATGTAACTAAAGTTATAATGAATAGGAGGTTTAAATTATAAATGTAAAATCTTTTGATAACAAAATAGCCGGATACATTTAATTTCGAACACACACTTTTTGGGTGTGACACGCAACTGTCTATCAAATACTATGAACCAATGGAAGAACCGACAATGATTTGTTTACAGTACAAGGGAACGCCTATACATCATGTTATTTAAATACAAAACAAGAATTTTTCCTTTCTCTGCTCTCTGTGGATGCTCTGGATTTGTGCTCTCTGGACTCTTGCTGGATTTGCTCATCATCGCTCTCAACTCAAACTCCAAAGTTCAACGAAAGCGCAATGATGTAATCTTCAAAGCTGTCCCTGAAAAGATGGTCTGCCTCCGCAACAATGAAAGTTTTTGCCTACAGTACAGACATCACAGAGATACTGTACTGTGCTGCTGCACAGCTAACTTCTACAGAGAGGACGGTTGCGTTAAGAAGACTTTGTTTTAAACATTGCACCAACAGAATAAGTATCAAACTTATATTGTATGTTTACAAGTAACTGAACTGAAGCCATAATATTGAACATTGTGCATGCGTCCTTGGCCACGTGGAAGCTGGCGCATGTATATGTAATGCGTCATGAACTACTAAGACTGCTTCCCTAATGCAGAACTCTATGACCAGAGAGTACATCAAGGATTCATTATAAACATTTAACAACGCATTACTTTTCCTTGAATATTTTAATTTGTTTCTTCTTTATACATATGTTTTTAACTAGGAAACCTAACTTTTATTCTTCTTCCTTTGAGGATATGAATAAATGTACTAATAATTTGGATTGTTAGGTTTATTTTTGTCTTATAACAAATATACATTTATGATTGATTTGAAATACTTAAACATACATAATATTAATTGCTAATCCCTTTTCATCATGAATCTAGGGATAAGTAAGCCAAAATTGCTAGTTCTTATTGAGGTATTGTGTTTATTATGGTTAATAATTATGAGCTATAATGAGGATTTTCTTTAATGGTAATTGGCGAGGACATAGTTGTGACATAAACCCTAGATATACAACGTAAATATGCATGACAGTGGATAATTATTCCCTGTGCCCCCTCTTAAGATAGATATGCAGCGTTTATGCCTCCAAAAATTGCTCAGGGAAAAGACATTATGTGGATGCTGTTTTAAGATATTATTTTTTTATGTAACATTGAAAAAATTTGCTTAGGCCAAAAAAATAAATAAAAAAATAAATGTGTGGTTCTGGTTATCCGACCTACCCTATTTTTTCCCCTGATCCTAAATATTTTTTCTAATAACAGGCTTTTCTTTTTCTGTTTTTTTTAACTTTTCACAAACATGATCTTCAGTTAAAATACACCAAGGCTGTTTCCAGCGAAAACATCATGACCATGCGTAGTCCCTCTCTCTCTCTCTCTCTGCAGCCTCTCCTTAGTCATTGTGCTGCACCATACACATTCCTCTCAAGTACCACAGACACACACACAATCGCGTGCACAAACACACACTACCAAGAGTTCACTTCCTCGCTCGCTAGCACACTCATGCATTCTTGCATTTTTGGCACACAAAAATGGGTCTGAGCAGCACAATTGTGGCATATGTTTTGCAATACTACTTGAAAAATGCGACCACATCGCAAAAAAGAAAAAAAAAACTTATTCTAACAATACTTCAAACAAAAAACTCCACAGATTGCCTAGCAATATTGAATATGACATGATCACAGAATGTCCGGATGAGCTGAACAACTTTGAAAAGGCCTTCAAGTGATCACTCACTAACGTTTGGCAATGGAATCAATAGTTTTCCTAAATTGAAAGTTCTTAAATGTACTTGTGTGAGAAAAAGGGAACACTTGAACAGCAAAAATATGGCAGCACCTGATACAAGGAAGAAATACAGTTGATGCCAAAAGGAAGAGAGGTTCCACGAAACAAGTCAACCAGGTAGGAATTTGTTTCCATAACAATGAATTATTGTATATGTGTGTGACAAAGACGTGCTGCTGCATGGTTTATTATTATAAAATAACACAGTACAAAAAAGAGGACACGGCACTTGATGCCAAAATAAAAAGACAAATAAAATGAACTAACACTTAAACAGTGCACTCACAGACAGCAGTGGAGTGGAGTGTAGTCTCCTGGCGACGGAGGTGGGAGCGAAGTGTAGTCTACCCTTGTTACAGGGGACTGGTGTGGCTCTCCTTCATTTGCAGGGGACTGGTACGGCTCTCCCTCACTTGCAGGGGTAGGTGATGGAGGTAGAGGCAGCACCTGCTCCTCTCCTCCAGGTGATGACAGTGGGGGAAGTATACCAGGGGAATACCAGCAGGCATTCTTTCTCTGCTGGTTGAGATGGGGACAGCAGGCATTCTTCCTCTGCTGGTGGAAATGGGAACAGCTCCCTCTCAGGCTTTGGATTCCCGCGGTCCCCCAGTCTGGGCGCTGGACTCTCGTGGTCCCCCCGTCTGGGCACTGGAGACCCTGCTACCTGGGTTACTTTTCTGTATATAGCTGCCTCCAGATATGCAGAGGACCAACTCCACACCTTCCTCCAGGGAGTTTGAGATGTGTTCCCTCTCACAAGCCTTCCATTGCTCCCTGTCCATCAGCCACAGGACCCGGATGGCTATAGACATGGACTGGGCCTCCAGCCCAGCATTGTCCTGGATCCAGTCCCTCTGCCTGATGGCATCTTCTGCCATTGCCCTTTAATATAGATTTTTCCTCTGCAGTACTCCTCCTGGCTGAGTTTTGGAGGCGCTGTTGTTCCGGTTCTGACACCACATGTGACAAAGACGGCTGTAGTGGGGACATCAGACCAGAAGAAACATACAGTACTGCGAGATGAAATGATGCATGAATGCGCTGCTGCGCGGTTAATTATTATAAAATGAAACAGTACAAAAAAGACATGACACGTGACGCCAAAATAAATAGACAAACAAAATGGACTAGCACGTAAACAAACAGTGCACTAACAGACAAACACGCCACGTCAAAACAAGGGTTATATATTTACATTTAGTTATCTTTTTAAATTCTCTCCTCTCCACATCCATTCTCCACTCACTGAACACACAACACCGAGTGAGTAAAAACATGCTGCTTTTATGCAGCTATACCGAGACTGCAGGATGCACTCTTTAAACAAAAGCTCTTCAGTGTCTGGAGTAGCATGATATACTGATACGTGTTCACACTTTGAACAGTGTTTTTAAGAGTGGTTCTTTTTTCAGTTCTGGGATGAAGAGTGGACAAAGCAGAAAAGATTAATTGTTTAATTAATTTTTTAATTAATCAATTTACAACAAGTGGTTTGGACTTTCCCAAAAGTATAGCACAGACTGACTGATACTATTTTGTTCGAGTACTGGTGTGTTGAATCATTTCTTAAATTGCAAACTCTAAAGTTAAAAGTAACAGGACTCAATATGTCCTTTCTTATAGATGTATGCAAATGTGATTAATTTAATTAAAATACATTTTTCAGGTTCCATTGAATCAAGCATATTAAAGTACAAAGTACTTTACATTTATTAAAACAAAAGTTTTGAATGTTTGAAAATTGAAAAAAAAAAATATTATGTATCAACAAAATGATCTTTTGGTTTGCTAAAATTATTAAAAGGTAATCCTGTAAACATCTAATAACACTGACATTACCTCACAATATTTTGTGACAGCCACAAATTATAAAATGGATAATATCTGTAGAACCTGTTCAGGCGATGCTGAGAAATAGATTTCTGCAACTTAAATTAAAGACTGAGCCTATTTCTCCTATGGACCCAGCGACAGAAGCTGACATTGAAATACTGCAACGGAGATTCAAAAACTACACACTCAAACAAAATCTAGAAAAAGAAGCACTGCCGAGAGACACTGTACTCTTTCCAAATTAAACTATGCACCGTCGAAAGCTGTTGCTAGCCCTCAAAGTTGCCAAGAGAAAAACAGACATGGCCACCCGATCTAATGCAAGGCCTATGATGTTGTAAAGAATGAGGAAACTTCAAAAATGGATTGGCCATCCCTAAGGTTGAAGCCTCCAAGGTCCAGTTGTGCTGGTACAAATTGAGCAGCACAGCCACACACCACTTCACAGGTTGAGGGAAATGTTTCTATAAGCACCAGTACCCAGACAGATCCAGGTAATAAAATCTAAATAATCTTTGTATCATAACGTTTAAGTGTAAAATGTAAATGCTGGTCAATAGGTCACTTGGGAGTTCAGTAAATAAACAAACATTGACATGATTCAAATGTACTTGACTGAAAATTCATGCATAGTATCAATATTTTTGAACCAACAGAATTTAATAAAACCATTTTTAAAAGTCATACATCAGTTTCTGTACAAGTAGGTTTTTATTAATTTTGTTTTTCCCTTCAAAACAGATACGACTACGTGCACCACTTTCCAGCAAGGTAACACCCCAACCACAAACTCCAGAGTCCAGCAACATAGTTTCCAAACTATAAGCAAGCACGCAGACACTGAAATGCCTGTCCATGCGCAGTATTCATAGCTTGATGTACAGCCTACTATGGCTTTTACAGCACAAAATGCAAGAGCTGTTGCAATCTGTGATAAATGTAGAAAGCCAAGGGTTATATATTCAAAGATTAAGCTCAGTCAGAGACATGAACTGCTATTCGCTGTGGCTTTACGTGAATATGAGTACACATGTGGTTCATTTCTATTTCCACCCTCTACATCTGTGTAAGTCAGAAGATATATTGCATGCAGACCACACCTTACTATGTTGCTGAACTTGGCAGGAAAGACTTATGTACATATTGTGGCAGAGAAAACTGTCCCTCTAAAGCCTTTTTGTCACCAAATCTGAATAACAGCTTTGTCTACATTTTTGCAAACCGAATATTAACAACTCACAGTATTAAATACCATTTCCCAAATGTACATCCGTTTTGTGAATGAAAAAGAAAAAAACGTAAATGAACATTAAGCCATGCTATATGAGTGATTGACTTTTCTCTCTCATGAAATAAATGTGGACATGGTGCCTTTTTATGTATACATGCAAAGCCCCTCATTTTCCTTTGGAATGCCTACCTCAGATTTAAATTAGGCCATACTGATGGCCCACTTAGATTATTGTGCTGATTTGTCGATGGATAGTGCTTTTTACACATCATCTGTGTGTGTGTGGGGGGGGGGGTTATATCTTTATTAATTATAAACTGGACTAAACCTGAGTGGTGATTGAACAGGCATTTGGGCTATTGCAAGGGAGGTGGCAGATATTACTGAAGCATACTGAACTGAATCACAAGCTTGTTCCCCAAATTATTACAGCCTGCTGTATCCTGCACAATTTGTGCCAGGACCATAAGGAGGTGTTCAGGCTAGCAGAAGAACATCTATCTCAGCCTCTAGCAAGAATTGCACAACAGCGATATGAAGAAGGTCCTGCTATTAGAGATGCACTGCTATCTTTATTTTTTTATAACCTGACGGTGTACTTTTATTTTGTATCAGATTTTTGTTTCATTAGCTTATTTTGTATTTCTTTCTGTTGACAGTTGTTAGAAAGCTATTTGCAAGTGTATTCTGAAGTACTGTACAGTAGCTGTAACCTCCTGAATTCACAAACCCACTATGCGGTTTATCAAACTTGGTTAATACAATCTGTATGATACTTTACTAACACATTTAGATCCATGTATGATTAGCATTATGCAAAGTTTTAGGGAAGACAATGAAAAAAGTGGGGTTATCTGCAACATCAATCTGATAAAGGAAATACTGCAAACAAAATATTGTTTCCCTGCTGCCATCTTTGGACCATGGTAACTTATGTATTCCCATGTGACTTATGGCAGCTTTAGGAAAGGAGGCTAATTAACATTTTCACAAGAAACTTGTGTTTACAAGTGTAAGTGGGCATTGGTTTCACAACCTTTTCCTGGAATCTTACAAGAAATTTGCTACTTTCACGGTAAAATACTGAGACCGTTTTTTGAGATGTTTTCACAAGCTTTCTCTGCCAAGTTTCACCTGTATTGTCCATTCAAGTGAAATAATCACAAATATAAATTGGTCTATTCAAGCAGAGCATGAGTAGGAACGTCACGCAATACAGTCTTTAGCTTTAAAAGAGGTAAAGTGTAAAACGTTTCAGTTCCCTGAAAGAATGACAACCATTACTGAATGGGAAGAGCCTCTCTGACCATCAATCACTGAGCATATATAAAAAAAGCAGCCCCTTTAAGAAATTGTACTGCCGGGAAATGTGCCCCAGGGGCCACCAAGTCAATTTTGTCATGGCACACTGATATCGCTGCCAAGTATACCATCAAAGTGGATGCTGACTTTCCTGCGTCAAACAAGTGTTGTAAGAAGGTTAATATTATCTCAAATCGGGCAAGTCACAAGATTGGTACCTTGCCGAAGGTCACAGTCTTGGAAAACTTTCCATTTTTATGTGTACTGGACACTAGTGCTCAGCGCCCTAGCAGACTGTAATGTTTCTACTACTGCATCTGGCAAACCTCGTCTGAATAGACGGCTCTGTTCAAAGGCCAGACCCAGAGTTGGACCTGGGCTGGGTTCAGGTGTCATAATAGCCCCTCCGCTTGGCTCAGGAGGTCCTTGAGCAGCGGGAGCTGCCACGGTTGACCAGACATGTCGGGGAGGAGAGCAAACCATGGGCATCTCAGCCATCTAGGTGCAACCAGCAGAACCTGTGGGCTCTCCACCTTGATTCTCTCTAGTGTCAGGGGTATTAATGGTAGTGGGGGTAGCTAGCATGTCTAGTCCCAGGTGACCCAGGTCTCTCTCTGTGGAGAACCATAGGGGGCAATGAGTGGACTCGTGCCGGTCAAAACCTCTCCCAAATCGGTTTCACCACTTGAGGATGCAGCCTCCACTCAGAATTGTCTGGAGATCTTCTGGACAGGAGGTCTGCTGCCTTGTTGTCCACACCAGGGAGGTGAACTTCCCTGATGGAACGCAAGTTTCTGTGCATCTAGGACAGGAGTCTGTGCGCTGAAGGCCTGGCAAGCCTAGGCCACCTTGATGGTTTATGTAGGCTACCACTGTAGGATTGTCCGTCTGGACCAGCACATGTTTGTGCACTAATTGCTGGCGAAAATGAGATAATGCCAGGTTCACTACTTGCAGCTCTTGGGCATTTATGTGTGCTTGCTGCCAATGTCCCTTCCACTGACCTCTTGTTCCTTTCCCATTCCAGACCGCTCCCCAGCCCAGACTGGAGCCATCTGTAGTGATCACTTCCCTTCTGTGAGGGGATCCGAGGTGCAGATTGCCAGGACAGAGCCACCACTCCAGTGTCTTCCGGTATTGTCTGGACACTCGCACCCGCTGGTACCGATCTGAACCAGGTGCATCTTGAGTGTATTTACCCAGGCTTGAAGCAGGAGCATTCTCAGCAGCCGTAGTGGAAGGATTCGAGGTGGCTGCCATCAGCCCCAAGAACCTTTGATATACCTTGACCTGTAGGAAAGCATCTTCTCTGAATAGGGAGTGTGGCCTCCAACGACCGAATTCTGTCTTCCGACAGTGAGGCAAGCATGCTCACAGAGTTCAGATCCCCAGGAACACTGTGGATTGAGACGGTACGAAGTTGCTCTTCTGTTGATGTATTGGGAGCCCTAACTTCACACATCTATGACCTGTATTGTGTGTGCCTCTGCGCGTGTTTTTGAACGCACGCAAACTAGCCAATCGCCCAGATAGTTCAGGATCCAAATACCCTGCAGCCTGAGTGGAGCCAGTGCTGCATCTGTGCACTTTGAAAAAGTGCGGGGTGCCAGCGAGAGGCCAAAAAGCAGCGCGCAGAATTCATACGTGTTGCCTTGAAATGCAAAGCGCAGATATTTTCCGTCCCGCGCACAGATCGGGATGTTAAAGTAGGCGTCTTGCAAGTTTATCGATGTGAACCAGTTGCCTGGTTGGACGGACTGGATGATACGCTTTGCTATCAACATGTTGAACTTCCTCTGTTTGGAGGAACAAGTTGAGCACCCTGAGGTCCACAATTGGTGTGAAACCGCCATCCCTTTTGGGCACCAGGAAGTACCTGGAGTAAAAGCCGTTGAGGGCATCACTTGGGCTTACCAAGCATACAAAGTTCGTCCTTCGAAGATTGGCGAGCTCCTGTTGAAGGAGTATCGCCCTCGCTGGTTCAACTGTGGTGGGAAGCACACCCTTGAAGGGTGGCGAACCTATGCGGAATTGTAGCTTATATTCGTGTGTCATTGTCGATAGCACCCAGGAGTTCTGGGTGCAGCCTTGCCATAGGTCGTTGCGGTTGTGAGGAAGTTGGTGGCAGCCAGGGCCCATCAGGGGCGGTTTCCCTTAGGCTAGGCCCTGGACTCTGTCTCCAGCTGGAGAACCAGTTACCCCTGGACTGCGGTGGTCCCCTGCCGCTGGCCCAGCCTCTGTCTCTGCCAGCTTGTCTACTCTGGGGTGGAAGGCGGTGTTCAGACCTTTTCACCCCGGCAGGCTGCCCATGCCACCGTGGGCGCTGAAGGCAAGCAGGAAGATGCGAAAACTTGGAGATGACCTCCATGGCCTTGTGGAACCTCTCAAGGCTCACATCAATGGTCAGGCCCAAAAGTCTGCCCCGGTGTAATGGGGGCGTCCAGTAGCACCACCTTCTCGGTCTCCACAACCTTGGCATGCGTTAGCCACAAATGCCAACGAGTGGCCACCAGCTCCACCAGCGACCTCACCAATGCCTGACCTAACTCCCACATTAGGTCGGTCATCACCTTAGCTACCACCTGGAGCTCCCCCATGTCCGCTTGTGGAGCTCTCTCCTGTAGCCTCTCTGCCAACTGGTTCTGGTAGAGTACCAATATGGCCATGGCATTTGCTGCTCGGGTCGACAGCGCTGCAGATACGTACGTTTTTTTAAGCATTGCATCTGTCGTTCTGCAAGGCTTGGACAGATAGGTTGGGTCCTTATCCCCCTTGGTGAAGGTGAAACCTTGCACCAAAACCGTGACCGTGTCCCCGATAGTGAGGAATACGTCTAGGCCCGCTTCTTGGGCTCCTGCAGTAAGAAGCAGAGACTCTGCTGTTCTGGAGGATGAGGGTGCAGACGGTGGGTTGCTCCAGGAGAAGGGCACCAATTCCAGGAAGTCCTGGCATAAGGGGGAAGGCATGTTGTGGGTGCCCTTTTTGTTTGTGGAAGCGGTTCTCCTTTCCCTCTTCTGCTGGCCAGGGAACGTCCGTGGATGCAGCTGCAGGCTGCATTAGGGCCTGGAACTCTTCCCTCTGCGACACATAAGAACATAAGAACATAAGAAAGTTTACAAACGAGAGGAGGCCATTCGGCCCATCTTGCTCGTTTGGTTGTTAGTAGCTTATTGATCCCAAAATCTCATCAAGCAGCTTCTTGAAGGATCCCAGGGTGTCAGCTTCAACAACATGACTGGGGAGTTGATTCCAGACCCTCACAATTCTCTGTGTAAAAAAGTGTCTCCTATTTTCTGTTCTGAATGCCCCTTTTTCTAAACTCCATTTGTGACCCCTGGTCCTTGTTTCTTTTTTCAGGCTGAAAAAGTCCCTTGCGTCCACACTGTCAATACCTTTTAGAATTTTGAATGCTTGAATTAGGTCGCCACGTAGTCTTCTTTGTTCAAGACTGAACAGATTCAATTCTTTTAGCCTGTCTGCATATGACATGCCTTTTAAGCCCGGAATAATTCTGGTCGCTCTTCTTTGCACTCTTTCTAGAGCAGCAATATCTTTTTTATAGCGAGGTGACCAGAACTGCACACAATATTCAAGATGAGGTCTTACAAGTGCATTGTACAGTTTTAACATTACTTCCCTTGATTTAAATTCAACACTTTTCACAATGTATCCGAGTATCTTGTTAGCCTTTTTTATAGCTTCCCCACATTGCCTAGATGAAGACATTTCTGAGTCAACAAAAACTCCTAGGTCTTTTTCATAGATTCCTTCTCCAATTTCAATATCTCCCATATGATATTTATAATGTACATTTTTATTTCCTGCGTGCAGTACCTTACACTTTTCTCTATTAAATGTCATTTGCCATGTGTCTGCCCAGTTCTGAATCTTGTCTAGATCATTTTGAATGACCTTTGCTGCTGCAACAGTGTTTGCCACTCCTCCTACTTTTGTGTCGTCTGCAAATTTAACAAGTTTGCTTACTATACCAGAATCTAAATCATTAATGTAGATTAGGAATAGCAGAGGACCTAATACTGATCCCTGTGGTACACCACTGGTTACCACACTCCATTCTGAGGTTTTTCCTCTAATCAGTACTTTCTGTTTTCTACATGTTAACCACTCCCTAATCCATGTACATGTGTTTCCTTGAATCCCAACTGCGTTCAGTTTGAGAATTAATCTTTTGTGCGGGACTTTGTCAAAAGCTTTCTGGAAATCTAAATAAACCATGTCATATGCTTTGCAATTATCCATTATCGATGTTGCATCCTCAAAAAAATCAAGCAAGTTAGTTAGGCACGATCTCCCTTTCCTAAAACCATGTTGACTGTCTCCCAGGATACTGTTACCATATAGGTAATTTTCCATTTTGGATCTTATTATAGTTTCCATAAGTTTGCATATAATAGAAGTCAGGCTTACTGGTCTGTAGTTACCTGGTTCAGTTTTGTTTCCCTTTTTGTGGATCGGTATTACGTTTGCAATTTTCCAGTCTGTCGGTACCACCCCTGTGTCAAGAGACTGCTGCATGATCTTGGTTAGCGGTTTGTAAATTACTTCTTTCATTTCTTTGAGTACTACTGGGAGGATCTCATCCGGCCCAGGGGATTTGTTTATTTTAAGAGCTCCTAGTCCCTTTAACACTTCTGCCTCAGTTATGCTAAAGTTATTTAAAACTGGATAGGAACTGGATGACATGTGGGGCATGTTGTCAGTATCTTCCTTTGTAAAAACTTGTGAAAAGTAATCATTTAACATATTTGCTATTTTTTTTTCTTCCTCTACGATTTTGCCATTTGTATCTCTTAAACATTTAATCTCCTCTTTGAATGTTCTCTTGCTGTTGTAATATTGGAAAAACATTTTGGAATTGGTTTTAGCTCCCTTAGCAATGTTCATTTCTATTTCTCTCTTGGCCTTTCTAACTTCCTTTTTGACTTGCGTTTGCAGTTCTGTGTACTCTTTCTGTGTACTTTCTTTTTGGTCCTTTTTTAATGCTCTGTAAAGTGCCTTTTTTTTCGCTGAATATTTTTTTTAATTGATCTATTAAACCATTTTGGCAATTTAGTTTTACATTTAGATTTGTCTACTTTAGGGATATAATTGTTTTGCGCCTCTAGTACTACGTTTTTGAAGAACAACCATCCTTCTTCTGTGGGTGTTTTCTCTATTTTACTCCAATCTACTTCTGTTAGTCTCTGTTTCATGCCTTCATAGTTTGCTTTTCTAAAATTGTAAACCTTAGCTTTAGTCTTTACTTTTGAGGATTTAAAAAACACTTCAAATGAGACCATGTTGTGGTCTGAGTTTGCCAGTGGTTCTCTGACCTCTGTTTTAGTTATTCTATCTTCGTTATTTGAAAAGACTAAATCAAGGCATGCCTCCCCTCTAGTGGGTGCCTTCACAAATTGTGTTAGGAAGCAGTCATTTGTCATTTCCACCATTTCTATTTCATCCTTCGCGCTACCCACCGGGTTTTCCCATTTTATTTGGGGGAAGTTGAAATCCCCCATTAGTATGGCTTCTCCTTTGCTACACACATTTCTAATGTCATTGTATAACAGATTATTGTGCTCACCGTCTGAATCTGGCGGTCTATAGCATGCTCCTATTATTATGCCTTTTGAATTTTTGTCTGTTATTCTGACCCATATTGATTCGGTTTTATTTTCTTTGTCCAGGTTTAACACCTGGGCTTCAAGACTGTTTCTTATGTATAGCGCTACCCCTCCTCCTCTTCTGTCCTGCCTGTCTTTCCTATACAGTGTATACCCACAAATATTATATTCGTCCCCATCACTCTCAGATAACCAAGTTTCTGTAACACCTATCACATCATAGTTACCTGTTAGTGCAGTAGCTTCAAGTTCTAGAATTTTGTTTCTGATACTTCTAGCATTTAGATAAACACATTTAATGGTTGTCTTACCTGAGTTGTTGTTCTTGTTTTGATGCGGTCTCCCTTCTGTTTTTTTTGTTGATTTCTCCCCCCTTCCTTTCTAGTTTAAATGCTTCTGAACCTGCTCGAGGATCTTTTCTCCAAGTAGACTAGTTCCCTTGTTATTTAAATGCAGTCCATCCCGTCTATACAGATAGTCCTCGTTGTAGAAAGTGGTCCAATGATCAAGATAGGTGAAGCCTTCCCGTGTGCACCACGTCTTCAACCATGCGTTTTGATTTATTATTTCCAGCTGTCCATATGGTCCTTTGCAAGGTGCGGGTAGTATACCAGAAAATACCACAGTTTTGGTTTTCTCTTTTAATTTCCTTCCTAGCTCTCTGAATTTGTTTTGCAGGGATTTTGGTCTGTCTCTTCCAATGTTGTTTGTACCGATGTGGACGACTACTACCGGGTCGTCTCCTGTTCGTTCTAGGAGCCTGTCCACGTTTTCAGTGATGTGCTTGACCGAGGCTCCCGGAAGGCAGCACACTGTTGTAGTAAGGGGGTCCAAACTGCGAACTGAACTTGCTGTGTTTCTCAATATGGAGTCCCCAACAATCATGACCTCCCTTCTTTTTGCTGTCTGGTCACCACTGTCAATGGGGTCCTGGATGTTGTTCCTTTCATTCTCTTGTTGTTGGTTCTGCTCATCACAATTCTGAAGTGACTCAAATCTGTTGGTTGTTTTGATTTCTGGTGGTTGTGTTTGACGAAGTTTCTTTTTTTCCCTGCTTCTGCCTACCTGAACCCAGCTGTTCTGACCTTCTATCTCCCTGGTGGCTTTCAGTCTGTTAGGGGTGATGCAGACTTCCATGAATTGTGGGTGTGCCAGTTCCTCAAGATCTTGTTGCTGTCTCACTTCTTCCAGCTCCATTTCTAGCATGCTTACTAGTTTATGCAAATCCTGGATCGCGCGGCACTTTACGCACACTTGGTTTAGCTCCGCTGGGTTTTCTCGGATTTCCCACATCAAGCAGGTGTCGCAGATTACTGGCTTGAAGACCATGTTGAGGGTTTTTTTTTTTTTTTTGAAGTTTAGTTTCTTCTGCAGCCGTCAACCTGCTTTCAAACTGCTTCGAAACTGCTCTGTACTTTTCCACGCTGTACTTCTCCCACTCACTGTCGCTGGGAAGACTGCCTCGTTTAACTGCGTTGTTCTGCTGTGCTGTCGGCTCCTCCCCTCGCCCGTGTCTCAAAACGGCGCTGAATTTGAATCAGCTGCTCCGAGTTTCAGCTTGTTTGTTATCAGAAAAACACACGCGGCTGTGTTTCCCCAATGTCCTCTGTTTTCTGATTAAAGCAATTCAAGATGCAATTTCTCCTTTCTGCTTCGAAACTGCTCTGTACTTTTCCACGCTGTACTTCTCCCACTTGCTGTCGCTTCATGTGGCAAGGGCGGTAAGGAACCTCCCACCGTGGCCTGCCCGATGGAGGTGGCTGTGTCTGAGACATGGACAGCTCGTCTGGGCAGAGGGGATGGCGATCGAGACTGTGGGGGCTGGGGCTGCCCGGTGGTAGGGGGCAGCCTGCCATGAAATTTCAATAGGGTCTTGTGATAAAAATACAATGAGTTCTGGTGATAAATCTCCCTCCCGACCTGTGAAGGCGCTAAAGAACGAGAGGAGAAGTATTTGGAAGGGCTGGCCTGACAGTTTGTTTCCGGGACCGGGAAGTCAGTCAGCCTGGAAGGAAGCGAGACTCTGTTGTAGGACTGTATTGACCTGAAAGGTAAACGAGGGGCAGCTGCAAGTAATAAGGCAGCTGCAATAGTTTACCTAGATGTCATGCGGGAGTACATATAGGGGCCAGGGTAACGCTGATCTTTTCCTTCGTTTGGGTAAAAGCTCAGCAGAGAGAAGGACCGAGGGAGGAGCTCTCGTACAGAAAGTGAAAAAGAGTTGTGTATTGTGTTTTGTCTGTTTTGTAATTGTCTGCGTTTTGCACCAAGACAGTTAACTCACCTATGCGGAGCTGTCAACCAGGGTCAGCACGACCCGGATCACCACTGCACGGAACCATCACAAAATATTGTGTCTTCACCCACCACAAGCACGTCTGCACTCACCCAGGACTGGTGACCGTGTGTTCGTTTTTTGTTCGGGACTGTGCCCTGCTTTGTTATCCCCGCGCTTTACACATTGTTGTGTATGTCGGGGATTTATTCTGTGTTGAGAAGGGGTGCGGTACTTTAGCGGCGACCACCTTTCCCTTGGGGAAGGGGAGCGGTGCCTGCGCGGCAACCATCTGTCCCCTGGTGAGTGTCCCCTCGAGTGGTACCGCCTCGGTAGTGACCATCTCGCCTCCCTTGAGAGGTGTCTGCACCTCACTATCGGTGGTAGGGTAGGGTACAGGCAAACACTTTTTAAACAAAAAGGTAACTTACTGTACTTTTTTTTTATTGTGGTTTATAAAAGTATCTTATTTTAGACTGCACCAAGCCTTTTTCAGGTTAAACAAAATCGACCATTTCCATCAACATAAGCCATTTGTTTTTATCCATTCTAATGTCTCCAATTGTCCTTTGATTAACAGTATGCCTCACTTAGGCAAGAAAACATTTGCAATGTCTTGCTTTCTTATTTTCAGTGGGGTGGTGATATAATGGGTACAAATAGCTCTGTCATTCATGAGTTAATATTGAAAATAATTAAGGTCATACATAAATCAATGAGATCTTCAAAATATGCAGCTCAATTGCGACCAAAAAATTTCAGAAATGTCATTCAGTGTTTTAATTATGTAAGTTATGAAATAAGAATTACTTTTTTTTTTTTTTAACAATACCAATCTGAAAAGCCAAAAGCATGAAGCGTGTTACCTGCTTTTGGTTTTACGAAAAGGGGGTTTGATAATGTATCTCCGATCATAAGTGGAGTGAATGTTTCAAGTTTGATATGTTGCGGAAACTATATACAACGGTGGGGGGGTAATCGTAGTTATGAAGCAGGGACCCGTTTAGTATGTAAGGGTGTGTTTGCAATCAAAAATTAAAAAAAATTTTGAACAGTTATGGATATGTTAAAGTTCGGTAGCTATTATTGTACAAAGCTACACGAAGAGGCCAGCCAAAATCTATCTTAGCGTTAAAATTTGTCTTATAATAATAACTTCGGCGGGCGAGTCCACTAAGTGTTGATGACATGAATAACTAAATTTTAGTTAGTAAACACCAAATGCTATCTCCGAACTGTCCCGAGTACTTTTCCCCCCGTCCCGTTTGGGGACGGAATTACAAACAATAAATAAAAATTCTTCCCCCCAATGGGGAGCGGGGGACACGTACGTCTCACATAATGAAACAACAAACCAACCTACCTAACTAAATAAAACATATATTTACTACCGCTTTCTGTACAAAAATACTAGACCAACCAACACAAATACCGTCTCGTCCTCTACCTCTAATTCGGCGAGCAGGAGAGATGGTCACATATCTTAAATTTTTTAACAAAACAAAATAACTAGCATTCTTTTTTAATTGCAATTTTATAAAGTGCAAATGTTTTACTGTAAATCACTCACAAAAAAAGCAGCTTTTTAAGCTTTGGGCTTTAAACTGCCGCTTCTGTCTGCATCTGTAATTAGTGCCAGTGTCAGAGTGGGATAGCACCCCCTTAGATAATCAGAGACAGAAGCTGCAGTTTAAAGCTCAAAGCGTACATTTACTAAACAAAAAAACAAAACAAAAAGGCACAATGACGAAAACAAAATGCTTTCCCCAAACTATACAATAGAGGCTCTGTATTCACCTTCACTACAAAGTTCATTAACATATACACACTCCTTTTATATATGTTGCCACTCCCCCAATTAGCATCAATTACTTCGTCCCTGGCAATCATACATTCCCACACAAACGTTAAACATGTCATACCTATACAATTTCAAGCCATACGATTAATACATGTTACGATGCTCTCCCGGTAGAATCGCAATTAAACAGAATTATTGAAGCCGCTCAGGTAATTCACACTTACTTTACTTATTGATTTAAAATCAATTCATTTGTGGTTTAGAGGCTTTGACAGGGCCTCATGAAAAGGGGGCAGGGCAAACCCCTGCCATAAATGTATTGTTTATTTATTTTAGAAGGGGGTACCCCTCCGCCCCTGTGCAGTTTATTATTTTGTGTTTGTATTATGATTTATTTATTTGTATATAATGATGGCGAAAGCCATGTGTTTTGTTTCTGGCAGAAGCGAGATTAAGCCGCTCGTCCTCTACCAGTGTAGAATTAAAAATTGTGTAGAAGGTGGCCATCTCTCGAATTAAGTGATACATTTGTTGCTAATCAGGAGATGGTCATCTGCATATAAGCCTGCTGCTCTCTGAACTCTGAGAGTTTGGGGCTAAAACATGTTTGAGAGAGCGAGAGAGAGAGAGAGAGAGAGAGAGAGAGAGAGAGAGAGAGAGAGAGAGAGAGAGAGAGAGAGAGAGAGAGAGAGAGAGAAACAGTTAAGTTAAAACAAAATTGAAAGTCTAGGAACAGTGACGCCAACTGCCCAGCCTGATCTAGGGTTTGTTTTGTTTTTTTTTGTGTTTGAGATATGTTTTGTTTAAGCTTTTATTTTTGCTCTGTGAGCAGTGTGTTGTGTTTAAATATTTATTTTATTTTTGTTTAAATAAACGAAGCAAGCCGTGGCTTTTGCCCTGCTGTGCTGCATTTGTTTTTGTTCCTGCTTCTGGCCTGACGTCACCACAAAGCCATCCCTGTCACAGAGGTATTAAACCTGACATGTCTTAAAGTGTACTGGAATGATGGTAACCATCAATTGTTGGTAACCCAATTGAGAGTTTGTGTACTAGAACAGCGATTTGCTTTCATCAAGCAGAAAAAAGTAAAATACATAAGAGAATACTGCATTACTTACGTTTCAGGTTAAAGGGAATCTCCAATCTTTTTTTTTTAATATAAAGACATACTTCTTATATGCCTTAACACTAGAACAGCCACGTTTATAGGCATATATAGAACATACATGACATACAGCATGACAAACATATTATAATGAAAGGACAACCAATTGAATATAAGTTGTAGTTTTCTTCAGGAATGTCATAAAGAATTTACACAACCGAAACATTGTAAATAAACGTATATATGAACAGAAATGTGTTTATATAGACATAACATGCAACCTCAAAAAACGGTACAAAAAATAACATTTGAAAATACATTTTTTGTATATACAGATATATCATACATACAAAACTGTACCACTGAAACCATGGAAATAAGTATCAATTTTTATAGTATCAAGGGATTATTTTGTCTATATACACACAACTGAAGATGTGTTTGTACACAGACATACTGCAATTGAAATGACATGAATAAACATCTGAACAAAATGGGATTCATTTACAATCCTTTACAAAATCTGAGTGCTGGCACAAATCACACAGAACCTGAGCTTTTCAACATATGCAGTGCGCTTACCATAGCCTGTCTTTGTGCATTTGGCACAGCTGTCAACAGTAACCCAGGTTTCTGCAACCAAATGTTCCACTGGCATATAGTAGTACAATGAAAGCTTCCAATTACTCCAAGGGCATTGACCATGGATCCTGTTGGTGTCCAGTCTGCTTCAGAGCCAGATTGTCATTGTCCGTCTTTGCTGCCACAGAATTGAAATTTGGTAAAATGTGCAGTAATTCCACACAATGCTTTGCTGTCCTGCATATTACCAACTCATTTGCAACTTGTATTGGTGTAACAATTAATTTCTTGGAAAAAACATGTGACTTATTGTAACAGGGTGCAGACAGACAGCCTGGAGCCTTGAGCCGTCAAGACTGATTGATAGGCGACTCATTGAAACAATAAGAATGTGAGACTGCTCATTTGAGGAATGCAGACTGTTATAATCAAACTTCAATACATGTCTGCAAGTCCCGACATAGATAGATCATACTGATATTTGTATTTATCTATATCAATTTGACCACTCCTGGTCAGAATAGATATGACAGTATTTTATCATTAATTTTTGCAGCTACACAGTTCTTTGTCGGGGTAATTAGTACATATATTTAGGAAAAACCAGGAAAGCACAGCTCTGTATCTTGAAAACATGCGCTGCACATTTCAATTCCAAAAATTGTCAAAATGACCGCCTTGGTTGTTCTAGTGTTAGAGACTCGTAGAGTTGTAAATGTTAACTAATGTTATGGGTATAGTATAATCTAGTTTTAATTGAGAGTAACCTAAAACACACTACAGAACTAAACAAACAAAAAGCCATCTTGTAACTTCAAGATGGCTTACCTTTTTATGTTTCAAAACCCTGAAATAGTTCTTGAATTGAAGCAAACAGTAATCTCTAATAATTGGTATAATTTGTAGTCAAACCTGTATTAAAACCAGCAAGACACAAGTTCATAGTGACCATTCTGCTGAATCCTCTCTATATAAATTTGTATAGAAAGACTTGTGTAGTCTTTATGAACAGGTTCCTACAAACATTCTTTAGTGGAATTGGCAAAGGAAAAATAAAAGCCTCATGTAAAGCACAAACCATTAATTAAAAATAAATCAGTAAACCCTTTTAACCGATTAGTGTATTTCTTTAACAAAAGGGGGGGAAAAGCAGAAGCTACAGCTTTAAAATAATTAAATCAACCCTGAACTTTATATTAGAAATACTTCCCAGAATCCTATGCTGCCTTGATTACAACCACATTTAAATCTCAAAACTCAAGTGCATGTAAAAGCAAATTCAACTGTATTCAATTAAACAGGTTTTTCAGCTAGAAAGAGAAGCATGACCCTTCATTATGCCAGAAATTAAATATAAATGAAAATTAAAAATACAAAAGTATTCTACACTGAAAATCCACACATTAAAGAATAATTGTTTTTGAGCCTGAAAATAGCCTCATACACACCTTCTTTGGTCCTTCGTTGATTATTTTAGCCCTGAGATGAATGGTAACTATAGTGACTGTGGGTTTGTAGCATTGGTATGTGTACATTGGCATTAGTGTTTGTACATTAAAGCACTCACTACAACATTTAAGAACAGCAATCTTCAACCTTCTTGTCAGTGAAAAATTCAAGTATTTTCACATTTTTATTTCTACACATAATAGTAGAGGATATTTTAGGATCAAGCAAGAGCTTTAAACACCAACACCATACATCTGATCAAGAAAGCCAAACAGGTACTGTAGGCATTAGTTTTACCAATTAACATGGATCACTTATTAAATTTCTGTACAAAAAAACAATGTTCTATTAATAGGTAGTTTATTGATGCATATCTTAGCCTGTGAGTTTGCATGCTGGGAGTACATATTCAGATGTGAAATAGGACTAGGACCCAGGAGATCAAGCAGTCAATTGTTTTTTTCTTATTTATTAGCCAAAGCCCATTATTTTCCCCAGGGGCCGTAAATATGGTGTATTTGACCTGAAATTAAGTTTACTCACCCACGTAACCAAGGCTCTTTGTAAGTTGCTATGAGTTGCTGAACACATGTTATTTTTTAAATGAACACACTGAAACTGTAGCTCCTAATGTGTGGGTTTTTTCAGCAGCATGTGGTTAAACATGTCTGCTAGCATATGCTGACTGTGATATTCTGGTCTCTATACTACTGTGAGGATGTGAACCTCAAAATCAATCTCAATCTTACCAACATGTTTGTGTAGCAAAGATATATCTGAATCAACTTCAAATCACTCAGCCAATAGATCTAGAACATCTACACACCTACCTGCTTCTTGTATTCCACGTACAAGAAAACCAGTAGCCTATCGATAGAAATCCAGGAAGAATCAAAATGGACCTCTCGACTGCAGGCAAATAAAACATGGTCAAGTTAAAAAAAAAAAAAAAAAAAAAAAAAAAACATACAGTTGTACATTTTTTATTACATACCCCAATGAATTTATAACGTCTAGAAATTTCTCAAACAAATTATAGGAAAAACCTTTTGTAGCAAAACTTTTGCTTTTGAGATGCTAATTCATAAACCAAAATATGGTAATTCATAAGTATTCATACCCTGATAAGGAAAATGAAATGAATAGCTAGTTAAGGCACCTTCAGCAAGAATACCCTCTTTTAAACTATTAGAATATTTGTCAATGAGCTTTTGTCATGATTCTTCAGTGATTTTTTTTTTACCATTCTTGAATGTAAAATTGTTCCATTTCATTCAAATTCTGAGGACTTCTCTTGTGCACAGCCTTCTTAACTCATACCAAAGATTCTCAATCAGATTTAGATCAGGCCATTCCATAAGCTTGATTTTATTCTTCTTTAACAATTCTGAAGTAGATTTTGATGTGTGCTTTGGATCGTTGTTGTGCTGGAACGTCCAGTGGCACTTTAAACCATTCTTTTGTAGTGGAGAGTTTCAGATGATTGGTTAATATGTTTTGGTATGCTAAGAAATCCATTTAACTATTTATTGGAACTAAATTTCCTGTGCCATTAGAGGAAAAAGCCCCATAGAATGATATTACCACCTCTATGCTTGACAGTAGGTATGGTGCTCTTCTTTATATATGATTGTCCTTGTGACATTTTCCTAAGAGTAGCTTTTTCCTTGGCCTGCGACCATTGAGACCTTCACTATGCAATTCTCGACCTATGGTTGAAATGGAACCTCCTCACAATTCTTTTACTTGTTCTAGGTGAAAGAACTTTCTTTCCTCCAGACTGAGGGAGCGTTGTGATAGTACCATGAGTTTGTACTTCTTGATAATAGAAACAGTTGACATTGGGATACTTCAATGTT
The DNA here is from genome assembly GCF_017654505.1 of Polyodon spathula. Lineage (NCBI taxonomy): Eukaryota > Metazoa > Chordata > Actinopteri > Acipenseriformes > Polyodontidae > Polyodon > Polyodon spathula. The sequence continues at coordinate 20,715,182 of NC_054554.1, read as the reverse complement.
TGGCAGTCTTCTTGTATTCTTCATCAGCTTTATGACAATAAATAATTCTGCCTAAGGTATTCAGATAGCTCTTTTTCCCCCACACTGACTTATTGGTAATGACAACAATCATTGTATGCCTAACCCTTTTATACTCTTTAAAGCCTGCCGTACACAGCCCGACTCATCTCAAAATGACCATACAGAGTTTGGATGAATTTTGACAGTGTGTGTGCCTTTGCGACCAAGATTTTCTAGATTTCAGTTGGGATGTCATCAGAGTTGAAGAATGAACATGTTGAATCTTTTTCAGACGCAGTTTGGTTTAGATGTGATCAGTCTGTATGAGTGCGGTGGTTGCTGACCAAGACTGACTGAGACCGACCAGTCATAAGGTTGTCAACGAATAGTGAGGTACATTTAAATAACGTGGATTGTCATGTGGCTTGTCATACAAGATGGCAGAATTCTGGAGGATGAGCTTGTTCAAATGTGGTCCAATAGTCTATGTTTATAGGACTGCAGAGTGAAAGCATGCTCGAATCATATTTCGAAAAGCAACACAACCACTGAAATTGCTAAAGCACTGGGAAGTACAAGTGAGTTTATGCATAGTTTTAATATCAGTGAAGCGCAGTAATAGCCTATAGTTCACAAATCCCAAACCCTAAAATAGATCTACATGTTGAGATAAAAACTGCAATAAAACACCAGAGTCAAATAATAAAAACAAGTTACATTTTATTTACCACAGGCTAAAGCAGGGGTCTCAAACTCGCGGCCTGCAGGCCACATGCGGCCTGCACAGTGCTTAAATCCGGCCCACTAAACAGTTACACAAAAGTAATTTAATCTGGCCCGCATGGAGCTGCATGTGTAAAGCTCAAGTAAACAGTTGTAAAATGTGTGTAGGAGATGCTGTGCATTGTTTATAGTCAGTTCTGGTAATACGTTGCTACCACTTTAAGAACTGTCGCATTAGCTACGATAACTGACACAGTCCTGGTTTACAGCAGGGATAAGGAACCATACAGACCAGCATGTGGTCGGGAGGAGCAGCTGAACTGACAGTTTGGTGACAGTGAAAGTCCAACATTTTGTGCCATAACAATTGACTTTGATAATTTTCAGGAAATGAAAAGTCAGAGGCAGCAGCTTTGGCAAGTTATGTGGTGAGTGAAATGATTGCTATGTCTGGGAAGCTGTTCACTGATGGTGAATTTATTAAAGACTGTATAAAAATCAAAGTGTCTGAGGTCGTAGGTCCTGACAGGAGAAATGTTTTCAACAATATTAGCCTGTCTGCAAATACAGTAGCAGAGCGTGTTGTTGAGCTTTCTAAAGCTCTTGAGGAGCAGCTCTGCGAGAAAGGCAAAGCATTCAGTGCATACTCTATCACGCTTGATAAGAGCACCAATTTAGTTGATAGTGCGCAGCTGGTGATATTAGTGAGAGGTGTTGATGATAACTTTCAAGTTACGGAAGAACTGCTAAGCTTGTCTACAATGTGCGCTAGAGCAACAGCAAGTGAGATCAGGGTTTAAACAGAGGAGGCAAAACATACATGATGATAATTAGCCAGTTAAAAGCTGACAATTCCCTTTAAATCAAAAACACTCTGCAAAGCCTAAATGACAATTTAAGAGTGTCATCATGTTCAAACTAAATGCCAGTTCCATTTTTTTTTTTTTTTGTTTTTTTGTTAAACCCTGCATAAAGACGTTACACACTATTTTTATGCACGGTTGCAGCACTATGCTCCAGTTAGGAGCTGCACTGCAGGCTGTGTGAAAGGAAAAACGAGGTCTTACTGAGGGCTCGGATTTTAGGAAAGTGTTGTTGTTTTTTTAACACAGTTACAGCAGCTCCCTGAGCGTAGAGCTTGTTTAGAGCTTGCTGTCACTCCACGTGATATTTCTTTAGTGTGGTGTAGCTCACAGTGCTGTTTTTTCCACCCCATAATCACAATGATTTATATGTATTAAAAAAGGCAGTGTTTCACTGCTTTGCCTACACTTGCCTCAATAAATTCATTGCATTTTTTTTTTTAAACTAGTTTTGATCACTATGTTTTGATTGCTAAGTTTCACTTGCTGTCTGATTACAAGATAAGACAATTGTAAATAAGTGAAACTAGTAATTTCTTACTGTTCTAATATTGTAGTTATTTTAGTGGTGTATAATAGTCTTGATTGCATCATTTGTTTGATATTGGTGCTGCTTTCTCTGCATTGTAATAGTTTGACAATAGTTAATGGCTATTAGAAAGTTCTATTGTTTTAGCAGATCTTTGTAGAAAAGGGCAGTGAAATATGAACATTTGACGTCAATTCATAAATAAATATTATTTTTATTTATATATATATATATATATATATATATATATATATATATATATATATATATATATATATATATATATATATATATTAGTGCCTTGCAAAAGTATTCAGGCACTCTCAGTTTGTTGCTTTAAAGGTTGTAGTCATGACACTGAAGTAGGAATTAATGTGTTACACACACACACACCCTACTCCACATGCAAAGCAAAAACAAAAAGAAAGAAGTAAATAGATAATTAATATGAAATAAAAATGGAAAAATCATGATTGCATAAGTATTCAAACCCTTTGCTGTGGCAAACCTAAATTCAGGTGCATAAAATGACCTTAACGAGCCACACAATTTGTTGAATGGCCTCAGTCTGTGTGCAATATTAGTGGTTCTCATGATTTCAAAATTTAAAATGCCTGTCTCTGAAGTTCCTTGGTCAGGTAGTGAATTTCAAGCAAAGACTCAACCATGAAGACCAAGGCCTTACAAAGCAAGTCACGGATAATGTCACTGAAAAGCACAGATCAGGAGAAGGGTACAAAAAATATTGAAGTCCCTGAATATCCCTGTGAGCACAGTCTACGCAATCATCAAGAAATGGAAGGTGCATTTTACCACCCAGACACTGCCTAGTTTAGGTAATCCCTACAAACTGAGCAGCCCGGCAAGGTGGAAACTGGTGAGGGATGCCACTGTCAGGCCAACGACAACTTTGAAAGAGCTACAGTGTTCAGTGGCTGAGATGGGAGAAAATGTGCATCAGTCAACAATTGTTTTGTCACTCATTTAGTGTAAATAAGTGTAAAAACGAGTTTAAAACAACTTAGTTTTGCACAAATATGAATACTAATAGAATGGGCATGAATACAGATAATGTACCAACCCTAATTTACAGATAACACAAGAAAGATCATTGTGCACTACCTTGCTTGATATTAAGTGAGTGCTGACAAGTATCAAGGTAATTACTAGTAAAAGTAGTCTCTATGTCAATGCAACAGTTCAAAATTATTTCAGCCAAACTTTCAATTAGATGGCTTACCAACAGAGTTTCCATAGAGACGTTCATGGTTGCACTCTCGTTATTTTGCTTCAAATGGATCAATTGTATAACTCCAGCTCATTTATTTTCTTCAAAAAATTATCTTTATTAGTTTAAAACATGAATATAAAAAACAAACAACGCATTTCAACTCTACCGTGACTTCATGAGGTTCACATTAATTGTGAATGGAAGGTAGGCATTACATTAATACCAATTATATTAATTAGTTAGATATCTTATGTCCATGTCAATTAAATAATTCATTTAATCAATAAACATCAAATAATTGTTGCCTCCTAAACTATTTAAATCTAAAACATCAATCAACAGTTTCAATGTTAATAATTAATTATACTTGAACCATCAAACAACGTTATCTCTAATCATTTAAGTAATTACAGGTTCTACAAATAGGCAAGCAAACAATTCTTGTGCATTTTAATTTCATGAAACACTTAAATAACCCTTATAAAAAATGTGTGTAATGTTAACAGACTGTTTATCCTAAACTACAAAGAGGCAACTTGTCATTTGTATAGTCCATTAAAATCGTGTATAGCCCACAACCATTAATATGAACGGAATAATGCCAATAGCAAAAGGCTACCAAATACATGAACAATTCACATTATCAGAAAGCGTACACACCAGAATCTTCATTTGTGCATTAATCAATTACAGATAAGTAACAATTATACCTTAAACACTCCTATACTTAAACATCATCAGCTATATTTACTTAATCTTTAATCCAATTCAATTCTTAATTAATAATGAGAGTACTCAGTATCTATTAGAGATAACAACTGAGATCCAGGGTTTCATTTAACCCATGTGGTTCCATTGTTTTCAAAGTGAAAATCCAGAAAGACTCTTCTCAAAAGCTGTTTTATTACACAATGTAACACAATTTTTGTTCCTGGGTAGTAAGTGTTATTTCTTAATTGCTTATGCCTCAAAAGTATAGAAAATGGCTATTATTCCCCACAAACTTTGCTTTTGTGACCAGGACAGTGATATTTTGAAATTTACCTATTTCCAATGAGAAAACGTACACATAAAGTCAGAAAAAAACAACATGTGAATCCAAATTAACATGTATTTATACTAAAGTAATACAAAAATGACTACAAAAGATTTAGAAGTGAGTAGTTTTTCGAGATTTACGATTATACTGTAAATCACTTTCACGAATCAGCTCCCAAATGTAGTCTCCCATCATGTTCTTGTTATACTGTCCTTGGTAGCGGCGTTCAAAGTCCAGTATATCGTGGTGGAAGCGCTTGCCTTGCTCCTCCGAGTATGCTCCCATGTTCTCCTTGAATTTATCAAGATGAGCATCAAGGATATGGACTTTGAGGGACATCCTACAGCCCATTGTGCTGTAGTTCTTCACCAGAGTCTCAACCAGCTCCACATAGTTTTCGGCCTTGTGATTGCCCACTAAACCCCGAACCACTGCGACAAAGCTGTTCCAAGCCGCTTTCTCCTTACTAGTGAGCTTCTTGGGGAATTCATTGCACTCCAGGATCTTCTTTATCTGTGGTCCGAAGACGACACCGGCTTTGACCTTTGCCTCAGACATCTTAGGGAAGAAGTCTTGAAGGTATTTGAAGGCTGCCAACTCCTTATCTAGAGCTCTGACAAATTGTTTCGTAAGGTCCAATTTGATGTGCAGTGGTGGCATCAGCACCTTCCGGGGGTCCACCAGTGGCTCCCACTTGACGTTGTTCCTCCCCACAGAGAACTCGGTCCGCTGTGGCCAGTCCCGCCTGTGGTAGTGCGTCTTGGTGTCCCTGCTGTCCCAAAGGCAAAGATAGCAGGGAAACTTGGTAAAACCACCTTGGAGACCCATCAGGAATGCCACCATTGCAGCCTCTTGATGCCATCTCAGAAAAATGCAGATATGTATCCATTTAGGCAGCTGGAACTAAACTGAACTGGTGGGCTTAAGGCCCCTGTATTTATACTACTATTTATATTACTGGAAAGTTCTATAAAGTTCTAGAAGTTACTCCAAGTTGAATCTATCTGGAATGTTCTGGAAAATAGGTAAATTTCAAAATATCACTGTCCTGGTCACAAAAGCAAAGTTTGTGGGGAATAATAGCCATTTTCTATACTTTTGAGGCTTAAGCAATTAAGAAATAACACTTACTACCCAGGAACCAAAAAAAAACAAATTTGTTACATGGTGTTATATTACCTCCTCTTTCAGGGATTGTTACTTTTTCCATCGCTTTATAAATTAAGCTTGATGCAGAGCCATGATTCGATTTTTTATAATGTCTTGCTATAGCGTAATCCATGTTGTTGTTTCAAATTGCAGCTTTATGTTCACCAATGCATATTTTCTAATTCCTTTTTGTTTGTCCCATATAGGCTAATCCGCACAGACATTTAAGCATATAAATCACATGAGTGATATTACAGTTAATACATTCTTTAATAGTATATTTTGCCTGTGTGGCAAAATGTGGATAATTAAAATGTTTGGTGTTATGTGTATTTAAACAATGTGTACATTTACCGCATCGGAAATTGCCATATAAAGAGTTTGATGCTGGTGTTTTACACGTTGACAAAACTACAAAATCTTTAATATTTCTACTCCAGCTATAACAAAATCTCAGAGGGGAACCTGTTAATGATTTGAGCTGAGGATCACATTTCAACACTTCCCAATGTTTCAAAACTATACTGATATTGTTAGAAATATAACTGTATTCAGTGGCAAAGGTAAGTCTTTCTTCTGTTGGTACATTATTGATCTTAATAATATCTATAAGTTCATTACATTCTACTTTTTCTGCCTTATTGTATGCCATTTGAATTGTATTTCTTTTATAGCCTCTAGACAGAAAACAGCTCTGATTGTCTTTGACTTGAGTCTTGTAATCTGATGTACTACTACATATTATTTTCAGGCATATGAATTGGCCATACAGAATGTTTTTAATCGTGTGTTTTGGATGATCACTTTCTGCATGCAGAATGGTATTTCTGTCCATAGGCTTATGAAAGTTTGATGTAGAAAGTTTACCATCGGTATTGTTTGTAATTAACAGATCAAGGAAATGTATTTCAGTTTGACTGTACTCCATCTTGAACTTTAAAGTTGGATAACTACTATTTATGTAATCTTTAAACTTGAATAAATCAATTTCTGAGCCAGTCCATATTACACACACATATATTATATACACACACACACACACACACACACACACACACACACACACACACACACACACACACACACACACTCACACACAGTGCCTTGCAAAAGTATTCAGACCCCTGACCAATTCTCTCATATTACCACATTACAAATGGTACATTGAAATTTTGTTCTGTTTGATATTTTATTTTTAAACACTGAAATTCAGAATCAATTATTGTAAGGTGATATTGGTTTTATGTTGGGAAATATTTTTAAGAAAAATAAAAAACTGAAATATCTTGCTTGCATAAATATTCAACCTCTGTGCTATGGAAGCTCGTAGCTTGCACCAGTGAAAGAAATTGCCCTAACGAGGACACAATTACCTTACCATTGGCCTCCACCTGTGAACCATTAAAGTTGCTGTTACATTTTCTGGGTAAAAACCTCACTGTTGAAGAATCACTGGTAAGGCTGTGAATCTGAAGGAAAATTAAGACCAAAGAGCATTCTACAGAAGTTAAAGATAAAGTAATACAAATGCATAGATTAGGGAAAGGGTACAAAATAATATCCAAGTGTTTGGATATCCCAGTGAGCACAGTTGGATCAATAATCAGGAAGTGGAAGCTGCATCACACCACCCAGGCACTGCCAAGAAAAGGCCGTCCCTCAAAACTCAACGCTCAAACAGTGAGACTTATGAGACAAGCCACAGAGAGGCCAACAATCACTTTGAAGGAGCTACAGAGTTCAGTGGCTGGGAGTGGAGTAATGGTGCACCACTCAACCATATCAAGAGCTCTGCATAACACTGCCCTGTATGGGAGGGTGGCAAGAAAAAAGCCATTACTCAAAAAGTACCACCTGAAAGCACATCTGGAGTTTGCCAGAAAGCATGAGAGTGACCCAGCTGTGATGTGGAAAAGATTTTGTGGTCAGATGAGACAAAGACAGAGCTTTTTGGCCAAAACTCAAAGCGCTATGTGTGGCGCAAACCTAACACTGCCCATGCCTCATGGCACACCATCCCTACAGTGAAGTATGGTGGTGGCAGCATCATGCTGTGGGGATGCTTCTCATCAGCAGGGACTGAGCATCTTGTTACAAATGAAGGAAGAATGGGTGGAGCAAAATACAGGAAAATACTGCAAGAGAATCTGCTTTAGTCTGCTAAAAAACTGAAGCTTGGGAGGAAATTTACCTTTCAGCAGGACAATGATCCCAAACACAAGGCCAAAGCAACACTGGAGTGGCTCAAGAACAAAAAGGTGAATGTCCTACAGTGGCCCAGTCAAAGTCCCGATCTCAATCCCATTATTATTTATTATAACTATTTGAAAATTGCGGTCCATAAGCGTCGTCCAAACAACCTGAACAACCTGTAGCAAATCTGTCAAGAAGAATGGGCCAAAATCACTCCGACACTGTGTGCAAAGCTGGTACATACTTACCCCAAAAGACTTAAAGCTGTTATTGCTGCAAAAGGTGGCTCTACCAAATATTAATGTGGGGGGGTTGAATACTTATGCAAGCAAGATATTTCAGTTTTTTATTTTTCTTAAAATATTTCCCAACATAAAACCAATGTCACCTTACAATAATTGATTTTGAGTTTCAGTGTTTTAAAATAAAATATCGAACAGTACGAAATTTTAGTGTACCATTTGTAATTCAGTAATATGAGAGAATTGGTCAGGGGTCTGAATACTTTTGCAAGGCAATATAATATATATATATATATATATATATATATAGGAAATCTCCAGATATATATTATATATTATATATATATATATCTATATATATATATATTAATATCTCCAAAATAAGACATTTCTTAAAAGCGGACCAGAGGCAATGTCATCAATATATTTCTTTTCCCAGTATCCCATATATGTTTGCATAATTTGGAGCAAAACATTAAACCATTGCAGTCCCTTGAATTTGTAAATAGTACTTATTTTGCTTGTTTTCAAAATAGAATGACAGTGCCTCCAGACCACCTTCATGCAGTATATTAGTGTACAAGCTTTCCACATCAAGAGACCAGAAATGCTCCCGGAGGAACTAGCTACTGGGAAAGCAACTTGATCACATTTTTAGATTCCAATAGATAAGATGGTAACGCTTTAGCAATATCTACAATAAAGTGATCTATGAATTGACTTAATGGTTCTGAAATAGAACCATTCCCTGATACTATAGGTCTTCTTGGGGGATATTGAGAATCTTTATGCATTTTTGGGACAATATAAAAGACTGGTGTTATAGGATATTCAACCTTCAAAAATCCAAATTGATTATTTGTGATCAAATTTCTTTTCTTTGCTCTCTCTGGTATTGCATTTCTCTCAGTTTTAAGTTCAAATATAGGTCATTAGTCAGAAGTCTATAAATCTGCATGTTACTTTATTGTCTGCATGTTACTTTAATTATTATACTGTCATTATCTTTAAGTTCCATAATAGCTTTTCTTTCTATTTCCCTTACATTTTGATGTTTGGGTACTGGATGTGTCTTTAAAATACATTCTATCTCGTTTTCTACTAATTTACTAAAAGTTTTTATTGTAGGATTCAAATCACCTTCTGGAAAAAAAAGTAGATTTTTTCTTAAATTTATCCAGTGAGGAATGTTCTGCTGGCATTTGTATTTTAGTTGCAAAAAATGTTTCAGATTTAATTGTCTTTAATTGTAATTGTCCTTTAAATTAAATCCATTAACACTGTTAAGTTGGAACAAATGATAAACCCTTATTTAGTACTGACAATTGTGTTTGATTAAGTTCATATTTAGATAGATTTATTACCACTGGCTCCTGGTGACCATCATCTGGGTACGGCTGTTGTAGCATCTCTTTCCTGTTTCGCCTCTTGCTTCACCTCGTTTTTTTAAGCTCGGTGTCAATATGTTTCTACATTGTAGCGACTGTCTAAAAAACGACTGCTTGATGTATTTGAGGGTTCACTTAATTGCCCCAGGTCACTTGAATAATCGTCACTTCTTGTGGCTGAATGATGATCAGAGCATTGTTTTGTCCCAGTATTCCATTACAATTGTAAATAGTCCTATTCTTGTAATCCTCAGTGTCTCTTTCATACTTTTTGATTTTGTAGGATTTTAGTTCGTTTTCGTATTGTCCAAGTTCCTCCAGCGTATTTTGTTCATATACTTTTTACTCTTCGAGTTTAGTTTTATTTTGTAATTTGTCTTTGGTCTTTAGCACTTCCGTTCTCATCAGTGTACTTTCATGTTTTGTTTGTTTGATAATTAGCAGGGTTCAATCCAATGAGCATTTGTTAAATTTTTGTTCCCATTCTTTCAAAAACACAGGATCTTTTGCGCCAAATGTAGGTTTTTTATTTATTCTCAGACCCCAGCACCAGCACCAGCACCGCACCTGAACACACACCAGCACCACTGTTTCCAGCATCGCACCTGAACACACACCAGCACCACTGTTTCCAACATCGCACCTGAACACACACCAGCACCACTGTTTCCAGCATCGCACCTGAACACACACCAGCACCACTGTTTCCAGCACCGCACCTGAACACACACCAGCACCACTGTTTCCAGCACTGCACCTGAACAAACACCAGCACCACTGTTTCCAGCACCGCACCTGAACACACACCAGCACCACTGTTTCCAGCACTCGCACCTGAACACACACCAGCACCACTGTTTCCAGCACCGCACCTGAACACACACCAGCACCACTGTTTCCAGCACCGCACCTGAACACACACCAGCACCACTGTTTCCAGCACCGCACCTGAACACACACCAGCACCACTGTTTCCAGCATCGCACCTGAACACACACCAGCACCACTGTTTCCAGCACCGCACCTGAACACACACCAGCACCACTGTTTCCAGCACCGCACCTGAACACACACCAGCACCACTGTTTCCAGCACCGCACCTGAACACACACCAGCACCACTGTTTCCAGCACCACTGTTTCCAGCACCGCACCTGAACACACACCAGCACCACTGTTTCCAGCACCACTGTTTCCAGCACCGCACCTGAACACACACCAGCACCACTGTTTCCAGCACCGCACCTGAACCACACACACCAGCACCACTGTTTCCAGCACCGCACCTGAACACACACCAGCACCACTGTTTCCAGCACCGCACCTGAACACACACCAGCACCACTGTTTTGAACACACACCAGCACCACTGTTTCGCACCTGAACACACACCAGCACCACTGTTTCCAGCACCGCACCTGAACACACACCAGCACCACTGTTTTCAGCATCGCACCTGAACACACACCAGCACCACTGTTTCCAGCACTGCACCTGAACACACACCAGCACCACTGTTTTCAGCACTGCACCTGAACACACACCAGCACCACTGTTTTCAGCACCGCACCTGCACTGAGAGCACACACTGTCCAGTGTTTGTCGTTGTCTGGAGCACCTGCATCACCTTTTCACTTACGCACTGCAACCCTCAAGTTCACACGCTACCATTTATTTAAAATGTTACTGGAGAGAGCTTTTTTTGGATATGGCTTGCCCTAGTCCCACTCTTAAGCACAACAGTCTATTTCCAAGTTCAATTTCTTTGATACAACTGGATCAAACACTATAAAAAAAAAAAAAAAAAAAAACGGATCAAAACATATAAATATATATATATATATATATATATATATATATATATATATATATATATATATATATACACACACACACACACACACACACACACACACACACTTTGAAGTACTCTTTGATGCATTTGTAAAAGAGATATTTCTAAAAAAAAACAATTCTACCTTTGGTTTAGGACAAGCTTTTGTGAAAGAATATTAGAACCTGTATCCCAATAGACACTTGTTTTAGCTGAGATAAAACTCAATGCTCAGCAAGCCATTTATATACACTGAGAACTCAACTTAAAGTGCACACTCTAAATGCACACTCATCCAAAAACCAAACACCTTATTCTATACTGCTTTAAGGTTAATATAAGGGCTGTGTGGGTACTTGGATTTTCAGAATAACTTCTAAACTTGTTAGGTAAAAATTAAATATAATTAAATCTCTGATTAACTTGACAGACAAATCCATCTCCCAGTATGCATATCGGTAGTGTGATTAGCTGTTTAGTGTATATAAAGAAAGTCACATCTACATGATGTATTAGTGTCATTTGCTAGTTCCCACTACATGTTTTTCTTATTCTGTTTAATCATTTTTATACATTTCCTTTCATAGGTGACCACCATCACAAAGCCCTTTACAAGATACAAGAGTAGGATGACTATGCATCAGCTGCAGACACGGCCTCCTGGCCTCATCTGCAGAATAGCAGTACAAATATCATCACCCCAGGTGAAAAAGGTAAAGGTAACCTTATTGTAAACAGTTACCAGCTTGTGCCCCTCTCTAAGACACCATTAGTACCAGATGTGTGCCAAGATGTAATGATTTCTAGTCATGCTACTTATATTTTCTGAGAAACCTAGAGCCCTTCTCTACCACCATGAAAAGTTTTTTTTTTAAAAATGGCAGAATGTGCCTTAAAATAATTTTCTATCGATTCAGTGGAATTAATAAAAAAGCTGGGTATGTATAAAGAAGCAGACTCCCCAGATGTGTTGCACAAAAGCACAGATAAGAATTCAGAACCCAAGTACTTTTAGCAAGATTTTGTTATGTTAATGTATCACACTGTTTCCAAAGCTTCATTGCTCAGGGTTGGCAATATCCTTCCTCTTGATCATTTATGTATCTGAATACTTCTTGTGTAAACATGTGTGACGGGAAAAAAGGGTATTTTGTTGTTATTCAGTATCCAGAACAGAGGACACTGGGCCAAGCCAAGGATCCACTAGCAAAGATTACGTGACCTTGACGGAAGTCACGTTTATCCAAGATGCCGCCTTTGTGTGGTGCAACTGTGCAGGTACACTAAACTCGGTCACTCAGGTCAAGTGTTTAGATAAATTCACATTCACAGATAGGTGCTTCACTGATCTCAGGGGCGGGGTTGCGAGTACTAAAGGAACTGCATTTTTGTACTTCGGGGCTGGTGTTCAGATTTATGAATGGGAGAGAGAGTGAGACGTGGAGGTAGGGGGACATCCCGTCCCTAATTGGGCATTTGTCCCAAATTCGTAGACACAATCTGCAATCTTACAGTTTAGCGCCACAGTCAAACCATAGCATATCTGTTTATAGTGCATCATAGCATCGCCCCTGTCACATAATTTTGCAATACCTTATGCTCGCTCGCCAGTTAAAACAATAACCAAAAATATATGTATATATCCAGGCGCACCCCCAGGAATCTTTCACATGGTATGCACAATTGAACCACACCGACATCTCATCGACATCGACATCAATGTGCTGTAAAATGTTTCAGTCAAGTGCTGCATTTCTGTTCTTTCCTGAGTTTTCCTTTTTAAAAATGAATAAACACAGCACGCTGCCATTAAGACAGAACAGCAACTGCAGTGACAGCCAGATAGACCATAACAATACAAGCTACAAATAAACCTATTTGAAATACAGACTTAAAGGAAAAACTAGCTCACAAATATTATATGCTGGTTCCATTTCCAATCTTCTTACTCTCACAATCACTACAAGGCAATTGTCCCATTTTTCACCACTGTAGGTTATAAAGGTAACCTTGAAAGCCACCCATGAACTGTCACATGTTATCAGCAACTTTGAACCAGTTTAATACAACTAAGTATAAACGACGAAAAAATACAAAGGCCACAACATAGACTCAAAATAAAAAGTTTGTAATGTTTTACTTTATTTGTGTCCGTTAAAACGAGCACAAAAATATCTGTCCAAATTCTGGTTTTCGCCATCATTTAATTCCAATCTTCTGAACCTATGTGTGCACCAATAATGACTCTGACAGTTTCAATTGTTATGTTAGATGTTTGTTGTGAATTTCTTTTTTATTACGCGCCGAGTTTTCCACCTAAAAATGCACTTGAAACACAGTTGTTAGCCTTAGGAAAAAACCTTTGTAACAAAATAGCTTTTATTTAATTTTTTTTTTTACTCTCACAATCACTACAACTAATCATTTTTTATTTAATTTTTTTTTTTATTAATCCTCATGCACTGCACAGTTTGTTAACTTTTATTTGTGTAAATAAACTATTACCCGACCAGGGGTAATTACAAGAAAATAGTGTCGAACTTTGTCATTTATACGCTCCTGTCACAACGTGAAATGGTTAACAACTTCTTAAATATGCTCCTATCATGTACACATATATGGATATTGTTTGAATGTACCACAGGCTGCTTAGATATTAAACATGCCATAAAGCGTAGAAAAAACGAAAAAAAAAAAAAAAAAAAAAACACTTTAAAAACTAGATTTATCTTGAACTTGTAATGATTAGTTAGGTACCCTTGCAAGAGAAAAGATTGAGGAAAATTGTCCCAAAAATGGCCTTCAAAGATTGCATATATAATTATTGAAAAACAAATACCTTTTTACTTTTCAGAGTTGTTTAAAGCTTATCTGGACAGGGCCATATATCTGTATTGAGCATTAGTACTGTACTGTGTGTTTCGGTTGTTGTTGTTGAAAGATGAAGTCCGAGTTTTAGTCGAGCTGACAGGCTGCGATTGGCTAATTCGGCAGTTGTGGGTCCAGGACTGGTTGCTTTTGCTATAAATGTCTGGTTTTGGTGGATAATGAAATAAATTTGGAACAATTGTATCTTTGTTTAGTATTTTCTCTCCAATAGATTTCATTTAGGCGAGTTAAAATGAAAAATCCAGCACGCGTGGATTGATTTTAAGTTTGATTCACCGTTGATGCAATTTCACTCTCCAGGTGAAATGACGTCTCTGATAGAAGCCAGCTAGAGCTGGAAGCTGATTAGCTGATGGTACTGAATTATTTTATAACTAATATTAATATACAAACAGAACTGGCATTTTATAAATATCTCCCTTTTTTTTTTTTTTTTTTTACTCCCCGGATAGTGAAACAAAGACACTCTGAAAAATAAGTATCCTGCCAAAAAAAAAAAAAAAAAAAATATATATATATATATATATATATATATATATATATATATATATATATATATATATATTAATATGGCTATATATTATATAAGTATATATATATATTAATTCTAATTCATACAAGAAAATGTATTTAAACTCTTTAATGGCTACCTCAGTGGTCAACAGCCATTGCAATGCAGCTTCTGTGATTAAAAAAAAAAAAAAGGTAATCATCATTTATTGAAGCTTCTAAAGGCTTTGTATGGCAGTCATGGCTTTTACTACTTCACTAATAACACTTAACATTATTAAAACTAATACAGATTATGCTGATCATAGACTTGAAACTACATTCCCACCATGTTCCTTTTTATCCAAAGCATTCTAATATATATTAAATGATCAGGTTTCTTATCAAGCAAAGTGTTTAATTCATCTTCAAAGCTGGGCAGCTCTATGTCACAGCGTGAAATTTCATCTACCAAGCCCATACTCTTCAACATCTCTGAATCAAGTTTCCGAGAATGTTGAGGTCCAGGTTGGAACACATACGTTCCAAAGTATGTGGGATTTAATAATTATCATTATAGAAAAATGAGGTAGATGCTGTGGCAGATAATGGCAGTGTTAAAAGAACAAAATATATTTGATTCACCTTGTATAGACATTGATTATTACTACAGTACCACTTTTTAGTCCGTATTTGATTAATTGTGTTCATTTCCTGCATCCACCTCCATAATTTACCAAATAATTTGTTATTAATGAACTGTAGCCAAACGCGGTGTAACGACTGAGAATTTCTTAATAAGAGAGCAGGGAATCTTGTGTCCCTTGCTAAACTTACATTTGCACAATATGGTTCTATAAATATCACTGAACATTTGCTTTACAATGTATAGCATGTTATTGTTGTAAGTCATAACTTCAGTAATCAATTGTTTTGCGTCGTCAATAGTTAAATCACTATCAACTAACATAGGACTTAAATACTCATCATTATTCTGTTAAATTACATGTCCTCATAATAATCCCATAAAATGAATAAATATCACAATCCATTAACCCTTGTATTTTGCTTTAATTAATATATTCCCTCTAGCTACCTGAACCCATGTAATTATAACTAATCCATTAAATCCACAAAGCGTGTCTTTATAAGTTTGCATAAATTGCTTTTCCATGACTTTAGAAAAATGAAACATTACAGCTTTAAAGTCAGTAAGATTGTGCATAGCATTATTAACATTAACGACTAGCTCAGTTTTCATAAACTAATCTGCAGTGCAGTTTATATCTCTGGTATACATAACTCTTTATGGATAGGGTTCTGTACCAATTTTTCCATTTAACAACACAGATTTCGTTTTTTTTTCATTGGGAAAGCCTCTGCCCTTTAAAAAAATCAGTAACCACAAGCATGTATTTGATTCCTTTTTCATGTATAGATCAATTCAGTTCTCAGCTGTGTTGGTACTACTTAGACTGGGATTCCCCTTCCTTTGTATAGTTACATTTGCTGATCAAATAGAAACATGTGTTTTAACATGTGTTTGTTTTAATACTAGAACGACCATGTGTGTGTATATATATATGTGTGTGTGTGTGTGTGTGTGTGTGTGTGTGTTTTTCTAACAAATATATATATATATTATATCTATATATATATATATATATATATATACCCTCCCTTTTTTTTAATATTATATATTATCTACATATATTATATATATGCAAATAGAGTATATATATATATAAATCTCTAGAGTAGGGTGGGCAAACTTGTTTTAGATTTCAACAAACAAAACCGCAAATAGGTTATTATTAATAGTTTTTACTTAACTTAAACATATCTGAAATTTAAAAAAAAAAGGTTTTAAAACGTTTAAAAATGCTTTTTTGCGCACTAAATTGAACTACAGTTCCCACCCGGTGGCCATCTTGGATTTAAGTTTTGCACTCTACTGACTTTAGGTTTTAGAATTAAATAAATAAATAAATCAAGATTTGTCACTAAAATATTAAAACTTTTTATTGGAAAAATTCATTGACGCTAGATTGTGGTTTTAAATTGAAAGATCTTTTTTTGTATTATTATGCTAGAGCCTACTTTTAAAACACATCTGTCACTCTGCCAAGACTGTTAGGAGGGTGGGGCATAGAGACAGATGCTGTACTACAAAAAAAAAAAAAAAAAATGCATTAGCGTCATTTTTAAAATGCTTGGGTTTTGTTTACAATATACAGAAACGTAACGTATTATAGCACGTTCTAAAGGGTATTTATTTGTCTATTAAAACTATTACAAAAAATGTTTGATAAACTGTGTTGTGGGTTTGTGAATTCAGGTGGTTACAGCTACTGTACAGGACTTCAGAATACACTAGCAAATATTTTTCCAAACAACTGTCAAAACATCTATTGTAAAATATTACTAAGTCACTGGTGAAAGTATAATTAATTTCTTACCGGTACTGTTCACTCACATTAATACTAAAAGCTACAATAGAAAATAAACTAAGTCCATTTTAGTTTGATTTAAAAACATGTTAGGTTGGAATGGAATCCGAAACAGTAACAGTAACTAATCGGCCCATCTCTTTCCCATTGTTTACTGGAGGTCAATAAGGCTCTCATGGTCACTGAGTGGACGATTTGTTTTGGCAATGTTGCAAGCTGTGTGGAATACATGAGCGGTAGTTTCAAATGCTGCTTCTTCACTTTTAGCATTCAGGTTAAGAAGGGTATCTTTTTTAGCTATGACTTTAATTTGTTTAGCTTCAATGTGAGATGCATACTTTTTATGTTTGCTTACTTTTTTGTGAATGGAGTAAAGCTCAGTCTTGCAGAATGCATCTTCAAATTGGAAATGTTCATGACATACTTACTATACATCCAAGTTTGCCATCTGAAGCAATACAAATTGCATCTTTGACGATGACAAAGGTAAAACAATAGCAGGGTTTTCGTTCAGTTTCGTTCTGTGTCTTCAGTTCTTGTTAGTTTTTTTGATTGGCTTTCCCCTACTTCACTCACTTTTACATATAAAAAGACCAATTAAGGTCTGTTGAACTTAAACATCCTTTGGCAGCATTTTTTGTTAAACATTTTTAATAAACTACTACTCTTCATTGTAAAATATGCATGAAGTGTCTGACTGACAAGAAACAAAGGCACTTGCCATGGCAACGTTCTAAATCACATGAACGTCCCCCACCTGAATGGGAATAGTCTGAAGTAGCGTGTTTTGTTTTCATTTTTACATGTACAGTAAATTAAAACATTTTGATTTGTTCAAGTTAAAATTCCTACTTTTTGATATTACTATTATTAAATCCATTTACCTATGCATCAATATATTACATCCTTAACCTTAATAACAAGGTTTTGTCGGCTGCATACTGCACACTGCACACTGGTACTGAAATTCTTACCGGTACACTGTACCGGACCGTACTGTATTACTTTCACCTCTGTAGTACTATGTTTAAATGTGTATAACTATACTCCAGTGCAATTTCTCTTAGTTACTTATGTCTGACCAAAACTCATGTCCATCCTCCACTTATGTCCGTTGGAGCGATGAAGAGACTCAGTGTTAATGTCCATAAGGGAAGAGGATGTGATGAGGCAGCTTGATACAACGCAAACATTGTTTAACCCACTCTCAAAATATGTGGAATTTTCATTACTTATTTCTTGGGAATCAACAATACTACTCAATATTCCAATTCTTTATTAAGCAGAAGCAGTCATACAAGTACAGAGCTGATGAGGATGCGATATTGGGTATAAATAGATACAAAATAAGCAAATTAAAAAAAATGTAATACAAAATAAAAGTACACCGTTGGGTTACAAAAATAAAGATAGCCGTGCATCTCTAATAGCAGTACCCTCTTAATATCGCTGTTCAATTCTTTCTAGAGGCTGAGGTAGCTGTTCTTCTGCTAGCCTGAACACCTCCTTACGATACTGGCACAGAATGTGCAGGATACAGCAGGCTGTAATAATTTGAGGAACAAGATTGTGGTTCAATTCAGTACGCTTCAGTAGTATCTGCCCCTCCTTTGCAATAGCCCATGTTTAACCATCACTGGGATTTGGCCCAGTTTATTATTAATAAAGATCTACTCCCCCTACAGATGTGTGAAAAGCAGCGTGGGCGACAACATTAAAACAAAGTATTAAAAAAGAAGGCACATCAGCAAATCATGTCTTTAATAACCATTTACGTCACACACAATGACACGTGGATTCTC
Source organism: Polyodon spathula (assembly GCF_017654505.1). Classification (NCBI taxonomy): domain Eukaryota; kingdom Metazoa; phylum Chordata; class Actinopteri; order Acipenseriformes; family Polyodontidae; genus Polyodon; species Polyodon spathula. Next base: position 20,696,362 of record NC_054554.1, on the reverse strand, counting down.
TCGTGACACTGTTCTCTGCTCATGTAAACAGTATTTTGGGGACTTTCACGGTTAACAGCACAATAATCTAAGTGGGCCATCAGCATAGCGACCCCCCTCTCCTTCTCCTTCATTTGCATAGCGTTTACATGTAAACACAAAAAAGGCACCGTGTCCACGCACGAGAGACAGATCTCTTGAGAAAAGTCAAAGAGTCATGTAACGTGTGTGCAGTATAATTAAGAGGGTGTTGTTTTATTGAAAATAAGTTACACATTGACATGGCGCCACGGCTAAGTCTGGAAACGCCTTTGCTGCTTGTCTTAAAAACACACTCTTATACAATACAATCCACTTAGAAAAGTGTGCTTTTTTGTGTGCTGAATGTAATCTTGGTGAATTGTACAATTCAAAGAATTATATTTTGTGAGGTTTATATAATATGTTCAGAAATTATTATTCCGATTAATATTTTGCCTCTTGCGATATGTAGTGGCTTTAGAGCTTCGTAAACGTAAAACTACTCAAACACACTTAAATATTTTAAGACAAACGTGTAGTGAACAAAAAAATTTATACATGTATATGTTTTTCGATTGATGTTTAATGAGATAATTCTACATCGATTTCAAAACTGCTGCAGCACACACAGTCCTTCCCACAGGGGATGAACATGATCACGTTCTGTTCAGCCACTCTACCTACAACAAACATGACTGGTCAATTTGACTGGCATATTAAAAACAACATAAATATTATAATGAAAGGACAGACAATTGAATACAAGTCGTAATTTTATTCAGGAACATCATATAAAGCATCTACACTACCGAAACATTGTAAATAAACAGACATTTGAACAAAAATGCATTTATATACAGACATTACAAAAAGCACAACCTCAAAAAATGGTAAAAAATTAAATAAACAAATATTTGAAAATAAATGTGTATATACAGGTATATCATATACGTACAAAACTGTACAACTGAAATGATATATATTTTAAATAAATGGGTTTATATTGCCTACATAAAGTGTATATACATTATTGCCTACATATAGCGTAAAAACCATTGAATGTTGATTTTCTAGGCATTTTTGCAAGGCCCTTAAAAGGAGGGAGCAACTAATACACTGGTGCGACATATGCGCCAGTGTGTCTAATATTAACTAACTATATAATATAACTACTGTACCAGTGCCACAGTGAGATTACTAAAGCCACAGTTATGGCTCACACAACCTTAATTGTCAATAACTCGATTTATTTGTTCAGGTTCTACAGCGTTCAAGTCATGTTGCTAGGTAGAAACACAAAACCGCTGTTCTAATTAAAAAGTACTTTTGAAAAGTTTTTAAATTGTGAAAAGTGAATAGTTTCTAGCAGTTTAAAAAAGAAAAACACAGTAAAATTATTGATGGAACAAAATATTACAAACAAGGGGTTATTTCGAAACTAAACGAGTATATCATTTATTATTTATCAGTATTGAGCATGTAGGAAAACAAAAAAAATAGTTAAATGTAAATAAGTCTCAAAGAGGGGGGAGTGACTTTTACGCCAGTGCGACCTATAAAATGCTTCTTTGCGGTACCCAATGGAAGCTATGCATTTATACACAGACATACTATAATTGAAATGACATGAATAAATAAACATTTCAACAGAATGGGCTTCATTTACAAAGTCTAAGTGCTGGCACAAATCATACAAATCCTGCGGTTTTCTAAATATGCAGTGCATTTGGCACTGCTATCAACAGTAACCCAGGCTTCTGGTACCACATGCTCCACAGGCATATGCTAGTGCAATGAAAGCTTCTGATTCCTCCAAGGGCATTGACCAGTGTTCACCCCTTCTACATGCTGCTTCAACACCAGGATTTATAGTGTTCCAAACAGTGCCAACATTACCAGCCTTTTGAGTGCCAGGTGGTGCTGACGCTACCTTTAGAGAAGCGGCTGCCTCAGGTTCAGGGGCTGATGCAGGTGAAGTGGCTGGCATTCTTGCAAAGCCTGCCACAGGATTGCTTCTTCTCCCATGGGCACTCGGTCCTGGCACTTTGCTGGCATCCTCCTCGCTTTCACTACTGCTTGAAGTTTCATCTTTGCAAACTCAGTCTGCTTCAGAGCCAGATTCATCACTGTCTATCCCTGCTGCATCTGAATCATTGTTTGGTAAACTTTACAGTAATTTCAAACACTGCTTTGGTATCCTGTGATGCAATCCATTTTCAATGTGTATTGGCTTAACAATGAATTTCTTAGAAAAACAAATGACTTGTATAGTAACCAGAGTGCAGACAGACAGTCGGGCGCCATGAGCTGTCAAGGCTGATTGATGGGCTATCAGACTCATTGAAACAATAGAAATATCAGAAGACCGCTCACTTGAGGAATGCGATCTGACATAATCAAACTTCAATACATGGCTGCAAGTCCCGACTGATGAATACAAATAATACTGCAACATTTAATTGTTATAATGTTTTATATGTAGCGGTCAATTTCACCGCTCCTGGTTGGAATAGGTAGGACAGTATTTTATCTCCCAAATTTTTGCTGCTATGCCATTCTTTCTTTGTCAGGGTAATTAGTACATATATTTAGGAAAAGTCAGGAAAGTACAGCTCCGTATCTTAAACAAACACACACCCCGCAATTTAAATAAAAATTCCAAAAACGGTCACAGTGTTAATGGGATTTAAAGGCATCCAGCAGTTCATTTCTCTTTTGTAGTATTTTCAATGTTGTTTTTAGCACTGGGTCTTATCTTTGTAGCTGGACAACATCCAAGTCAGACGGTTTGTTAGATGAAACAGGTGCACTCATTGTACCAAATATATATCATCAAGACTTACATTGCCAAGACCCCCCCTCCAAGTGCTTTGGTCCACATGAATAAAATGAATGAGGCTCATCGTTCAAGTAGAAACAAGTTTAAAAACTGAAATACGGTTAGACACATCAAGATCAGGCATACCAAATAAAGAGTGGAGAATCAGGAATAGAAACAAAAGGAAGGAATAATAGGTTTAATAGCAATAATAGTAATTCCAGCTATTTGAGACATGGTTGTCTTTAAAGAAACCACCTCATTTCCAGGAACAGAAAAAAATTTAATAAATACAATTAAGCCAGATCTTTTAATTCAGTTTTCTTTTATGTTATGATGGCTGTGTGCCAGGGAAAACAACTTTTATGGACTAGACTAATTAAAATAATATGTGACAGGTATTCATAGTAGCTGTTTTTTTCTTTTTCCTTTCCTGTCAAGATTGCTAATTAGAAACAGAAAGAAATCACCACAAGATACCGCAGTCTCCTTTAAAATACAACTATTACCCTAATTCAACCACATACGCATATATTCCTTAATCTTTTAATTGTAAAATAAATTGACTGTGTTCGTGTTTAACAGTAATACAATTAGAAAACAAAATTAGAAAACACATTTGCGCAGCTATGAGCTGGAACATGACAGCTACATTACAGTACAATTTGTTTATCCCAGACATACCATTAATTTGTGTTTCATTGCTAGATAATTCTGCAAAGGGAATAATTTCAGTTCTTGTACTAATTATGCATTTTGTTCAATAAATACTGCAAATTACTGAATATCACGCATCTTACCTTCACAGTGAAAAATACCCTACAATGAAAACATTTCATTACATAGTATCTTAAACAACAGATGGGCTTGTGAGGGAAACAACAATTGTTGTTGCTAAATTTAATTTTTAAAAATTAAATTTTTTGCTAAGCCAAAAGCATAATACAATTTGGCTTTTTTTTTCACATTTTCAGATACTCTGTTCAATATGTTGTTGAGTAATATACAAACTCAAACCTTATTTAATTTCATGTAACTTGAGTCTAAAGGCATTTAACATAAATATACGTAGTGGTATTAAAAGAAACGTATAACATTCTATGTCAAATGTTACAACCAGAAGTCTTTCTTAATGTCTTCAATGTTGAAATGAGCTTTGGCTCACATTCTTATATACCAGTGTGCACATCTATTAATGGTCTTATTAAGAGGAATATGTATTGCAAATAATAGGTATAAAGGTATAGGTGTGAATAGGTAAAATACTAACCAGCACTGTTTGTTATTTGCGACAAAGGTGGGGAAATGCAAGACTTGGTGACGTAAATATATTACCATCTGAAAAAGTAAAACATGGAAATTGCAAAGGTAAGAGAAAGGTGTCTTTATTGACTGGAGTACTATCGAAGTGTACCCTGGTTTAGACGAAGCTATAGTTTTGTACCTCGGCATGTTACAAATGTACCCTGCTTTTCAAATTTTCCAAGAAATAGCAATTGCCGCAACCGTTAATTTCAAACATTAAAATATAGCTGCACCATTTCCTACACTAAATGACTATAACACTATGTAACACAATTTTTGTTCCTGGGTAGTAAGTGTTATTTCCTAATTGCTTATGCCTCAAAGGTATAGAAAATGGCTATTATTCCCCACAAACTTTGCTTTTGTGACCAGGACAGTGATATTTCAAAATGTCACTATTTCTAATGGGAAAACGGGCAAATGTGTGTCTTTTCATTCACATAAAGTCAGAAAAAAACAACATATGAATCCAAATTAACTTGTATTTATACTAAAGTAATACAAAAATGACTACAAAAGATTTAAAAGTGAGTAGTTTTCCGAGATTTACGTTTATACTGTATTTACTGGCTTTCTACACATCAAATTGCATGGAAGCAGCAGACCTGAAGCAATATCATTCTCCACTGTGATTGGATTTGTCACTTACCTGAGAACTGTTTCTGTTAACGGAAACTGTCTTATCAGAGCATGGCAAGTTTAGATGCACATTCACACTTCTCTGTAGATACAAAAGCAAACTGATTGAAAGCCACTTGTTTATTTAATCTATAGGATAGCATCAATTGCTTCTGATTACTTGTTTAGTAATACATGGTTTGTTGTTAAGGTTAATGAGAACTACAGCAGTTAAACCAGACATTCCTGATTTCTTTTTAATTAATTGGTGTGGACCTATTTATTTTAGACAAAGATAAATCTCCCATTCTATTCTGTCTGGAATTAGGGTAAAAAAAATAAATATATATATATATATATATATATATATATATATATATATATATATATATATATATATATATATATATGGTCACAAAGAGATAAGTATACTTTCTTATCATATCCTGAAGAGCCCAAAATGTTCAATAGCAAAACCATTACTTCAAGAAAAGCTTCCTTAGTTTCTTGATTGCCAACCTGTTTAAATGGATCCAATAGGAAAAAGCATACAAAATAACAGTTTTATTCTGCTCTGCAGCTAGAAGACTCAGCTAGAATTAAAATCTGAACAGTTTTATTTATCTTGAACATCTTTGTATACATGTTCACAGCACGAATCAAAACAGGCGACCTAGCTGATAGTACAGATGATCTATTCAAGTTCATATGGCACATACCTTTGCCAAATACAAGGCTCTTTTTTTCTGTGAAGGTACAGTATTGTCATTCTGATTCAGTACTTGCACATTCGTATTCACAGTGGAAGCAATGGCAGTTATTCCCAGATGAGTAATTCCATTCTGGGGCACGTGCACTTCAAGGTTTTAATCAGCTACCAAAAGAAAAGCAAATAGCTAAGTATGAGCTATATAGTAATTTAATCAGAATTTACATAATGAAGCATGACCAGAAAGTCAGATTCATTTTACAGTGACATTCATATGTAAACATATCTGTTATTATTATTTGTTTAAAAGGATCATTCATTAATGTAATAGAGTTACATTTTGAAAAATTAAGTATATTTGACTGGCAGTATTTTTTAAATTTAGTGCTCAAGGTCATGCTGCAGATATTCCTGCATGTATGGTAGGCACCAGCTGGAGGGAATCTCTCCTTTTCTCCTTGAAGTATAAAATTAACTAATTTAAACAGTTTAAAAATGGTACATTGATATTAATGGGCCAATCTTGGTAAACGTTATTTATGAATTAGTCATTTGGCAGACATTTTTATCCAAAGCGACTATACATCACAACTTCTCTGTACTCACCTGCAATAGGACTTCGGTTTTACATCTCACCTGAAGGACAGAGGTTAAATGACTTGCTAAGTGTCACACAGTGAGTCACTGTCTGAGATGGGATTGAACCAGGAACCTCCTGGTAACAAGCCCTATTCGTTAACCACTGGACCAGCAAGCCTCCAGATAAAAGGGAATCTAAGTGTGCCTCCTCCTAGCCGCTGATGTGTTAATAATACTGACAGCAGGATAAGACATGTACTTACAGGTCGACAACAGAGCTTGCTCCCTAGTTGAATAGCAAGACGTTCGCCTTTGAATTGCATGGTTTGCTGTTTGCATCCAGCCATTGACTTTCCTTTCAGTTCAGTGGGCTCAGATGCCAATTCATTACATCTGTATTAGTTAAACAGCTGTTGTTAAGGTTAGAAACTGTATGAGATAAATGGTAGGGTATGCTATCCTCAGTATACTGTTTTTTGATTTGACCATGACATGAAACTGCTTGAAGAGATTTTGGAATCAATAAGCTACTAACAACCAAACGAGCAAGATGGGCTGAATGGCCCCCTCTCGTTTGAAAACTATCTTATGTTTGTATGCTCTTACGACATTATCAATGCTGTCCTTTTTCAAGTGACAATAATAAATAATGTACTGGGAATGCACTACAGCTCTCCATTTTATCCATATGCTGCTGTTTCTCCTGTATTAAGCTGCAGAGAAATAAGTCTGCACTGGCAAGATTGCCCCGGTTTACAGTGTGTTAATGACAAACATTGATCAGATTCAGTCACAAAGGAGATATGTATTGTTACACCTCTGCTGGTTTCAGTATGATTTTACGTGTAGAATGGCAGCAAGGAAGCCCATAAGAAGTGAAGGCTGCAATTGATCCTACCATTTGATTTACATGAACAGCACTGCGTATGCACAGCAAGATAATAAGAGAAAGAGGAATCCATCTGAAAGCAAGTCAGAATGGTGAGAAAACATATGATTAACATTAACAAAAATAACTCCTAGTTGATTTACGTATCGCAACATTACAGCAAGTCCAAGACCATGCAGACATCACCGCGACGGACATTACAGCATCTGCCCATAACAGCACTACGCCATCACTGTGACAGACATTACAGCAACTGCTGATAACAGTGCTATGACATCACAGCGCCGAACTACAATTCCCAGAAGACTCTGAGAAGTTCACAAATGAATCACGTACCAGGAACTCCCCCCACCCCCATACAGGTTTTAATATGACTTAGCAGTGCCAGTGAGACTCGTATTGCAAAGCAGTTGCATACCAGGTTCATAAAACTACATAAAGAATGCTTGTGGAAACATACTTTTATTGCATGGAGGTTTTACTTATCGTAAAGAAAAACAAAATCTCACTGCATCATACTGGAAGTGCACAGAGTATGATGCTTTTAACTGTCATGGCCGGGCTAAGGTGGAATTTGATCAATTGCCAATGTTCTTTGAGGTGCACAACCACGTCCCTAATCGTGCTAGAATCCAGGCAAGGTAGGTGCCAAACATCATTAAGGAAAGAGCCTGTGAAACCCAGGAAAGCACCCAGCAAGTCCTTGTCTTGGGTATAGAGAGAGTGGGACCCGCTGTGCAAGGACAGTTGCCCTCAGCCCGCGCCCTGAAGCGGAGGGAACGCAACCGCCATGACCAAAAACCCAGAGTCCCTGCCAATCTGCTGGAGCTAGTGATTCCACAAAGGTACACAGCAACTACAAACGGTCATTTCCTACTAGTAGGCAGAGGCTCAGAAGCTGACTGTATCCTCATTTTTTTTCAACAGAGGTAAATTTGGAATACATGCTCTGTCCACAAACTGGTATGCAGATGGAACTTAAAGCCTGAGCTCCGCTGTTCATGCAGTATACACTGTACATGGACTTCAACAGAGCAACTTCATCCCAACAGCGTTCATCCTCCTGCCAAATAAGTCATAGTCAAAATATGAGCGTGCTCTCTGGCGTCTGAGGATTCTGAAACCTGACCTCAACCCTCAGTCTGTGATGACAGATTGTGAGAAGGCCACCCTGAATGCCTTCAAAAAGCTGTTTCCAACCAACAAAATCCAGGGGTGTTTTTTTCCACTTGAGCCCATCTATCTAGAGACAGATACAACAGTACACAGATGTGCAGAAAAGCTACAAGCAGGATCCCGATTTTGCACTTGGAATGAAACAGCTTCCTGCCCTCAGCTTCGTTCCACCAGAGGAAGTGGTGTACCCTGTTCTTAGCCAGGGCCGGCCTTAGTCTGTGTGGGACCCTAGATGACGAAACCCCCGCCACACACACACATTATATCAATAAAAAGGTAGGCTACTGCTCACCTTCAGTAACCAAGTAGGCAAGCAATACTGTATTTGTGCTGTCACTTAAGTGAAACAAAAACTGTGTGCAAATGCTATCTTTTTTATATAAACCTAAAATTATATTTGACTGATCTACTTTTCAAATCCATGTGTAACATTTCACATTTGGATACTGCACATTCAGCTGCAATTTTGAGTACTCTTTAATTTTTGCTGTATAATTTTTTTTTCTGAATATTCTAGTCAAGAAGCAGCTTTATTTTATACCATGCTGTATTTATGAGTGTACTTCCAAACATTTAATTTGTTGCAGATTTCTCAGTATTTCAAATCAATCATAAATGTGTATTTGTTATAAGACATAAAGAAATCTGACAATCCAAATTATTATTACATTTATTCATATTCTCAAAGGAAGAAGAATAAAGGTCAGGCTTCATAGTTAAAAACATATGTATAGAGAAGAAACTAAATGAAACATTCAAGGAAAAGTAATGCATTGTTAAATGTTTAAAATGAATGCTCTCTGGTCAGAGTTCTGCACTAGTGAAGCAGTCTTAATAGTTCATCATGCATTGTTCGGTTGAGTCACGCATTACGTACACATGCGCTAGCTTCCAAGGGGCTAAGTATGCATGTACAATGTTCCAGTATGTAGGGTCACAAAATAAAGTGCAGAGATGTCAGAGACAATCAATCACCACCGATTGTTGCATCAGAGGTTTATTGCAGTGGTCATCAGACAACAGAGCGCTCCGGAGAATAACAGTCACGTCATCAGTAACTAATATATTCTACCGGGGTAAAGCATGCACATGGGTAATATAGTTTCTACATAAAATCCCTTGCTCCTATCCCCCCCCCCACCCCCGTTGCGTTTGTTATGTTCATTTCAGAAACCAGTTAAGATTAAGCAAGCATTTTATGGTTAAGCAAACATAGCACTTCTTCTTCTACCCTTCCTCTGTCCCCGGTCATCTGACTCCGACTCAAACTAAGGGTGTGATGGAACATTCTGTCCTTTCTTCCACCTTTCACAAGTTCTTCATATTGCAAAACTGCACCCCAATGATCATTGGTTGATCCTGTTATCCTGTTTGGTTCCTTCAAGTATCTAGTTGAATAGATGCACATTACGTATTGTGACGATATCAATAGCATGGCTTCAGTTCAGTTACTTCTAAACACACAATATAAGTCTGACAATCAGATAGCATTTTGGAAGGCGAGCTTCAAAGACTTAACACTACTCTTGGCCTGTGCCTTGGTCTAATCAACAAGCTTTGAAGTAGATCTGGTTAAGAATGTTTTGGAATCAGTGTTACCAACCCAATCACCACAGCATATCACACTGACAATAGTCTGAATTAAATATCTGGGAAATGCTTATATTAAAATGAATTTAACCATGAATTTCCTTGACACCGTCTTACTTTAATACACACAATCTTTATTTCATTTTTGATTAATAGTAGCCTACTCACATTTAAAAAAGCCTCCAGTAAAACTTTAAGACGATGCTGCACTGTCCTGTGCCATGTCTTGGTTTTCTTCAGTGGAATGTAGAGGGACGGGCTATGATAAGCCTATCAGACAGCTAACCCTTAGATGTTGGCGATCAAATTTCTTATGATTGAGTACACTCACATTAGGAACTACGTCCATTTTGTCAGTCAGAAAGTGCAAACGTGGTACGTCACATTGGTAAGCACAAATCATTATTTTGGAGAGGATTATTATGAAGGGTCTGAATCGGAGTCATTTGCTTCCCGAAGCAGATTTTTTATTTGCCAGTTTGTCTAGATATGGCTGCAGAGGTCCTATCGCTGCTTGACTTGAATTTCTTTATATTTTTTATTTTCCTTTTACAATGGGCCGACTTGTACTTGCGAGGGGCCGACATAATACTTGTGATACTGTTTCGACTCTGAAGACGTCATAAAATTTGTGACGAGCGTAGGGCCCCTTAGGTGTTGGGCCTTAAGCTGCCGCCTTGCTCGCCTGTTCTTAGTAGGGTTACCACCTTTGAAATGCAAAAAAATGGCTCCTCCCTGACCAGGCAACCCCCAAACACACACGTCCACTGCAGACACACACACACACACCAAATAACATTACAAATCCCTGCAGAACAAGCCTGGGATCGCCAGAACTGTAAATAAATGTAATACCTGTATTTCAGAAATATGGAACTGCTACGATGCTGTTTAGTAGCACCTCCCATGCACCAACAGCTCTATGGAGGGATGGCACCATGCGTTCGGGGTACTCCTTGGTGTCCAACACCCCTCTGTTTGGAAGTTCATCGAGGGCATAAAAAAAAACTGGCCCTCAATTAATTAAAAATGGAACAACTAGTCTGACTTTTTGCTTAGCATCGCTCACAACATTAACTTCCAAATGTGGGAGAGAAAGAGATTGACAAATTAATATTTTAAATAGATTAAGATAAAAAAAATACTGCATTTGTTCTGCAGTTCTACCACATAATTTTTGTTAAGTGTTGACAGTGGTCCAGAATCTTCATTGCTTGTTAAAATTGTTTGTTCAAATTAATTTCTTAAACTATTTATACCTGGGTATAACTTGCTTAGTTTGCATGCAGATACTGTATTATATAAAAGTGTGTGTGTATATATATATATATATATATATATATATATATATATATATATATATATATATATATATATATATATAATATATATATATATAAAACTGAACAGAATTAATAATAAATTTTAAAAAAATAAATAAATCAATAAATAAATAAATGTCTATTTATTCCTGTATGTATTTATTTATTTATAATTTTGGCACGGAATATCCTCCATATAAAATTGATGTACATAACTTTAATTGCTTAAACAGAGTCACAATAAAAGATGGTCTTGGTGTTATGGAAATAAGTCTTTGCATAATTTATATACCAATCTAGTTATGAAGGAGCTGTATGGAAACAGTGAAAAAAAAAAAAAAAACTATAGTCTTCTGCAATCAGAAAACCAATTAAGTCAGTCTCCATGTTTGTTCAGTCAACTGTGCTGGGAAACCTCTCAAAGCTGTCCTAGCTCTGTCTACGCAGACCGTGCCATCAGGCGCAGACTTCCAACTGCAACACAGAGGGTACGTTCACAGAGATCATTCTGCGCAGATTCTGTGCAGAATCTGTGCAGAATCTGACCAATTTAGCCTATGAGTTTCTAAGAATGATCTCTGTGAATTCCCCCCTTGGCTAAATTGGTCAGATTCTGCACAGAATGACCTCCGTGAATACACCAAGACTTTTTAGGAATAAAGCAAACGTAGCCACCAACTGCACTCATCGCCGTTTACCATGAATAGTTCCCCAATACGAATGCATGACAGCTGCGTACGACGTTGGTGAGTTGACTCTGTGATGAACCCTGCTCTGACTGCATTGTGTGTCCAAGTTCCTGATAAGTGACGCTTTTGTGAACTTCACAGAGTCTTCTGGGAATTGTAGTTTGGCACAATGATGTCGTAGTGCTGTTATGGACAGTCTCTGTAATGGTCTGCGCTGCAATGTCCTTTGCTATAATGTCATAGTGCTATTATGGGCAGTCGCTGTAATGGACAACGCTGTAATGTCTGTCACGGTAATGTCGTAGCACTGTACGGGCAGTGGCTGTAATGTCCATCGCAGTGATGTCGGCGCTGTGTTGGACTGGTTATTATGTCATGTAACCGTCGATTTAGTAGCAAATAAAGAAAAAAAGTGTCACTGTCCCAGATTGTTCATGCTAAGCCAGGGTGTTCCAGTTTGTTTTCATATTGGAATGTTAACCCTTTGCAGTCTATTTATTCAGCGCTTGTCAGGTGCATCAGGTCCAATTTATTTTCACACGCACTGTTTATTTATTCCAACCCCCCCCCCCCCCCCCCCCCGGAATAAAACAGGTTTAACAGGCATTGAATCACAAAAGAATACTTTTGAGTACTTTTTAGAGTACTGTATCTCCAGCCAAGCCCCACCTCTTGTTTGCTGTATTTTTCACATACCTCTTTATAGACATGCATACTCATAAATCCTCTCCTGATCATTTGTTTTATTACGAAACTCCTCAATAATGCGATCAAAGTCATTGTTTTATTACTGTAACATCTGCAAATGTCTGTGATGTTCTTTGAGCGATGGATGCAGAAGTAGCCACCTCCTTTTTAATGTCTGTGTTACCTCTGTAGTGGATAGGGCTATGTGATACAGATGTCAGATGCTTCTGTGAGCAGGTCATAAATCAGTTTTGACTAGCTATTTTTGTTTTTATAGCGGTTATGCATTGGGTCTTCCCTTTAAAATGTCTTCTGAATTAACAATTTTGTCTGCTTGAATCCAGCCTGTTCAATCAGAAACATTTAATTGTTTCCTAACTTCTCATAAAGTACAATATTTTGATTGGTTCATCTGTCCATCATCTTTGTCACCAGGATCCTACCAGCTAAGGGGCAGAAACAGCTGTATGAATATACATGAAAAGCTCCATACAAGGCAGTAACAAATACATCATTTATTTTGCTTGGTTAGGGTAGAATAAGAACCAGTACCAAAACCTTAATAGAGAATTCTACATGCTAACAACACAACAGCCTATAGACGGACAGCAGATCTCACTTTCTAAGTTATAATGTGTTACTATTTTATGTAAATGTTGAGTCCAAACATAAATATTTATATGGTTGGAGGTACACCCTCTATATATTTAGCATCTTAGATCTAGGTGGGGGAGGGGTCTGTAGAGCAGTGCTGTGGTTATATAGGGCTTGTCATGCATATTCTTAAACCTGTTAAAAATAATTGCAATTATGTTGAAAAAGATATAGCAGGAATATGTCCAACAAAGCAGAAAGCTAGGGAAAGTAATACATTGTGCTTCAAACCCTGCAGCCTGTTCAGTTATGCTTCGATTATTTTTAAAATATAAATGGCACACTAAGCTATCAACACAGAATATGCCATCGCTGTAACTGACAATAGAACCTGACTTTTTTCCCCTCTGTGACAAACATGTGTTTTTGAGTCACAATCATCTGAGCATCAGACAGCTAGTTTAATTTGAACAAGAAAACCCAAGACCAGCAGGGACATGCTTTTCATTTTGCAGTCCCTGGCCCAGGAAATGGAAAAAGGATTTATATTGACATTACAACTGTGCAGGTTTGTACTATTAATAATTGAGTGACAGCAAGTTCATTTAATTAAGGTAAAAACAGTTAGTGGATATCTTATCAGAAGTACTAAACACAGTAAAGAAGGGTAATCACTGACAGCTATTAACAGTACAAGCTGACGAATTGACGAATTTCAAATGGATTTCAGTTTTAGACTGGAGCACCAACTACCATGAATGCATAATATTTGCTCTAGCATAGTAAAGAGATGTATTCTTTATGTATCTCTGTTGTTGCCTACATCAAACATACAGAAAGAAAACATCTGTATAGATTGCTGTGATTCAGTTTTCTATGTACATTTGAGACAACGAGGGCTACCCAGAAAGCAAGGATGCAAGTACATTTTCACATTGCATAGGAGAAGCATCAGATAATTCGAAAACGCTAGGGCATAATTTAAATCTCATCAGCATCCAAGTTCTCAAGCTACAATACAAGGAATGTCTCTGAAAAGGCACAGTAGTCCTTGTTTTTTGTTGTTTAAATTTAGACTGCCCAATATTTTACCCCCGATTTCCTTCCAATGCCCAATTATGCTCTTGTTACTCTTTGCACCCAGGGGCTTAAGCAACTAGCCTCTGGTTAGTAGAGTCTGATGTAGTACAGTGAGGTGAAACAGTCCCTGTTGGTTTTGCCTCCTTAACCCCAAGGAGTGATGTACAAAGGGAGTTTAGTTTGGATATTTGTTTCTTTGCAAGTGTTTGAATCTTGTAATTTGTCAACATCTTGCTGGATGCCTTTTATAAAATGGTCATCAGATCCCCTGGTAAAGATGGTAGAAGAGAAGAAGGTTGTAGTTCAACCACTTTTTAAGCACCAAAGTGTACGTATATACTGTGAACGATTTCCACTTCACTTCCATTCATTTGCCCCTTTAATAACATAGACCTGACACACAGACTTGAAGTTTTAGCGCTTTAGTGCACGTTTAATAATACAAAATAAACAAAACACAAACAAAAACTTATCTCCACTTTGAAGTGCTAACTATCTAACTAGCTAACTACTGATAACTAACTCTTTTTATCTGAAACCTTACTACATATAGGACAGCTAAGCTGTTTACCTGTCAAAACAATCACACAAATAAACTTTGTGGTACAGCATTGAAAGGTACACAATTGTACTCACACAAACTTTCTTTGGCATTACTCACCCTGGATTGCTGCTATATCCACACTAACAACTAGGCTTTTTCCTTCAGCAGTAGCCCTGGGTTTGTATTTCCCCACCGAATAGGCACAGGCAGCGGGCACCAATTTAGAATAACTTGCCAACTGCCAAAACAATTAAACACTTAACAAAAACAATTAACACACATTTGCACATGTGTTTGGCAGGGAGGATTTTAACCCCCTCCCTGCCCTGCTACAATACAAACAACATATATTTAAAAGCATGGATCAAGCCATCACTTAAACACAGCTCTCTGGTGTTTCATACAGAATTTCACAATTTCAAAAAGGGCTGAGTGCTATCTAACTAACATGGAATCCCTCTACAGGAGCACAACTGTTGGTAGGTAATTTCCTGTACAGTGTTACGGGTCATAAAAGGCAATTGTTTCTTATTATTTCTCTGGTATTATTTGACCTGGCAGATCTTTACTTTTATTGTCAATTGACTATACTTCAAATTAATTTTGAACCCTGTTTATGGCCTTTTTGTGACAATCTTTTTAGGCAGAACCTTGAACTCAGTCATTTTGAAGCCTCTGTCCTACCATTACTGGTGTTAATAAAGGCGCTGTCAAATGCAGGAAGATCAGTAACTTACATTTCTCGACTAAACTTGTGGCCAGCCAAAGCCTGTAGCACCAGTCTGTGAAAATGAGGCATTTATTAAGATAAAAAAGGCCTGTCCTCTTACAGGATGATATACTATATGCTCTCAAATAAAAAAGTAATACAGAAAACTACAATCAAATATTTTGCTAATGTAACTAAATTATTTTAGTTTAACTTAAAAAGGAAAGGAGGTTTTTATTGAATTTAAAGATGTTGCCAGAAAAAAAGAATGTAATTTTTAACAGCACAAGAAATCTTAATTTGTCAAGAAAAACCTTGAATTCTTACAAGATGATATACATATGCTTTTCTGTAAGGTGTATAGTAGTAAAACATACACTCTGTGTGTTAAATAAATACAGCAGGCTAAAGCTTTTATATAGATACACACAAAATGGCTGTTCTTGTGAGACAGAGAAGGACAAGACAAAGATCCCCAAAAAAGAAAAATCAAACACAAAAGCACCTTTAATAAATGATATGCCATTCTATTTTTTTTTTTTTTTAATGAAAATACAATGAGTTGCACAGTCGAGCACATGCGCAAACTGAAGGAATAGCCTTGAAAGTATATTTTAAATAAATTATATTCTATTACTTGTTAGGAAATCCCTTTTTGAAGGAAAAATCATCATACTAATTACAAAAACATGTATAAGCTCAGATTTGGGCTCACCCCTCATTTGTACGTTTCAGAAATCAATGTTTTATTCATAGCAGACAATCCTTGGTTTTGCATACAAGTGGATAAATATATTTTGGTTTACAGTTTTAAAAAGTTCCATTAATTAAGATTATGTCCCCAATCAGTTTTGCCTACAGAATCTGGTTCAGTCATCTATTTTAAATGTAATCTATTAAATGCAACTGCATGTATGGAAATTATACAATTCTCAGGGGATATGAGACAGCATATGACATGCACGGTATGAATGTAGTTTTATTAAAATTATACTAACCCTTTTGGCTTGCTGCATTAAAGGTTTGTATTATTTGATTGGCTTTTTGCATAATAAGTAGAGAATGATTTAACAGACAGATGCTCAGCTGCTGTTAAAACTATGGTTACACTTTAGAACTAAATCTGGGAGTTTTGTGAACAAAAACAAAGCTAAGGGACATAACATATCAGAGTAAACATAGATATATGAATGTAAATAATTCACCATTGCTAAAGCTATAGGTTTAAAAGAATAAGGCAGTAAAACAATGTTCAATTTTACTGAGAGAATCATAGAAAACAGCTGTGTACCAACTATAAAGACCCTATGTCAAAGCATGTGGTCTCTATCATTGATGTGGCCAGAGTTTAAAGAAATGTGGCAGTAAACCGGAAACGGAAACACCATATTGAAATCAAAGAACACAGCTGTGTGCCACTCAAAAATGACATGTCCTCAATGTGGAAGCCTTATTAAGTCTGAGGTCAAATTCACGGTCAACACATTTACCATGAAGGGTTTATATAACCCTGTGGTGGCAGCTGCTTTGCAAAAAGAAAAAAAGAACCCTGTCTGGAAAGGGTTCATTTTTCTTGTACAACACACTTGACCTACAGAATCACAGAAGTATGAAGTCTCTAAGGGTTAGGTCTTTATCATCCAGAAATCAAAAAGTCACAGGACCCCAATGTGGCAGCAATCTAACGCCAAAGGTCATAGTGAATGGTGCCATAATGAAGGGTTCCATAAGATTTTTTTTTAATTAAACCTGTATGATTAGGAGAAGATGGAGTGTGGAAACAGGAGGTTTAAGTCATTATGTGTTATGAAGTTATGAATGTGAGGAGGCCATTTGGCTCATTAATACTAGTCTGTTTTTTATTAGGTATGGACAGAGCAGTTGGCTTATTTAAAAACACAATATTCTGTATTCTTATGTTTTAACCAGGTAGCAGAAAGCAAAAGGAAATCAAGAAATAATAAAATAGAAAGATTACCAACCAGAGTAAAAAGCATGAAATGCCATTATAGTCAATATACATGCTGAGCTGAGGACATTGACTGGATTTGATTTGATCCTGCGCCATCTCCTTAGTTTCAAATATTAAAAGAAATTAAACAATAATATGGTTAAGAGCCAACATTTGCAATCGACTGACTTAACCTGCTCATGAACACAAATCAATTACTGGTTTTACAATACCAGGCTCAGTCCCTCTGCTATATCTATGGAAGTGAATACTCCAGCTGTCAGTGCTCTAACAGGGTGTACGTGACACATGCATCAAGCTAAATACCCTATTTATACTACAGGTTTTCTCCCAAAGCCACAATTAATTGTAGTTTTTGGGGGGGTTACTTTTTCTTTTGTCTCTTTTCAAGAAATTGTCTTCCAATTACACTACAGTTTGACTAATTATTTTACCCATGATAGTCTCATATAAAGAAAGTGTCTTGCTCATACCCTATTTAATTCAACTTATAGACAGAAGCACAGCATTACAACATGTCAAAAATCTTAGTTAACATTATATAATACTCCCTCACAATTTCTCAATGCACCCTATTACTCTGCCCAACCTGCATCTCATAAACAAATTGGTCGTTTTCACAAATACACAGCCAAAAACATCTCTATGACTATGCAAGTCAGGCAGGGTGGCCACACAGCAATGCAAAGACACTGCAGGTGGGAGCAATTAAGTATAAAAGCTTAGGATTGTGGGTCAATCTAGGTTAGCCCTTATGGCAAAGCTGTTCTTAGCATACAGGCAAACTAAGGATATCTTAAATCTGCTTTCAGTTCTTTAATAAAGGAAGGATATACCCACTGCATGTTAACAGCTTGTAAAGATAAAAATAGGGCTTTGTTCTTACTTTTAATGACTTTTGTGACCTACTTGCAATAAAAAAAAAAGATCACAACATCAACCTTTGAACTATTGTGTTTGTTCACTAGAGCATCCTGCAGTGTGCAAAAACAGAAAATGCTCATGGCCATTTCAGGCATATCTCTTTTAAAAAGGGAAGCCTTTGAGTAAAGTAGAAAACTATCTACATATTGTATAATTAATGAAGCACTTCCCTTATAAGATCTTAAAGCTGATCTAAACCCTTTCAGGCCCAAGCAGTTTTCATTGGAGTGCTCCCCCAGTAACAGGTGTTTTTTGGATGTATTTGGCTCTCTTCCTATAAAAAAATTCACTTTATATATATATATATATATATATAATATATATATATATAATATATATATAGATATATATATAAAAAAAAAAAGTCAGTCATCATAGAACCTTTACGACAGGATGCTGTCCCCTTGTAATATTTCATAAAGTCTTGGTATGTTTACAAACTTTGCTTTATTTTGTCAACCCCTATATATATATATATATATATATATATATATATATATATATATATATATATATATATATATATATATATATTCTGCTTAGAGATACATGTATAAAGCATTATTCTATGACCCAAGGGACCTTACAAATACTTCCTGACAGTTTTCTTGAAAAATAATGATGGCAGTTAGCAAGACATTGTTTCACCTGAGTGATTACAATGACATTATGTTTGTTATTCTCAGGGTCTTTATAAGCAATAATGGACACTACTCTGGATTTATTTTCTCAAAATAAATATTTATAAATGAAATAGTTCTTCATTCCATTATTATCAGTAATAATACAAAAAAAAAAG
The DNA here is from genome assembly GCF_017654505.1 of Polyodon spathula. Classification (NCBI taxonomy): domain Eukaryota; kingdom Metazoa; phylum Chordata; class Actinopteri; order Acipenseriformes; family Polyodontidae; genus Polyodon; species Polyodon spathula. Next base: position 20,677,358 of record NC_054554.1, on the reverse strand, counting down.
TATGTGATGCATATAGTATCTGATTATATCCACGTTTACTCTTTTTTATTAGCTCCAAAAGTTCCTGTGATGTTTTGTTTCTGCTTTTGTCTCTGCCCTTTAGATTCTCTCAGAAAAATATCTGGATGGGAACATCAGTACCTCCTCTATTCAATGATTGTTTCAAGTCTGTATTGCAAAGTATAGTGGCCTTGTAAGACATCAAAACAAACTGCTTTTTTTATTGTGTTTACACGATCTTGGTCCTAGAAGCCCACTTCAGTATGATCGTGTTAACATTATCCCGGTCCTAAACCCTTTGCGGTCCTATGTCGGACCATCATCAAAAAGACATAAAGCACAGGTCTCTAGTTGTTTTTCTCCAGAAAAAGACAATAGGAGCGAGACCGATAGGAGTCAAATGAACCCGGAAAAAAAAGGAGGTTGTCTCAATTAGCCATAGATAACATGGACATAAACAAAGGAGGTAGCTGCTTCTGCATCCAGCGTTCAAAGAATATCACAGACATTTGCAGAGCTTTTTGAGATGTTATAGTAATAAAATAATTACTTGGATCACATTATTGAGGAGTTTGCTGATAAAACAAGTGATCAGGAAAGGATTCACTAGTATGCACGTTTATAAAGAGGTATGTGAAAAATACAGTGAACAAGGGGTGGGGCCTGGCTGGAGATGCAGTACCGAGTGTCTGTGCCTTTTAAACATGTTTTACTCTGAAAAAAAAAAATTGAAACAGTACGTGTAAAATAACTGACCGCAAAGGGTTAAAGGGTTAAGTTTATTTCTTAAAGTTAAAGAAAATATTCAAAGTTTATTTAGCTGCCTTAGTGACACAATCTGACACGGATTCTTGTGAGGTCATGTTTAGTTTACGGACAGGAGCTAGAGCTGCGTGAAGAATATGGGTTAGTATTTAGAGGCTTAGCCTCGAGGGAGTGATGATGGCCTGCGGGCCAGGAGTGCTTGAGGAACTGATGATGGCCTGCAGGCCAGGATTGCTTGTTTTCTACTGTTAGTGGCCTGCGGGCCAGGGCAAAGTAAGGCGTCCGGACTTTATACCACAAGACCCTCGTACTGCGAAGGTCGGCCCCTTGGGCCCCCAGTACACCCTGAAAACAAAGAAATCCTCTGACTGTGGCGAACCCATTGGAGGCGCGGCCTTGTGGACCGGGCCATGCCCTCAGAGGACGGAAAGGTTCATAACCTGGAAAGAATTACAGAATCCCTGTCTCCAAGAGCCGCCCTCAGAGAGGTGAGGCAAGTCCTTCAAGACCAGGCACTTGAGTGTGCCCAAAGGGGTATCTGAAAGATAGAGTTTTGTTAGTATTTGGTATTTAGTATTTAAGAATTGTAGAAGATCATCACTCCTACTGCAACAGTGAGAGAGAAACAATAGTGTTTCTGGGTGACACAAAAAATAGCGCATGAGCTGCGAAAGAACAGTGTGGCTGGTGGTTCCCCTCTGACTCACTTCGGTGAGGAACCCCCTTTTTAACAAAGGCATGGGTAGCTGTGGCTGACTCGAGGCTGGGGAAGTGAGACTCACTATCCCCCCAAAAGGATGGACCACCAACTACCCACAAGGACCACACCTGTGAAGACAAACAAAGGACCGCGTGCCAATGCACAACAAAAAGAAGGACAAACAAGGACAAAGAGAGAGATGGTTAGTAAGACGGGCTATGTGCAACCCTCCACTCCATGGAGAGGAAAATGTGGTGGGAAAATTACATCTTATGCAATTTATGTACTAACCTCCGAGCTGTTTGTTCATGTGTTTGTTTAGCCTGTGTGACTTAAAAAGGGATTATACCAATGTAATAAGATGTTTGAAGTTTATTTCTATTAAGTTTAAGAATTGAGTTATATAGTCTTTAGCAGTCTAGACATTTCTCTTCCCCTTTTAGCCTCCACCTGCATCTTGTTATTGCTAAGTGAAGAGGGTCTAAGGTGGTCTGGAGATGTCCATATATAGACATGCTTTGAAGTAACTGCAAGAAGCCTACGTGACTAGACATAGATTGTCATGGTACCAGGAGGAACAAAACTGCTTGCTGAAGCTATAATAAGTTAATTATAAGTAGTTATGATATTAGTCGTATGATGTGTTGTTATTGTATTATTTGATAAGCCACTCTAATGTTGCTACTGCTATGACTGTTTAGGGTTTCCATGCTCAGGTTTATAAGATTTAGGTAATAATGTGTTATTATCGGTAGTTGTTTGTAAGATACATCCTCTTTCTTTCTGAAAGACAGGTGGCCCTTATAAGGAATGGAAAAGTACTGACATTTAGCTAGAAAGAGGAAGTTCTATTTCTTTAGCAACTGCAAGCTGCTTCCGTGGCATTTCACAGAAATATCACCGACTTATTATTTTAGGGGCTTGCAATTTAAATAAGTTGTTATGATTGGTCTCAGCTTAACCTTCCAAGTTGTTGCTATATTGAGTTAAGCTTCTGTGCTCGCAATAACTGTAGGTTACAAGGTATATATTATGCTTACTGGCTCTGCGTAGCTCAGAACATTGCTCGGTTTCCTAACACCAGCGTGTGTTGAGATTGTTCTCGGGTTTGCAAACTATTAAACTTATTTATTCAATCTTGTCTGTCCTACCGAGTCTCTGTCTTACAGAAGTTTAAAGTATAAACTTCCACCACAAAACACCCCCTCTCTTAGGAGGAAACCTCTGCTGGTAAGGGTTCCTCCACTCCGGACATACTAGCAATTGATTGGTGAGCTGCTGAGATGTCTGTAGGAAGAGAACGAATGTAGGAGTGGACTATGGAGAGAGACCTGCTGTAGCTTAGAAGTAGCTAGTAAATGGAGAGAGGGCTGATGACTGTATTCTTTTGTAGATGAGAGTAGATTGGAGAGCAATGCGTTTAGTTGAATATGAGATGATGGAACTGGAGAACCTGAAGAGGGATTGAAGCTGCTGAAGGGACAAGACTGTGAAACTTAGTGATCTTCAATTATTTGACAGTAAAATTGAGAGGAAGGAGCATGGCGGTGAATAGTGAGTGCAGACTGAGAAGCTGAAGTGAGGCTGAATTCTGGGATGTTGATTGTTTAAATTGAATTTGAAGCAGGAGCAGGAGCTGTCTGGGTTGCTATGGTGGGGAGGAGACTAAAATGTTTGAGGGAGACAGAGGGGCGGATGCAGAAAAAACTGCAGCATTAGTTGATGTTGCTGCTGAAGTGACTTGGTGATCTGTATTGAAGATGAGCTGCTGGAACTTCCTTTGTTAATTGTTTCAGTGTTTCAGCAAGGTTTACCACATTCTGATGTCTCGAAAGATGAGATGCCGACCATCTAATGTGTTAATTAATACAGGATCGATCAGCGGTTTGCTACTATCTTGTCTGCTTTTGGAATGGAAAAGGTGAACTCACATTTAGAGATTTGAGTTTCACAACTCCAGTCATTCTCCTAATTGTATATCAATTGCTTATAATCAAGACAGATTTCCAGTCTCATACCACGTGTAATAAAAAAGTGTGTTCTAGAAAGTATGAAATGCATTCGAGTTCATCTTTGCCCTTGCCCTATAATAATCCCGTATCTTATATAACTTGTTTTGGTTAGAATGTTCTAGGGAAAGGAATGGTTTACTCAGAGGGCCGAGCCTCAAGGGAGTGATCTGGCCAATTACTCTCTCGCATGCAAAAGCCTAACTTGGTAAGTTATAAAGGACGGGGTTCTCCCCTGCTCTGATGAGAGTCAGCCGTGAGGATTAGTGCGCAGTCCTGCTCGGTAATTTCTTGGAGACAGCTGCTTTCTCTTACCAGGGTCGAAGGGCTCTCCCGATCTGCTTGGAAGGGTAAGAATTAGTTCAGTTGCGTCTCATGGACTGTATTGATCTGTGATTAATATAATCTTTGTATGTAACCTTGTTGGGTTGTGTCCCATTAGGGATATCGTTATTCGCAGTATAGCATCTGTGTATGTAACTGCGTGTGTGTGTGTGTGTGCGTGTGTGTGTGAAATAATAAAGGACCTTTTTAAAATTACTCTGTGAAGTAATTGTCTTATTTACTTCCACATCAACTTCCTTTTAAATTTAAAGTAATTAAATTTCACACAACACCACGTCTCTCACCATGTATTAACCCTTAGCGGCCCATTTATTCAGCGCCTATCAGGCGCATCAGGTCCAATTTATTTTCACATGAACTGTTATTTTACACGTGCTGTTTAATTTTTTTTTTTTTTTCAGACTAAAACAGGTTTAAAAGGCACTGAATTGCAAAAGCACACTCAGTACTGCATTCCAGTGAAGACCCTATATTTATCACATACCTCTTCATAGTAATGCATACTGATAAATCCTCTCCTGATCACTCATTTTATCATCAAACCCCTCAATAATACGATCCAAGTCATTATTTTATTACTATAACTTTTCAAAAAACCTCTGCAAATGTCTGATATTCTTTGAGTGCTGGAATGCGGAAGGAGCTATCTATTTTTTTTTTTTTTATATATATATCTGTGTTATCTCTGTGGTGCAGGGCATCTGTGTATTGCTCAGACCTGCCCCTTTTTTGGGCTTTTTTCGGTCTCACTCGGCCATTGAAAGGTTTTCTCTGCTTTTTCCGGAGAAAAAACACCTATAGTCCTGTGCTTGATGTTTTTTTGACCAGAAATTGGCACATGAGAGGCTGAAGGATGAATTTTAATGGTGCTGGAGCAATTGACTATGCCATCTAAATGAGTGTTTATTGCTGATATTGCTGTTGCTGCTGAGTGAATAGGGGAAGAGTGCGAGTGAAAAATGCGACTCTGCAGGGGTAAAAATCGAAATTATGAAGATACAGGATGGGAAAGTCCAGTAAAATAGCAGTGAAAAGCCTGTTTCCAAAAATTTAACTAGACAGAAACAACAACTCAGTCATTTCCTAGTATTTGCAAGCAGTCTAAATTAGAACAGTACTTGAAAATGTTCTCTGTAGAGGATGAAAAATGTCCAGTAAAAAAGCAGTGTGAAGCTTGTTTCCAAAAACTAAACTTGACAAAAACAACTCAGCCATGTCTTAGTACTTGCAAGCAATCAACTGCAACCAGTTCAATGTGCTCAATGTTTCAGAAAAAATAAAAAAAATAAGTTTGGAAAATAGCTTGGAAAATCTAGCCTTAATGTTGCACAAATATCAAAATAGAAACCATAGGAGGTGACTAGAATTAATTTCTGACTACAGATACTTGCTGTGGACCATTTAGAGCAGCTAATGCCCAGTTGCAGGTTAGCATGTCAGCTGTGGGGACCAGAAGTGCTGAACCCGAAGAGGCGGCGGTCATGATTGGAGTGGCGAATACTGACATAAAGTAATGGAGAAGCAACATGTCTGTCCTTATAATTGAACCATGTATTAATTGAGGCAATTGAGACGACCATGGAATGAATGAGGGATGTCCTTGAAATATTGTTATGTAGCTGAAGGATGAGTTCAGGTATGTCTCCTTGTTGCTGCGCTGCTGTGCTGAGAACGGCAGCCTGTCCTGGGACTCTGCAAGGGAGTTTACAGAAGCACGCTTGTGAGGAGGAGGCAACGTGGATGAAACAGATATAAAAGGTACATTTATTATTGAGAAATGCCATACGCTTGCTTCCAGCCAGGATGTTAATATTGTTGTTGTGCAGGGTTTTTAAGAGTTGGGCAAGTGACCAATCCTTATAAAATAGCTGCTCCGGAAGGCTGAGCCTGCTGGCAGGAGCATTTTGATCTCCATAGTGCTGGGGCAGCAGGTCTGGGTGCTGTGTAGAGGTCTCCATTAAAAGAGGACGCTCCATTGGAGAACTGAATAAGCTGTTATGAGGAGAATCAGGCAGGGAGGTTTCCTGCAACATATGCAAAAAAGCAAAACACACAAAAAAAGCAAAACGCAAGAGAAGGAACATAGAACTTTGATAGGCTGGAGAAAAATAGGAGGAGCAGCTCCAGCTCCTGCCCCCAAACTCCACTTTAACATTAACATTACATACTGCACTTACTGCCAGTATTATTCAAGTTTCAATGTTGTTCCAAATTAACAGCTACCTCATCAGCTGTTACCTTGTGAAAAGGTAGTTTGATGAAACAGAAGAAAATATCAATGTGCCTGAATGGTTTTATGTCACTGGTTTCAAGATGCTATGATCAATTGCTACACTAAAAACAAATTCATATTTTTTCAAAGAATATCAGCTGTATCTGAACATATGTACTACTTCCCTGTACTTTTCTTGTAAACCACACCCTGTTTTTTCATGCAGTCTTCAATCAATTTCCCTGTGCTGTATACTATGCATATTATTTATGTAGTGCCTTCATGCAAAGGCATTCCGGGGCACATTACAAAACTAAATTTAAGCAAGTCTGATAAAAAACAAAAGTCTTCAGCAAAACCTTAAAAATATCAACTGATTATACTGGGGACAGAATTCCAGAACAGCTGAGCCATAGCAGCACAGCCTTTTAATTACAATCTAGGGACTAAAAAGATCTGCATTTAGCAATCTATTACTGGCTAAAAGCATAGTGCGTAAGATGCTCACTTTATAACTAATAAGCAAGTTCAAGGCTGTGAATTTCTTTATAATGCAACACGTTACTTAACACTAGAACCACCACAGCAGTCATTTTGACAGTTACAGGTTTTCAAATTTAAATCTGAAAGTTATGCGCTTGTCCATTTAAAACTTTTCCTAAATACATGTATTAAATATCCTGACAGCATTTGAAAGGCAGGATCGCAAAAATAAGGAAGTTATAATCCCTCCCACATAGAAGTTCCAAAGCAGTCATTTTGACTGCCTTTTATAATACATGTTTTTATTTTGAATATAACCTATAATATTTTATTTAATTTTATTGTTGGAACCACATTTTAAATAAAGATTCTCTGAGAGTTGATTAGAAGCAGTACCGTTTTATTAAGCAGAATTCTGGAGACAACATTTCACTCTGACACGTAGTTACAAGGTACAACTTTTATAGTAATGCACAAACAAGACAAAATAGTGTGTGCATTAGGGATGCATATTGGACGGCAAAAAACTGTAGCTATCCGGTTCAACCTGTCATTGGCAAATTAAAAAAATCGGATTGGACTTCAACATTAGCGGTTTATACTGTTTTTTCTCCAATGAAATGGTCAGCGTGGTCGTAAATCCCAGATCAGGCTCCCAAAGATGATTAATGGCTCAGGACTCTAATAAGATGCTTCAGGTGTCTGTGACACCACCAGTGTTGTAACTAATTCAGTACCCCCTCAGAAATCTGTATCCCCTGGCGCATTGCGTGTGCATAAAATTAAATTGTCCCACAGCACGTCTAATTTTTCTTTTGCTCGTGTCTGAAGTAAAATACGAGTCGGTTATAAAAAATTAAATGTCGGCTGCATTTTGCAATCATTTACTAACAGGACTTCATGATTTATTTGGGATGTGTATAATCAGTTATACTTTGTTTTCACTACAAACGTCTTTGACATGCGCAGCTAAAATAATCTATAAATAATTAATGCTTAATGTATTAACTATCCGACCTACCTGTTTATAAACATTTGTGCTAGTCTCAAAGTAGCCTATTTTTTATATATATTTTTTGGATTTCAAAACTTGAAAGTAAATGATCACAAAAGTTTTCTCGAATATTGTTGCGCTGTGGCTTGTGTTGTTATGTGAGGAATAAACACAAGTCGTGTAAATGATATTAAAAATGCATACTGTATTACATATAATATTATTTACAGATATTTATGTATTTCTTTTATATACATTACACACACAAGATTGGTATTGACAGCGAGAAACACAGGGAATACCAAATTAGATAGCTGACAATAGCTTACTCTATGACTATTATTTAGTATCACCTGTGCATTTCAGGCAGTGGGGCTCCTAGAAATGTCAAACTCGCATAGTGTGTCTACCTGTGCCCCATTATCAGACACAAAGGGTTCGATTGATATTGGGTGTATTTACAGTGAGAAACACAGGGGATACCAAATTAGACAGCTGACAATATCTTAGTCTATGGCTTTCTGTTTACTGATGTCTTAATGTCCTGCTATTTTGAATGTTATTTTGTCCTGTTCATTTTCTTGATAGAGAACAATGTATTAAAGTATTGTATGTTTTAATAAGATAATTGCTTGAGGGTAAACACTGTCCCATGTCGCATGGGAAAGAGAATTTAAAAGATCATGTGACAGAGTTTGGTTTATTACATGACAATATATAAAATCCATGTTGTTTGTTGTGTTTTATACTGTCATAACTTCTCATTAAAGCCTCTGTGTGATCTGGCTTTGTATCTATTATGTTTTTTTTTTTTTTTTTTTTTTTTTTTTTTTGTACTGTAGAGCTTTTAAAAAAGTTAATGCTTTGAGACTTAGGAGTATGCAGTGTTTTATTGCAGTATGCAATGTTTCATTTATTGCACTAGTTCCAATCTTTTTAAAACCAAAAGAAAAAAAGTTTGCTGGCCCAGTGTTTGTGCGATAACCGGCCACATACTGGTCCACTCTCTGTACCGGACCTGTACCAGACTTCCATAGATTTGGATTGGCCCACAATCCGTCCACATACAGCAGAACTTATATTCATATTAAAAGGAAACAAAGTATCACAAGATGTTCTCGATACACACAAGATGTTCTCAGCACACAGCCAAAGTGGGATGTCCTTGTAAAGTGTTGACTTGCCTATCTCTATTTTAACATAGCTTACACAGACATACTCAAGCATTTTCATACTACTTGTTTAACTAATATTTATTTTAACCTTTTACCCCCACTTTTGGGCCATGACCAATACAATCCCACAGTGAGCATCTTTCCACTCATTCAATTAGAGCAGTGCATTCTTCACAGCCCTGACGTCCATTGAGAGCGTTGATATCGACGGAGGGTGCAGGACATTCGACAGTAGAGAAAGAACACCAGAACAAGGGTGACAAGGGACCCCAAGGAGGTAACTCAACCTACGCCCCTGGTCCAAAACCCCATCCTGAGGAAGAGGCACGTGTTCTGATAATCTTGGCGTCAACTTGCGCCATATCAGTGTGTACCTCAGCGATCATTGCTTTGTGTTAAGATTTTTCCAGAACACTTCATTTTCTGTATCATTTGAAGGAGGGCTGAGTGATCAAGAGTCCCAGCCAAAGTCTACATATAAGCATGGTAAAGAATATACGGTTTTAGAAGCTATGCAGTATGAAATATTGATGGAACATTGCCTATGTTGTATGGGAAGGTGAGTGCGATCAGAAGTTTTGCTGCACTTTTAAGAGGCCTAACAATAGTAAGCAATTGCAAATTAGTGTAGTGTTAAGTTTCCCATCACAAGTACATACAGTAATATCATTCCTTATTACCCACCCAACCAACCTACAGCAGCTAGCATATATACATGATTACCTTGTTGCATAGCTATCGGACAGACAGCCATCATTACCCTCGGTTGTAAGTTTGTGGTGTCATAAGGGCCCTGGAATCGACGGGCGAGTACAGCATCCCATACTTCAGCATCCCATTCTATCCCTAAGCCACCTTCAGTGTTTGCTCATAATTGAGTTCTATCATTCACTGACAATTGTCCAGAGTGTAAATCAGTAATATCCATTTCAAATTGCATTCTTCATGCTGAGTAACATTATCATTCATAAGTACAATTAATAACACTCTAATTGATCCTAAAGGTCATATTTATAGCTTCAGCATTGGTGTCTATACACGTGTGGTGTCATCAATAGTAGCAATTGTTATATGTTGTAGTAATAGTTTCACAGCTCAAGCTTCGTTTCGCCTGTACACACTCCTATCGTGCAGCCAAAGCTGCAGGTCTTTTATATTATGGCTGAGGGATGAACTGGTTCTTAATTATTTTGTTAATCCCTCGGCCATAGTTTGCACAAGTTTAGTTAATCTTTGTGACTGTCAGCTAATTAAATAATTACTTAGTCTCACGAGTAAAGTACAATAACAACAGTAACGGCGGACAGCTTTTCGTCCACCCTGCATTTTAAATAATAATAATACAAAATAACACAAAAAATGCACAGGGACGGGGAGTACTCTGTCACTATACAAAAAAAAAAAACATGCATTGTATTGTAATACGCGTCAAAATGACATGTCTGCCTTTTTTAGGTAGAAGTGCTTATAAAATTGTTATTTTTCAAACAGTCAGGATATCTAATATTTATATTTAGGGAAAAACTAATTATACCCGAATCTCACCCTCACAATGGGGGTGTCGACTTTTACTTGAGCAAATATGGTATGTTTTTTTAACCCTTTGCAGTCCATTTATTCAGCACTTGTCAGATCCAATTTATTTTCACACGCAGTTTCAAATATTTTTTTCAGAGTAAAACAGGTTTAAAAGGCATTGAATCGCAAAAGGACACTCAGTTTACAAATGAGTGGTGGCCTTTTGGCCCATCTATGCTTCAGTTCCTAGTAGCTGCTTCTTGAAATTCATCCAAATAACAGAATGGGTCTTCTTAGTTTCATACTGGCATTCCATATGGACAGATCTTTATCTTTAATCCTTAGTGGTCCATTTATTCAGGGCCTTTCAGGTGCGTCAGGTCCAATTTATTTCCACATGTGCTGTTTATTTTACACACACTGTTTTAAAAGTTTTTCACAGTAAATCAGGTTTAAAAGGCACTGCATATCAACAGGACACTCAGTACTGCATCTCCAGCCAAGCCCCACCCCTTGTTCGCTGTATTTTTCACATACCTCTTCATAGACGTGCATACTGATAAATCCTCTCCTGATCTCTCGTTTTATCAGCAAACTCCTCAATAATGTGAACCAAGTCATTAGTTTATTACTATAACATCAAATAAAATCTCTGTAAATGTCTGTGATATTCTTTGAGCGCGGCATGCAGAAGCAGCTATTTCCTTTGTTATGTCCATGTTATCTCTGTCGTGCATGGGGCTATGAGAGACATCCTTTTTTTCAGTTTCATTCGGCTCCTATCAGTCCCACTCGGCCATTGAAAGGTTTTCTCTGCTTTTTATGGAGAAAAAACAACTAGAGACCTGTGCTTTACATCTTTTTGACGATGTCGGACAGGGTCCGACGTCAGACTGGAAAGGGCACAGAAGAGGTCATGGCAGAAGCAGCAGTCCTGGGGAATCATCTGCAGCCAGCCGATTTGCCTGTATCATCTCCTGCAGCAGCTGCAGGCCACCGAGGGCAACGACTCCAGCTGCATCATCAGCACAAACAGGTGTTCAGGAGACTGGGAATGATGGCACTATTTGGGAAATTATAAATTGTGGTGTTGAAGATAGGCTGCACAATTTTTTGACTGAAACCTCAGCCTTACCTGGACAAATTTTGGTCTATGCAATGCGGAATATATATACACACACACACACACACACACACACACACACACATACAGAGAGAGAGAGTCAAATTTCACAGAATCGTTTGAGAAATCTTGAGATCTTTGTATTTTGATTTGAGAGCAACGAGAAGCACCCGCCTTCGGATAAATTTTCCCTGGCATCAGAAATTTGGAACAACTTCATTGAAAACAACATTGCCTGCTACAAGCTGGAAGAGTAGCTGTTTCTGACAAACCTGTGGATTTCTACAATGACCCAAAGTACGAAGTGGACGTTTTAGACCAGGTGACAAGTCAGTACTCAGTGAAAGCCGGTTCTCGCCGGTGGCCAGTTACTGTATCTTACAATGCAATGGACCTGGTAGCCATCAGTGCCTTCATTTTGTACAAGGAATGCACCAGGGAAAATATCAGTAGGAGAGATTTCATCTTGAAGCTAGCCACAGAGGTTTGGCAGAAACGTTTCGATCAGAAAACTGCAAAGAAGCAGGCAAATACAGCTCAACCTGGATTCAGTGCAGCACCCAGTGACTCACGCAAAAGAAAACAATGCCAGGTAGCCAAAAGTCATGAAAATAAAACTCTGACATCTGTACCCAATGTGAAAGAGCAGTATGTGGTAAATGCACAGGAAAAGCCAAGCAGCGTTACATCTGTGTGGATTGAGCTACTTAGAGTGTGTTATGGGGTACTCCACGCCCCTGTGTATATTATGATTTGTATTTCATTTTATTGTATTGTTGTTAGGCAGGATGAGCGACGTGCCATCCGCCATTATTTGTTTTATATTTTAGAATATCTTGTGAGAACGTGCGATTGATCAGCAGCCGAGTATATAATTAGCTTACAGTCACGCATCCTTATTAGATCAGAGCAAAATGTAACCGAGGTTAACAAGAAAATTGATAGCTAGTTAATCCCTCAGTCACCACAATAAGAACCTCACGGGGTTGAGTGTTTGTGAGTGGAGAACGGGAGTAGAGATTAGGTAAACAGAAATATCTAGAAAGTAAACAATTGCTACGGGTGCTAGTTTAAACTAGCACAATACTTGTTTGTTCCTTGTTCTGTTTGTTTGTTTTGTTTCTCGTGCTTGTTAGTGTTTGTTTTGTTTAAACCTTTTAATTTTATTTAATACGTGCATCAACGTGTTACATACCCCAGTCTGCTGTTGTGTGGTTTCATTTCTTGGTCTGACGTCACTCTTACAGCCATCCCATTCACAGGGTGGTACTTTGAAGTCTGTTTCCCTGAAAGCGAGTTCATGTTCCATAATGGGAATTGAGGTTTTTTTTTTTTTTTTTTTTTTTTTACAGTTTTGTATGTACATATACTAGTTTATTTTGAAATATTTAGTTTACTATAGTTTTTCATTCTTTAAGTAGTACTTTATAAGGGTTAAGTTAGAAAATAACCCTTTTATGTTTAATTGTTCATTTAAAGGGTACCTCATTACCCAAAACAACAAGACTCTCTAAATGCTCTGTATACATAACAAATACATTTTGCAGCGCCAGCTTTGTGAAAAAGTCAAGGGTTTGGCAATTTTTTTCAAATTTGTTACCAGTTTTGTGGGTCAAGTGGAAAAGCAGAGTGCCGCCATGACGTCAAGTTGTTGACACCCAGGCCAAGGAAAGCCTGCATGGTGAGTCATATCAGAGTGCAAAAATAATAAACGAATAAACAAAATGAAAGTAAATGAAGAATGGGCTATCATAGCAAACAAATTGCTACATAACATGAAAGTAAAACTGACAAAAAAATCCTTTCATAAATTAATTTTAATTTATGGAAATGCATTTGCAAGCATATTTAGGCCTACTTGTTGTAAATGTAATATTTATTTTAGTTTACTTTTCCAGGTGTGCCATGCCGAAATTTCATGTATAGATATTTCCCATCAATACAGATGTCTGTTGTGGAACCAGGCTCCATCACCAGACCTGCACCAGTGATCACTCTTACCACAGTATACAGACAGATGTGCATCCAATTACATCAACCCCTGTGAAACAGAAGCATCAACCACTGGATGCACCATGTACTTCTATCAAGACACCAGGCATGCAAACAGGGACTACTTCATTGAAATTCAATGTGGCATTTGCTAGTGATTGTAGTACTGATGATGAAGAGTCTCAGGAGAATGCAGACTTCAGTTGGCGCATGTCCAAGTACTCCGACAACGCCCTGGGTCATTTATCTGACTGGGAGTCTGACAATGAGCAGTTTGATCTGTGTTCACATGAGCATGAAAAAAAAACAACTATCTTTGAGAGCTCTATTGAAAAACTCATTAGGCTGACAATCTGTAAGGTGTGTGGCAGCCCTGTAAATAACATCAATAAAGTGGTGTCTGGCTCAAATACTGTTGTACATGTACAGTTCTTGTGTAACCACAACAAACTGTGTTGGTCAGCACATTGGCCAAGGAAAACGTAAGGTTCTGTCTGGTAGCCTATTGCTTTGACGTATACAAGAGTGAAAAAACTTGTGGATCTCATAGAGATTGCCTTTGTTTCCGAGTCTACTTTTTACACTTTGCAGCAAGACATTATTTTGCCAGTAGTTCATGAAAGGTAGCCAAAAAAAAAAAAAAAAAAAAAAAAAAGAAGAAGAAATAGTTGAAGAAGCTACATTTTCAGATAGGAAGTGGTCACTGGCAGGGGATGGTGTGATAGTCCAGGATTTTGTGCAAAGTACTGCACATATTTTCTTTTGATACTTCTGGTTAATCTATATGGTGCATTCCATCTATTTTAGATGATTAGCGCCCTCTATCTGTAGTCCTTTGTCTATTTTACTTTATTTTGTCATCTTTATTACTTATAACTTCCCTTTTCCTGTTTCCTTTATATTTCATCAGTATCTTTTCAGTCTCCCTTCCTCTTTCCCTTTTCTCAGCAAGTTCTTTATGTTGACCTCATATACCTCCATTTCCCTCAGCCTCCTCTCCATTCTCTGCTCCTCATTTCTCATATTTTAATAATGTTCTACTGTTTCTGCTACTTTTTATCTTCATGCTTCCCCAGTCTTAATAGGTGTTCATTTAAAGAACTATGCCCAATCCCATGCTCTTTCATTCCCAATCCTTTATTCACCCAACTATTTTTCACCTTGTTCTGGACATTATAGTAAAACCTCCCTTTTATACTTTCATCCCCTCTCTCCTGCCATTATTTTACTATCATTTTTTTCACACTCCCATTTCCTGTGACCCCAGCGGAATCACCAAATCAATCTCCTCTCTTTTTGACTCTTTATGCAAGATCTACCATCTTATTGCCCAGAATGCCAGAGTGACCAGGAATCTAAACTAAAATCACTTCAATCCCCATTATAGTACATTCCTTAAAGTGTTGTATTATTTCAAACATGATATCTCTTCTATTAATAAACTTCCATTTTAATGCAATAAGTACACTTAAAGAATCAGAAAAAAATGACTGCTTTTTTTAGGCTTTATTTCAGCTAATTTTAACTACTGAAAATATAGCTACCATTTCTGCAGCATACACTGATACATGGTCCGATATCCTTGCTATTTTACAGATATCCAGTTCTGGGATATAATATGTCATTGCCACTCTTCGTGTTTTTGGATCCTTGGATCCATCTGTATATATACACATAGTGCCTCCACACTCTTCTCCTTTACAAAAGCTTGACTCTCCAATTCAATTTTTCCCCTCCTTTCTTCACTTGCTCAATCAATTATATACAACAATTTGGTTTTTCCACCAACCATCCTGGTAACACATTTATATTAACTAAAATATTCTCAGCCAACTCATTTATCATAATAATAAATAGCAAAAGCCTGATAACACTTCCTTGAGGAGTTCCATTTTGCATCTCAAATCTTTCAGATAACTTCCCCTTAATTTTTACTTTAAATCCTCTTTCCTTCAGAAACTTTCTGATCCTCCACAAAATCCTGCCTTTTATCCCCAATGATGCTATTTTACATATTAAAACTGCCCCAACCACCTCATTCTCACTTAATGCCTCCTTGACTTCAGTACACAATCTTACCACCTGATCTGCTGTCGATCTATTCTTATGAAAGCCACTTTGATCACTCATTAATTTTTTAGTTTCCAAAAGAATACCACATTCTCTCACACCATCCTTTTCCATAATTTTACATATATCAGTCTTTAATGCTACTGGACAATAAAGTCTCATTTCCCCCGGGTCCTTTCCTGCCTTACCTATAGGAATAACGATAGCATCCTTCCATTGTTTAGGCAACACACCCAACTCCCACACCTTATTATAAAGTTTTAATAATATTTTTAAACTTCTATCTAGTAACATTTTATACATAGTATTAGAAATCTTATCTTCACCTGGTGATGAATTCTTGCCTTTTTCAATCGCAGCTTTCACTTCATCCATTAAAAATGACATTTATTTTTGTTTTGACATTCTTCCTATGTTCCAATATTACTGAATTATGTAGGCATAATTGTCTATCTTTTGATACTTACCTCTGTGCTGACTTCCTGTGGTCAGGGCAGCACTATTAGGTAGAAATAAAGGGGAAGAGAGAGGCCAAGAAATAGTTTGAAGCCTTGTTAAGCCTAACTGGTGTGGTTTACTTTGTTTTATTTGTGTCTGCTACTTTAGATGCCAACAGATACATTTATTAGTAGCATATATAGTTTATTCTTTTTGTTTTGTTCTTAAAAAATGTGTTTGCACCTGTTCATGTCTGCCTTTCTGCATAACATTACATGCAGCTGGCTGCAACTTCTACACCCTTTAACTGGCATGCATAATTTAAACAAGGAGGCATTTACAACACACTGTAAGGGGATGTGAAAAATCCAGGCAATTCTACTTAAAAAAAAAAAAAAAAAAAAAAAGATGGTTCCCTCATCTTAAAGTACAGCTAGATCATGTTTATAGAGAGCTGAAACCCTGGCAACAGCAACATTACTGTGGGTTTTTATGTCTGAACTCAAATCACTAGATTTCAATTATTAAAATTAAATTGGATTCCTGTGCTTTTGTGACACTTTTGAATAGACATGAGGCAGAATTATATATCAGACATGATTACAAACGTTTAAATGGCCTGTTCTTTGAAACATGGATACCACTACTCTTCCAATTCTATTTATGCATAGGATTAGACTGAGAAAAAAAGGAATGCAAGCACTTATGTTGTTATTGGCACTAACAAAATCCCTGTAACCAAGACAACAGTGACAGTATTATTACTGTACAGATTATTTCTGTTTTTAATTATCTTCTAAAAATAGTGACTGAAAATCTACTTTTGTTAGCTTGCATCCATACTGAAAATAAAATAGAAACACACACACACACACACACACACACACACACACAACTTAAAAGCTGCGTAGCAGTCCCAAAATGCGGCTGATGCAGCCCTTTGCCAAGCCCCAAAACAATGCAAAAAAACGTCTTTCAGTTTCTCTGTCAACTGCATTCACAATTGCAATGGACTCCATCAAAAACAGATCAAGAAAAATACATTGCTTCGGTAAAGAAAATAAAAAAAGGAATAATCCAATTTATCTTTCTCGCACTCTCAAATTCTCCTGTGCAGTTGCTGTAGTTTCACGGTCTGCTGTCGCTTGAATAGGCCATTCTATCTATCAAGTTCAGAGTCCTTTCATCTGAAGCTAAGGTGGTGTCCTGATAAGCACACCTGGCCACATGATTAACAAAGACAACAGGTGTGTTTAATAAGGAGGTGGGAGCAAACGCACGCTAATTGACAACAACAACAACAACAACAAAAAGAAAAATCCAAAGCATTACCAATGTAACCAATGTAGACGCTCAGGTCATATTTCAAGACATTGCACGCAACGTTATAACTAGGCTTGCTACTTTTCGATTGTAATCGATAAAGCTTGTTAAACGTTGTATTATAAAATAAATCAGTTAATTTATATAGGTCAAACGTCGGTAAAACCACTCTCTATTCTTTATTTTATTACCAAAAATAATAATTTAGAAATCCTTTCTAGTTTGTGTAGTTTTACTTGCTGTCTGTCCCGTCTCCATTTCGCTCTGAATGGCTGGGGTCACTGTCAGTCATCTCAGCGGTCCGTTAGTACTGTAGTTTCATCCTGTCCTGACAGATCTCGTTGGCTGAAGCAGTGCTAGAATGCTCTCATTCGTTTAAATGACATTTAGACCCTTCCTTTTATTCTAAACGGCAATTATCGTAATTCGGTTATACAACGGTTAGCACATTTTTCAACTGAAAACACGCATCTTCTAAATCAAGCAGCGCTACTTGCTGCCTTATTAAAGTGTCTGAGGAAGATCTTTTTGTGAACTGATACTGAATTTTGACAAAGGTTTTGAAGGAAACTGTCAACAACACAAAATACACGTTTCAATTGCTGCGTTCTGTTACCCAGAGGTTGCGTTGCCGGCTGCTCTTCTGATGTCACACGCAGCTTTTAGAGAACGCCTTCTCCAAATCTTACCACACTGCACACGTTTTCAATGTGCTATATTTACATTTTTTTGGATTATCAACAGTCAGTTTAATGTAATAAATTGACATTAACTTTATTGTAAAATTATACATCAATTATGGATTTAGTACATTATGCAGACTCCCACAATAACATTTCAAAGCTGCGCGGGGCTGTGCAGAATCTGCACATATTTCTGTGGGTGTTGAGTGAAGTCTCCGAGATTCTGTGCTGCACTGTGCAGAACTGCGGAACTGCGCTATAGAACATGACTAATGTCTCAAACAGAACTAGCACTGCAACAGGATAGCGAACTTATTATTTACATAGTTTTGTTTAAACAAGTTGTAACAGTATTCCAATTTTCTTAGGCAAATGAAAAAATCTTTGTTGTTGTTGTTGTTGTTGTTGTTGTAACTGTTTATTTGGTCCTGTAAACGATCCGTACTTTGAGTAGCACCACCCCCTAGCCTTTGTTATAATACCTCATCAGCATAGACCGGGGGCGGATTAGAAAATGGCGCTGATCCACGGAGTCCTTACTAACGTCGTTGAGAGTTGTTTGTTCTAATAAAATACTTGAAAGATTCACCCCTTGCTTTCTTCTCAAGTTACCACATTTTTACAAACCCCACATGTGTAATAATCATTGGAAGCTTACATGTGCAATGCCTTAAATATGAATCCAGAAACACGTTTCAGTATTATAATCCTTTTTTTTTTTTTTTTACCTTTTTTTGCTATACGTATTTTATTTTTTTATTTTTTTTTAATCTGGTTAAAAAAATAAACAACTCGTCTTTGCTCTTAAATAATAACCTGTGGTACATGTTTGTGTTTTAAGCAAAAGACAGATCATTTCCGAATGCTATTTGCCATCAGCTAAACAAAGTATTTGTATTTATTTATTTAATTAATTAAATTTTATACGTTAATGTTTTAAAAACTACAGCACCACGTAATTTTGACCAAATAATAGATCTTAATACTGTTGTAATTTAACATTGAGAGTGTAAATTATAGTTTTTTTTTTTTTTTTTTTTTTTTTTTTAAGTTATTATTCTGATTGTCTTTATAAAAAATAAATATACCATGTTATTTGGCATAGTAAAATACTAAATACCAAATGTTTAAATCATTCCATGAAATAAAGTGTGATTTGTTGGTTTTATTTTTGTGAATTTAAATGATTTACATTAGTCTTTCTTCTTTTGAGCCTTTATTTGATAACTTGCATGATGTACTGTATACTGTGATATTAAGGTTACCACAGCATTTTTTTTTTTTTAACAGTTATCATACCCTGCAAGTTTTATACCGTCCCATCCCTAGTGCACTTTCATATGCCAGCTACAGCACCGGTGTTTCAAAGCGTCTACTTTGAAATTAGCAGGTTACGGTGTAGGTAAGCTTTTGCTATAGGTATACGGTGACAGTTACTAGTTTGATTTGAAAATGGGGCACAAGAGGAAAACACTTAATGAGTATTGTGCACAATACCCCCTGATCGATGGCTGAAGTTTCAGCCGCAGGACGAAGTGGTCCAGTCTGCCTTGCCTCCAGTGAGTCTAGCTGTGCTTAAGGAGAAGGCCGGAGCTCGGAATAAGTGCAAGTTAGTTCTCTAATGTTTTGTTCTGTGCATATTGTTTTTCCTAGTAAATGTGCAGTACCATGAAAAAGTATTTGCCCCCTGTCTGATTTTCTGCATTTTTGTAAAATTTTTGAGACTGAATGCTATTCATCTTCAACCAAAATCTAATATTAGATACAAGGGACCCTGAGTGAACAGATAACAACATTTTGATACTTATTTCATTTATTTATTAAAGAAAGTTATGCAACACCCAATGCCCCTGTGTGAAAAAGTAATCACCCCCTTAATCTCAATAACTGGTTACGCCACTGTTAGCAGCAATAACTGCAACCAAACACTTCCTGTAGCTGTTTATCAGTCTCTCACAGCGCCGTGGGGGAATTTTGGCCCACTCCCTCATGCAGAACTCTTTCAAACTCAATGACATTTGTGGGTTTTCGAGCATAAATTGCTCGTTTCAGGTCCTGCCACAACATCACAATGGGGTTTAGGTCTGGACTTTGACTAGGCCATTCGAAAACTTAAAATTTCTTGTTCTTCAACCGTTCTGATGTAGGCTTGCTTGTTTGTTTCGCATCATTGTCTTACTGCATGACTAAGCTGCGCTTCAGCTTCAGCTCACGGACGGATGGCCTGACATTCTCCTGTAGAATTCTCTGTTACAGGGCAGATTTCATGGTACCTTCAATAATGGCAAGTCGTCCAGGTCCTGATGCAGCAAAGCATCCCCAAATCATGACCCTACCACCACCATGCTTGACCGTTGGTATGAGGTTCTTACTGTGGAATGCAGGGTTTGGTTTTCACCAGGCATAACGGGGCCCATGTTGGCCAAAAAGTTCCACTTTTGACTCATCTGTCCATATAACATTGTTCCAGAACTCTTGAGGATCATCCAGGTGCTTTTTGGCAACGCCTTGCTCTTGGAGAGATTTTGGCAGGACGGCCACTCCTGGGAAGATTCACTGCTGTTCCAAACTTTCTCCATTTGGACAATATGGCTCTGACTGTGGTTTGGTGGAGCCCAAGGAGCCTTAGAAATGGCTTTGTAACCCTTTCCAGACTGATAGGCATCAACAACTTTTTTTTTTTTTTTTTTTTTTTTTTTTTTTTTTTTTTTTTCCGGAGGTCTTCAGGAATTTCTTTAGATCGTGCCTTGATGTGCGTATAGAACCTGTGTGCTGACAACTTCACTCTGATGGTAAGGGCCAAAGTTATTCAAATTTACATTGGGTAGGGCTGGCTCAAATCAGCCCTGATTGTTAACCAAAGTATTCAAACAGCTGACCCTAGTTATCCCTTTAATTGGGTTGAGTTAACTAGGGGGGGGGGGGCAATAACTTTTTCACACCTGAAGATTTCATGTTTGATTACCTTGCACACCAAACAAATGAAAGAAGCACCAAATGTTGGTGTCACTTTTTCTCTCAGACTCCCTCTATATACTACTACAACCCACGAAAAGAACTGACCAAATTCAATGTGAAAAATGTGCAAAAATGCAGAAAATCAGACAGGGGGCAAATACTTTTTCACGGGACTGTATGCTATGAAAGTCTGTGTAATATACTTTGCATGCTACATTTTCTATGGTACATTTGAGACATTGTTTAAATTTGTATATGATCTATATCTATACAAGGTATAGCTTTGCTGTAACCAAATGTTATTTCAGTTAGAATGTTGGTAACCATGGTTTTGTTGCATGTCAAATGTGATAAAGGGGTTTCGCTAAATGAGATGATTCTCAATGGCAAAAAAAGTCTGTTTTTTTTAAGCATAAAGGTCGATTTCACCCATGCTCTACTTGAATTGAAAAATAAATATTGAAAAAAAAAAAACCTGGTAAATTCTTTCAAAGATAAATGTCAATATTAATCATCGATTTGGCAAAAAAAAAAAAAAAATCAAAATTGAATATTAGCAAGCCTAGTTATAACCCACAGCCGGCTTTAAATGAACATCCCTAGTTACCATGGGTCAGATGACACAACGAGTTCACGATGACCCCCTTGAAGATTTGCCAGAATTAGTAGTCGGATCCCGTTCTTTAGTAGAGGTTGAAATTGAAGGAGCGTCGATAACTTGCCTCCTAGATATGGGATCACAAGAGACTCTAATGAGTGAAAGGCTGTTTGTCCACCACTTTAACCATCAGGGGATAGGGGATACTAGAGATATTGTTTGGCTGGCATTTCGTGCCGCAAATGGTCTACAAATTCCATATGTGGGGTATATGGTGATTGATTTCCAGGAACAGGAATACATTAAATATTTAATATTTAATATTAAATATTAAAGGCTAGGGTGTGAAAAGAAAATTCTAAAACATTGTGAATGCGTAAAATAAAAAAGTAGCAAGGACACAACAGCTAATAACACCTATCAAGCTTAAAGGTCATAGAAAGCAAGAGAATTGATAGTGAACTAGACTTAGAGCACAAGAAATTGGGCTTATTCAGGACCAAGATGACATCCTCCATTCCCGCTCTGAAAGAATGATCCCCGATTCTTCAGGCAGTTATTGCAACCTATTCTGTAACCGTCTGAAACTAGTTGACTAGTATATTCTACCTTTGAGTATATTTTGATTTTGAATAATTAATATTAGATTAATATTAGATATTAATCTAATATTAATATTAGAGTTAATACAAGGATTAGGGTATTTGATATAACTAATATACCATGTGTAGTAACGTAGTACAGGGAGAAATTCCTGTTGTCATCTTTTAGTTCTAGTGACATGACTTTAGACAACTTTGTAGCATATCTGTCAGATGATGCACCTGTAGATCGAATTTAATTGTGTGTGACAGTACTGATGATGTGGCAGATTGTGTTGCTGCTGTTTTAATTATAAAGCCTCCACTGCAACCATATCATGGTGAAAATATGATACTAGTTGACTCGCAGCACTGATGAAAACATTTGGCTGGCAACAATAAACCCATCATTATTAACAAGTTGCAGCATATGTTCACAGACTCAATTAACACTAAATAAATGCAATGCTTGATAAAAACAATGCTACTCTCCTTGACTTTTCCATTCCAGGACAGTTATGTTAAATGTGTCTGCTATATTTCCCTCCTTGTTTGTAAAAAAAAGCTATTAATCTCCCACTCTCTAACATAATCACTTGGGATAGTTACATACTTCTCTGGCAGAAGGAAATTGATACCATATTCTTCACACCTACCCTTCTGTTTACGCAGTGCTCCCAGAATTGACCAGCTTCTGATGAGATACATCTTGATTGGCCTTCAATGGATGATGTGTCTGGTGTACCTGGACAACATTAAGTGTATGCTGTTTGCACATTGTTTAGGTGACCACTGATATAAAATGATACAAATTGTTCATGGCCTAAACTTCTGTGAAATCGGAAATGTACTGATATGACTTATATGACTAAGAGGGTCATTTTTACTTGGGGTCTAGGTCTGAATGCCAACGTGGAACCACCTTGCACCCCTGCCTCACATATCAGATGCCTCATAAATATGTAAAATTGTCTGGTAATCTCCATGACCAGGATGAGAAGTTGTCATAGGTACTAACTTGCATGTCTGCTACATTGTAAGATTCCAATCGCCCTACATCTTATTTTTGCCATTTTCCAGATAGTCTAACATATTTATTTTTTTGGTTTAGCTATATCTGCTATGCTTTCCATTTTAATATATTGTTAAATAATCAATACATAAGGGAATATGTGAGGTCTCAATGTAATGTAAAACTAGATTTAACTGCCACTCTTTTCAATGATGAAATAATACCACCAATCTGTTCATATGTGCTCCTGTTTATATTCCTCACATCTTTTATATACTTTTGGCTTTATTTCAAGGTTTCTTTATTTACTTCCAGTAATGCTATTGATCTGCTGAGAGGGACTCACTAGCAAGCTGCTCAGTAGAATGAACTTTAATAACAAAAAAGAATCAAATCATTTTCAAAATGCTTTAGGCGACACATTCTCCTTTACTCCCTCTCTTCCACGGATATTGTTAATTTTAACTCATAGATTTGCTGTACCTTTTTGGAAATTACATAAAAGTAACTTTCTGTATACAGTGACATAGGTAATGTAATAATTTTTGGACCCAGTGATATGACATCCAATGCAAGCAGCAGTGATGAAAAAGACCCTCTACTAGCTTAGGCAGAGTAGTGACAAATACAATATAGGACTCTTTTGTGGCCCTATAATAGGAACATGTGTATACCAGTGGAGAGGCAGAAAAAAAGCTTAAGGGTCCCCTTAAGCTCCCAGCCGCAGTACAATCATATTATTGTATTCGGACTGACAACACTATTCAAATTCATATTATTATTAATTAATTAATCAATGTATTTATTTATTTATTTGGCAGACGCCTTTATCCAAGGTGACTTACAGATGTTATAGGGCTGTACAGGGTTACAATGCAAAATTTATATTTAAATACAGTATAGTTTTCAGTAAGTGCAAATTATACTACTAAAATACAGTACCCAATAGAATGCAGCAAGTTAGGATTACAACACGTTATATCTACAATGACATAATAGTAGTGCAATAGTGCAAGGATACAAAGTGGTCTATGTCTGTTTGTGCATCCATCAATCCGTATGTCCAACTTACATTTGTGTGTATATCTGCTTAGCTAATTGTCATTCAATTTGGCATTGACAGTATTTGGTATAAGAGACTGAGAGTATCAGATTCTAAGGATATAGGGAACTTATTGAGTTCCTCTTTGCTAGTCTGACAGCCTCACAGTTCTGATCTCATGTCTATCCCATTCGCAGAGAGTGTTGACTGGAGGTATTTAAGTGTGTACAGGCAACTCCAGAAAACCGCAGACTCATGGGCTCTGCTATAACTGTTGAGCATTTTGATCTGCTGCTGTTCAGATAATTAAAATAGAGCTCAGTGTTTTTGTTTCAGCCATGGCCTAAATATATATCTAAAATCTGCATTGCTGCCAAATGCAAATTAAAAAAGCTATTTAGGCATTTTAAACAAAATACAATTGGTACCTACTTGGTCTGCTTTTTGGAAAGGTGTACTGTATGTTTCTTTTATGAGTGTCACATACCCCAGCGTATGAAAAGCTGAACTCATAGCACAATATTGGCAAAACGTTTGTCTACTTAATATTCTTTAGTGTTTCTCTCATTTCTTTTAACAATGACCAGAGGATGGATGTTGGTTATGAACATTTGAAAGCAACTGCTGTCTTATCTGGGAAAGACAGGAAGCAATTAATATCATCTGTTCTCTGCTAATTATTTTCTTTGTGAATCCTTGCAGCATAAAACTGGAGAACTGCATGTCAGTCTTCCCTGGAGAAATGGCTATGCATTCAGTTTATAAGCTAGGCAGGTCTGTCCTTGAGTAGTGTGATTTAGCTTGAGCTGAGCTCACAGGGGATTGATGATGCACTTGGAAATATATACAATTCCCAGCACTCTGTCCTAAAGCATTAAGGTACAAGAGGGCATTAGTTACCGTGAATATTATCACTGCTTGGTGTGTTGTTATGTTGAAGCATAGCCGAGTACCTGCAACCAACCAAGCAATGACAATATACATGGTAACCTATGCCCTCAAGTACCTTAATGCTTTTATAAAATGCATTTACTAACATAAATATAAATAAGTACAAGAGAACTAGATAGTTTCTGAAGATTTATTAAGACATTTGAAGGATAATCTTCTGTAACAGAAAATAGTTCCTATGAAATATTAATACTCAGGTAAGATTTTTCTTTATTTGAGTTGCAATTTTGTGTTCATAGACATTAATTTGAACGGCTTTTAAATCTGTTTTACTCTGAAAAAAATATTTTAAACAGCGTGTGTAAAATAAATTGGACTTGATGCGCCTGACAAGTGCTGAATAAATGGACTGCAAAGGGTTAAACATGTTTTGTTCTCCTTTGTTTGGGTGAAGATAAAAGGCAGGAGGATTTGCTGACAAGTACTTCTCTAATGATGCTACTGGACACTACTGTTTTCCGATCTCAAACATGAATCCGTGGTGACATGCTTTGTTCCCTTCGTAGGAACTTTTGTGATTTTTTTGGACTTTCATTAAAGGTCATGGTCGCATACTTAACTCCATTTTCATCTGTTTTTATCTCTAAGGGTATTATTTAGCTCTTGTTTTGTTAGTTCTGTGAATTCAATATGTCATTTTTTTTCAGACAGCCAGTCATTAAAGCATTTAACAGCCAAACTGGTTTGTTTAGTGGTATTTATTTCATTTCTAGTTTTTTTCTAGCCATCAGTGTTAGAGTTCTGTACCTCAGCGTGACGGTTTAACTTTTTATTTTCTTCACTTTCGGGAGATTTGCAAATATGAGCCGATGCAGCTGCTATTTTTACCCATTTATTGATTGTCATTGGTGCAAACAGCTCAGAAATTATGCCTTCACTGGTATATTCCATGACTGCCAGGTATTTTGACAGGTGTTTTTTTTTTTGTTTGTTTGTTTGTTTTTTTTATTACCGTTATTTCAATAGGTGCAGTGATACAGTAGTGCCACGGGTCTAGTGATTTTCCCAACAGTTTATATCACGGCTTAGAACCACTGATTGGCCAATCAGCATGCAGCATTATAACAATCCATTTAATAAATAAAGATATATGATTCTTCCAGCACACTATCCATATCTACTCTCTCAGTTCAGTGTACCATGTTGTTCCTATGTTAATATGACTTAGTTCTTCTTAATACTTCTCATTAAGTGATGTGTTTATTGCACCTAAACATATCTTAGAGACTTAATGGAAAAAACCTTACTGCAAATATTCTACATTCAGAAAAGAGTCAACCACCAATGGAATGAAATGCATGATTTATTGAATTAACGGATAAGCATGCCTGTAAATGACTCATTGTTTGAATTTGGTCCATGGCCTCGTCAGCTGACCCTGTGCTGGCAGAACTATAATAAATTAAATATATTAATTACAATGAAACTAATGCCAGCAGGCAGGATAAATGGTACCCAAGGCCACCTTCCCCCCACACTTAATTACAGTGACAGATCATTTATCTACTTGTGACAAGGTGGCTGAGGGTGGTGGCGTCAGGCCAGAAACAGAAACTCCAAACACACACAGGTACTCGGGTGCAAAGCTCACTGCGGCACCGTGTTTATTTAAAAAAAAAAAAAAAAAAAAAAAAAGGTTACAAACAAAAACACTGCTCACAGAGCTAAATAAAAAGGTTTAACAAAATAAATTCTCAAACGCAAAACCAAAACAATACCTAGGTCAGGCTGGACCTTCGTGGATCCTAGTTTTCTTTTTTCTTTTGACTCATTCTCTCTCATTCTCGTTCTCTCCGCTGAACACCCACCTCGAACAGGAAAAACTGCAGGGTTTTTATACTGGTGACCACCTTCTGTTTCGCAACAAATTAATCAATTAATTAACTCAGGAGATGGTCACCATCTGCACGGGGTTTATAGGGTTAGGGCTTCCCCATCGCTGCTGCCAAACAATAAACAAACGCATCGTATTTTAAATTAGCAAAATACATTCAAATCATATAACAACTCCTGTTCCCAAACAATACATTATTTTAAATAATAATACACCAACAAATCTTACAATAAAATCACCTGTGCTCAATAAATACATTTACAAAGCAGGGCTTTGCTCTGCCCTTTCTAATTATGTACAGGGCTGTCTCCTACTGCCCTGCCACACTACTGTATCAACAGCTTATAATACTTTACATGCTGTTCTTAGTACTACTCAGTTGTAGTTATTTCAGTCAACTGTCTAATAAATTACTTAATGAGCTTATAATTGGCTTTCTAAAATTGCTGATTATTTTTTCATTAAATTAAAAAAAAAAAAAAAAAATCTTTACTGGTGTATATTGTAATGGACATTAAAGGTGGATTCTGCAGTTATAGTTCAAGAAACTTCAATATCCTTGGTAAAACAAACTAAATGTGTATACACTGTAACAGTGTTGCTAATGTAATGAAAGTGTTTTTAAAACAGCGTATGTAATCTCTGATACATTTATCAAAAGCAATTCAATACATTTGACAGGGTGATTTATAATTTGCAACAGGCATGTGCTTGAGTACAAGTACAAATGGGTAGTCATAATGAGTATGACATTTTTTTTTTTTTGTAATACTCCAGCCACTTTGCTATTACACATAATCAGGGCAGTGGCGACTCTAATCTCAAATCTAGAGATAGAGGGACAATCCAGAGCGGGAAAGCGGAGGGCAGTGTAACACAGTCTCTGACACAGTGGAACTAAGCGTCATTCTGTGTTGCATGAGTGAGGAGGTAAGGCAGATGGAACGTTCATCTCAGAATCTCTTTTCAGAGAGATATTACTTTCGCTGTGAAAAAGGGATTTAACAACTTTTCAAAATAACAATTTAATAAAATATAATTAAACCACTGGTTAGTTGACATTGCGAAATGTGTGAATTGTAGCATTTTAAGGGTAGTCCTTCAGTTTGTGTAGGTGCTTGACCTTGGAAATAATTGTATTTTAATCGTTCAAAAGAAAAAAAAAATGTATAATTTATTTAAAGGTGTGTTGGACTTCAGTTGTTCCCTTGTGTTTTTTGGGATATTTCCTTTATCTTGCAAGAACAGCCATTTTTTTGCTTACTATATTTTTTTATACACAAAGAAAGACTGCTTACTATAGCATTAATATACAATCTTGCAAGAAGACAGCATTTTTCTGCATCTATATAAATTCATATCTGACGTAATGTTTAAAATCTGACGACTGGACTTGGCAGCATAGACGTTAATGATCTGCTCTGGGTTAATGTCTCTGGTAAGGTCACTTTCAAAGTACAGTAAACACAAAGTCAACAATCTCTCTTGACCAGTTGTGGATCACATCTAGTTTCGATCATGTCGCATGGCAGAAAATGACCTTTCATATATAACTGTACCAACAGGGAGGGTAAGCGCTAGTTTCAAAAGTTTTGAAAAATTTGGATTGAATTTTGTTGAAGCAGCCACCTTCAGACTTTCAAGAGTGATGTCTGTGTTTTGTAAATCTGTTTTAATCAAATCCATCTCTGTGTGTGCAAGTTTCGAATTGATTGAAAGGGCACTTCCTTATTTCCTGAGCAATCCATCAACGCCCTCTGATTCACATTTTAGCACTGTATCCACACTTCTAGCTATCTCCATTGACTGGGATGAAAACCTGTGATTACATTCACCGACCAGTGTGTTTAACACAGGAAAATACAGCTGCCTGGCCCATTTTTCCTTTACTTTGCACTTTCCACTTTACCTGACTGATATTCTCATTGTCTGAGTGTGGTTGTAACAACTGAGCAGTCAAGTAAAGTTGTTTTCTTCACAGGTCATTTGTGAACATACTTTTCATCTGCATTAGGATTAACAGGCACATCATACAGCTCACAAAACTTTTGGGTTTTCTCCCAAACATCATCCCATTTAGCGCTGGTTCGCATACCCTCTAATGTTTTTACAGTTCTCTGCAATATACTGATAGCCTGAGAAAGTATTGTGTCTTCGTGAATCGTACTAAGAACATGGTCAAAAAAACAATCAAGCACACACAAAATCCTATTTTCTACACATGTTAAAGACCTTCAGCATCCTGATGTTTTGAGTTGTGTGGCTTGTAAGACTGAAAGTTCCCTCATTTTCATTGCGAATGCTTCATCAGACTTCAAAAACAAATTGCATAATTCCAAAAAGTTTCCATGGTTTGATGAGTCTTCCCTCTCATTATGCCCCTGCAATGCAATTCCTTGTTTAGCTAGGTAAAGTAGTAAACTAGCAATTTTTGCAGTATACTCTTTGTTTTCTTGCACCGCCATCTTGTGAGAGTTTGACAACTGTGCTGCTATAGTGCCCACTTTCTTTGATTGTTTGAAAAAATGCCACTTTTCAGAACATGTATACTAGATTCTATATGCTTCTGTACCTTTCTCTTTAGATTTTTTCAGTCCCTTACTCCAGTGAAAACTGTCTGCAAGGAAAGCAGAAAACTTGGTCTGTCTGCACACTGCATTCTAAAAATGAAAGCATCTTGTAGTATTCCAGTGTAAATGAACGGTTTTGCTTGGCAGGCAGCTATGATATATTATATATTATATGCACAGTCAGGTAGGCTTGTTGAAATTTACAAAAGGGAAAATAATTACAAATGAAATAAGCTACTTCACTAGACATGGTTTGTGATGGTTCGTTCAAATTATTTTAGGGAGGCTTAGACTTCCCAAGCTTCTTATATGTGCTGCACATGTACATATCTTATGTATTCGAATGGTTTCTTGTCTAGTTTACTTAATGATATTTCCTCCCATTTGGCTATATACGTGCTTGCAAAATGCATAGCTAATTTTGACAGACGAATTTTGACAATGCCTTTCCAAACAAGCCCAAAACAACCTAACCCATGTTAGAGTATGGGTGTTTATGCAAGTTCGAACCAGTGACTCTCAGAAACAAGCCCAATTCTGCTGCTTATAAGCAGACTTGGCAACTGTGAAGGTTTGGTGATAAAACAAGTAATCAGGAGAGGATTTATCAGTACTGCATCTTCAGCAAAGCCCCACCCCTTGTTCACTGTATTTTTCACATACCTCTTCATAGTCATGCATACTGATAAATCCTCTCCTGATCACTCGTTTTAACATCAAACTCCACAATAATGTGATCCAAGCTATTATTTTATTACTATAACACTGCAAAAAGCTCTGCAAATGTCTGTGATATTCATTGAGTGCTGGATGTGGAAGCATGTTATCTCTGGTGCAGGGGCTATGTGTATTGCTCAGATACGCCCATTTTTTTCGGCTTCATTCAGCTTCTATTAGTCTCACTTGGTCATTGAAAGGGAAATCTTGGGCAGATCCCCAGCATATTGTGTTTAGCAGGCTGAGGGAGCCGAGAGTATAGGTTGGTATCCTGGTTCGTGCGGGTAGTTTTTATTACTGTGTTTTATTTTCCCTTTTTCTTTTGCCTTTTGTTATTATTATTATTATTTTGAGGACCTGCGAGTGAGTGGCTTTGGATCATTTACCAGCATTGGTATTTCCGTGGTCCTGTCTATCATTGCTGATAGTCAGGCCATGGACAACAACGCCCTCTGTGGGCTAAAACAAATCATTGCGCCAAAGCAACAATTAATAAAACTGGGCACCGGTGCAGTGTTTCAAATACATCTGTCTGTCTCCCGTGTGTCAGTGAATCACCCACGACCCTTCCACATGTATCTATATAGTATTCACTTACAGTACTAGTCTAATTATAAAAAGAGAGTAGGCTATAACTAGAAGTCAGACTTTGTGCTTTCCTTTTATTTATTGGATACTATACATTTTAAGTTTTAAAAGTACAAGTACCTATGTAGTTAATAAATTATAGAAGGTATTATAATTTGAATTATTACAACATTTTGATACATACCATTTATTTTGTAGTCAAATCAGAGAGTAGATACAAGAGAATGGCTCGCAGCAGGGCTCTCCACAGAAATTAATTGTATTGAGTCCAGTCTAAGTGTAGCAAAAATGTATGATTTTTACAAGGAGCAGTGCATTCAAACTGAGGGAAAATCCTGCCAAATTATCATACTACCGGCACAACTTTGTCACTGAATTGAATCTTTCATTTCATGTAAATCATGTAAATGTGATCAGTGTGAGGAATATAAGGCTGCTGAAGGACAAGGCTTTACTACTCCTGCCCTTGAAAAACACCAACAGGAACGTATTGGAAAAGGAAGCTGCACAGTGAAAGGCAAGAAGACCGTGATGAACAAAAGCTGACGGTAACTTTTGACCTTGAAAATGTTATAACTTGTACCAAAGCTGAGGTTAGTTAATTATTCTATAAGAGTAAACTAAATCTATATAATTTGACTGCACATAGTTCTCATACAAGAAAAATTTGCGGTGCTGTGTGGAGTGAACCAATGTCAGGATGTTCTGGAAATGATATTGCAAGTGCTTTTGTGATGATCCTGGAAAAAGTAGTGACTGACCATGAAGATATAACTGAGATTACTACATGGAGTGACAGCTGTGTTTCCCAGAATTGCAACTCTATAATGGCATTTTCAATTGCTTCCTTTATGTCCCAGCATCTACGGATTCAGAAAATCACCATGAAATATTCCACTCCAGGACATTCGAGTGTGCAAGAAGTAGACAATGTGCACAGTAATATTGAGAAGGTGATAAAGTGTTGAGTGGATACAGGTGAGTACAGTGCCATGGAAACGAGACAGCAAGCCAAGTTTTTTAAGGTTGCACAAAATTCTCTGGTTCCAATCATTTTCCCTTGCCCATAGGGTGACTATGGCGGGTCAATCCTTTGTTGGCAGTGCATTGGAAAATATGAAGATATGAAGATTTACTGAGAAGTAAATCATGATTAGAGGTGTCCTCTGTCTAGTGTATTTAAAATTATAATAAACTAAATTATAGTAAAGAATACATAGAAATTAAATGCAGGAGAATTGATTTTAAGAACATTAGTTACCACTAAAGAAAGACCCTATTCTGCTTTTCTATTAAAACGGTTTTTAATAAAGCTTATTTTTATACATTAGGATAAGAACTGATCCCAGGTATCAACATATACCTGCTTGCTTATTTAAAATATGCCTACATTATTATGTCTAAGTGTTGTGTTTACTGGTTGGAAAGCATTTTCAAGTATCATTTTTCTCATCTAAATTGTATTAAAATGTTCAAACATGTTCTATACATTTATAACAAAACTGTCAAGACAGAGTGATCCATCTGGCTAATAAATCAGGTATCACTGTGCAGTTGTGAGGATAGACCCAAGAAATGTCTCTTCTAATGCCTTCCAAGGAAGGGTATTCTTCCTGCGCTGAAGGGTCAGAGCAGCTAGCAAGTTCTTTGAAAGATTTACAGTAATTGATTTCCACATCAGTCGGTTGGTCGTGAATTGACTTTTTCAATGGGAGCGTGTGACAGGGTACACCCGCCTCTGTGTGTATTACATTATTTGTTATATTATTTTTTAAAATGTATTGTTTAATTTTGTAAAAACATGCTGTTTTATTGTTGTTTACAGCCTGGATGGGGTTAAAATGCTCTATTCAGATAAAATCGTTAGAATGTGTGGTCAACAGAGTTCTTATTGATTAACTGGCTATTGACGTGCATATGATAAAACACATGCCGAATGTGGTTGAGGGGTAAATTAGGTAATTGATAGCCAGTTGACCCCTCTGCCACAATGTAGAAAACCTGCAGCTTTGGCTGAATGGGGCTGGGTGTTCAGAGTGGAGAATGAGGAAGAGGAGGGGAAAGAAATAGAAAATTAACAATTGCTATGCGTGCTAGTTCTACAGTAGCCTGCTACTTGTTAGTCAATGTTTTTTGTTTGTCTATTTCTTTTGGCCAAAGTGCCATTTGTTTTGTACTCCACAGTTCTGTCGTATCCCTGTGAAATGGAATTCCATATGGTTCTGCAATTAAATAGTGAGCCTGTTCCTCAGCAGAAAGCTTGACAGGTAATTTTTCCTCTTGTAATCTTAAACAGATTTTAACAGAATTCAAAGCAGAGTTACTGATCTTATAGATGTATGAAGCAAACAGTAAAATAGTTTTGATTGCTGGAAGCTGTATATTCCAAACGAAGTTGAAGTTCTATCAATTCCTTGAATGTCATATTTATAAGAGAACTGTAAAATAGGGATAGAAAATCTAATCATTCATGGGTGCCTTCCCTTTGAAATTTTTCTTACAAATTTGGTTGGCTTCAGGCTTATTGGTGTGGTGAAGTCACTCTACAGACTAAATGTAGGCTGCATTTTCACTGATAGTTTGTCAGTGCAAACAACGTCAAATTATATATAATCACATTACTCTAGAGTGTTTTCAAAGTTTTTTCTTGCCCTTATCATTTGCAGTTCAGCTTTAAAAACTGAACAGGGAATAGTGAGATTTTAGCAGGCAATAAATCAAATATAATGAAACTACACCTAATACATAACACCTTGTTAAAACAGACATACCCGAGTTTGAGGAAATCTGGAATAGTTTCAAATGATGCAGAGGAGGTGTTACTTAACAGCTGTACTGTTATTCTGCTAAGGAAACCTAATTGTGTACATCTCTAACCTACTTCAGACAGACACAACTTGAAGAGCATGTACCTGTCTAACCTTTTGTTTTTTTAATATTGCATTACCAATACAGACCTGTTTTCAGTACAGTAAACTAAATCCCCACAGGCAAATCCCAGTCAATAATGTATGTCAGTGTATGTAATATTAAGTTCCCTCACTCTACTCAATTTAAATCCTTTCCTACATCCTGTATTTCATTGTAAAGAAATAAACCCATACTGTCAATAAATGAAATGATCAAAGAGATTGAAGTTCAATAAATCAAGACACGATTATCCTTAATATGTTACAAAACAATAGAAAATAATCCTGTATTTGAAACCTATTATTATATATATTTATACCCCATCAATTTCTGCCAACAAACTTCAGCAGGTAAAAGTAATGGTTGCAATCCTTGTTTTCCAGTAAGCTGCATTTCTGTTGCTTAAGAAGACTGCATTGAGTTCAGCTATCAGTGGGAAGTCACATGCAGCAGATGGGAGAATGACGTGTATTATATTCCAGATGTTGAAAACAATGGATGTAATATTAAACATCAAGAAGTTGTTTTTGCATTTGCACTGACAGATGAGATCTGTTTGATTGATGATCCCTAGTCTTGGTTTAGAAGGCTTTAAAAATAGGGTATTGTTTTTGCATTTATACCAACATAAACTTCAAGTGATTTCTGACTATTTAAAAAATAAATAAATAAATAAATTTGTACCATAAATTATTATACTTATAATAATATGCTTTATAATTAGGCTTGCTACTTTTTGATATTAATCGGTAAAGCTCGTTAAACATCGAATTCCCAAAAAAACGCAGTTCAACTGAAATAAATTTATATATAATAAACTTCAGTAAAACCACTCGCTATTTTCTATTTTCTTACCAAAAATAATCATTTAGAAATCCTCTCTAGTTTGTGTAGCTTGTATACTTACTGTCTGTCCTGTCTCCGTTCTGCTCTGAATGGCTGGGGGTCGCTGTCAGTCATCTCAGTGGCCCGTTAGTACTGTAGTTTCACCCTGTTCTGACAGATCTCGCTGACCATAACTGCAAAAATTAGCGAGATAAAATACCGTCATACCTATTCTGACCAGGATCGGTCAAATTGACCGATACATATTAAACATAGTGTAACAACCTCAAGAGGGCTGGGACCCATTTAAGATCCTTGGAGGATGGGCTGGTGGTGGGAACGCTGATTGGATGGGAGGCGGAGGCTACCAAGAGGTCTCCTCCAAATGGATTCTTAGGAGAGCGAAGGGGTGTGGCAGTATAAAAGGGCTGTGGGCTGAAGAAGGGGAGGAGAAGGAACTGACAGGCGAATGGACAAACAAATAGTGATACAGAGAAAGGACCAACCAGCATTCTATGACTACAGTCGGCCACAACACAGGCCTCTTATCCGCCGTGTTACTAATTAGAGCTGGTTTCAACCCCTCTTTTGAGATTGGTAAGCAGCCATAATTCTCTTTTCCTTGTGTAGTCAAAATTACCGTTGTGTGAGCAATTGTGGTGCTATAGGGTGACTCCACGGACTCGTGGTGTCTTCCCCGATGCCGATTTACTCGGCCACAGCTACCTTTCAGCACAGGTCTACATGCCCCTCCCAAGCCTCGGGCTTTCCTAGCACGGCTGCGCTTACCATCGAATTAACTCGGCACTAGCTTGGACAGCACCTTGACGCCGACCCAGATGCCGATTGCTCAGCACTGGTGAAAAACATCTTCAGCACTGCTTCCGACACCGATTAAACTCTGCACCAGTCAGAAAACCGACCTCTACATCAATTGACTCAGCACTGACCTCTGCACTGCTAGACTCGGCACCGATAGTCACTGCACTGATAGACTCACATATAGGCATATATAGACTCGGCACCGACTGCGGTCTACCTCGGCACTGACTGCTCGGCACTGATCGCTCATTCTCAGCGCCGAAGCCAATACATTCTGCACCAATTACCAGCCCTATTTAGTTCGTGTTCTCTGGGCAACGACACTGATCGGTGCACCCTCGACGCCGACACCAACGCCGATTACTCTGCGGCAGTTAATATCACTAGGTACCGACATTCCGCTCCATGTCAGTGTGCTCCACTGGGTCCTCCGCTGGTTACCACCAGTGTGACCTGTGCGTGGTAAAGCTCACCATTACGAGCATTCGTCCTGCGCCAGATGCCTAGGGCCAGACCATGCGGCCAGGGCGCTGGCAGGCGAGTTGGACAGCTCTCCCTGCTATAAGTTCTCTAAGTGAGCTAAGCTCAGGAGGGGAGTTCCCCAGGAGGCAGGCGGTCTCCAAAGAGGTACTGCTCTCCTTCCCCATGGAGGCGCAGGCACTCTCCATCCCAGTCTCCGCAAAGGCGCCCAAGCTCAGCTGAGCGGCACTTTCAGGAGCTGTCGGAGATGGTGAGGGCCCAGCAGACTATGCTGGAGACTCTCCTGAAGTCTCAGGCAAGACTGCCACCTACAAACGGGCAGCCACAGCTTCCCCATTCATGCTCCCTATCCCCGGTCCCACCGAGACCCTCAAGCCCAAGTGAACTGTCTTTCAAAGCATCGAGGTCGGACATGTCAGACATCACTACTTGAATTAGGCAGGCCACAGCGGGGGGCTCTATACCGCTCCTTCTGCATATTTCACAAAGGGAGGAGTTCTAGGCCTTGATGCAGCACGCAGCTGCTGCCATGGACGTTCCCTGGCCGGCAGAGCAGGAGGGGAAAGGGAACCAGTTTTTAAAACAGAAAGGGCACCCACAGTAGACTTATGGTGCGACCATTGATGTGATCCTTGACAGTCGTTTTGAAGTTCTTTCGCCTCCTTGTCTACCACCAGTGCCCAAGGTGGCCTTCATAGACTGCAAAGGCAACTGGGCCTGAACACCGCCCTCCACCCCGGAACAAGCAAGCAGGCAGAGGAAGAGCTAAGGAAGAGGTAAGGAACCACTGCCGGCCAGGGAGAACCGGTTCTCTGGCTGGACACAGAGGTTGGGGCCTAAGAAAAAAATGCCCCCTCCCAAGCCCAAGGGAGACTGCCCCTGAGGGACCACGGCTGCCACCTTAACCCCCCACAACCAGACTGACCACTGGACACAGCCCATGGCAAGGCTGCACCCAGGATGCTATCGACAATGAGACATGGTTACACTCTACAATTCTGCTTAGGTCCGACACCCTTCAAGGATGTGATTCTTACCACCGTCAAACCAGCAAGCACGATACTCCTTCAACAGGAGATCGCCAATCTTCAACAGAAGAACTCTGTGTGCTTGGTAAACCTAAGCGATGCCCTCAGCGGCTTCTACTCCAAGTAATTCCTGGTGTCAAGAGGGACGGCGGTTCCAAACCTATTCTGGACCTCAGGATCCTCAACATGTTCCTCAAACAGAGGAAGTTCAACATATTGACAGCACAGTGTATCCTCCAGTCTGTCCAGCTGGGTGACTGGTTCACATCGATCGACCTGCAAGATGCCTACTTCCATGTCCATATCTGTCCTGCGCACAGAAAGTATCTGCGGTTCGCCTTTCAATGCAACACATACAAATTCTGCATGCTGACATTTGGCCTCTGGTTGGTGCCCCGCACATTTTCAAAGTGCATGGATGCTGGACTGGCTCCACTCAGGCTGCAGGGTATTCGGATCTTTAACTATTTGGACGATTGGCTAGTTCGCGTGCGTTCCAAAGCATGCGCCGAGGCGCACACAAAACAGGTCATAGATCATGTGACGAAGTTAAGGCTCTCCATACATTAACAGAAGAGCAACTTCATACCATCTCAGCCCACAGTGTTCCTGGGGATCAAACTGAACTCTGTGAGCATGCTTGCCTCACTGTCGGAAGACAGGATTCGGTCGTTGGAAGTCACACACTCCAAATTCAGAGAGGATGCCCTTCTACAGGTCAGAATATTCCAAAGGTTGTTGGGGCTGATGGCAGCCGCTTCAAGAATCCTTCCCTTAGGGCTGCTGAGAAGGTACCCGCTTCAAGTCTGGGTAAATACACTCAAGATGAACCTGGTCCGCGACGAACACCGGCTGGTGCGAGTGTCCAGGCAATGCCAGAAGACATTGGAGTGGTGGCTCCGTCCCGGCAATCTGCACCTCGGATCTCCCCTCAGCTCCCCTCACAGAGGGGAAGTTGTCACTACGGATGCCTACAGCCTGGGCTGGGGAGCAGTCGGGAATGGGAGGGGAATAAGAGGTCAGTGGAAGGGACATTGGCAGCAAGTGCACATAAATGCCCAAGAGCTGCAAGCAGTAGCCCTGGCGTTATCTCATTTTCGCCAGCAGTTAGCACACAAACATGTGGTGATCCGTACGGACAATACTACAGTGGTAGCCTACATAAACCACCAAGGCAGCCTGTGCATGCCAGTCCCTCACCACGCAGCGCATAGACTCCTGTCCTGGATGCACAGAAACTTACGTTCCATCAGGGTGGTTCACCTCTCCGGTGTGGACAACAAGGCAGAAGACCTCCTGTCCAGAAGAGCTCCAGACAGCTCGGAATGGAGACTGCATCCTCAGCTGGTGAAACAGATTTGAGACAGGTCGCCACAGACGAGTCGACCTTATTGCCCCCTGTTGTTCTCTATGGAAAGAGACGGGGGCCCCCTGGGAGTAGATGCGCTAGCTCACCCCTGGCCACAGGGGCTCTTGTATATGTTCTCTCTGCTATCGCTATTACCCCTGACACTAGAGAGGATCAGGGTAGAGAGAGCACATGTTTTACTGGTTGCACCCAGATGGCCGAGGTGCCCCTGGTTTGCTCTCCTCTCCAACATGTTGTTGGGTCAACCGTGGCAGCTCCCACTACGCAAGGACCTCTTGAGCCATGCGGAGGGGCTATTATGGCACTCGAACCCAGCCCAGCTCCAACACAGATGCAGTGGTAGAGACACTACAGTCTGCTAGGGCGCTGAGCACTAGAGCCCAGTATTCATATAAATGGAAAGTTTTCCAATACTGGTGCGTTGCTGAATGTCATGATCCGGTGACCTGCCCTACAGAGACAATACTAACCTTCTTACAACACCTGTTTGATGCGGGTAAATCTGCGTCCACTCTGAAGGTATACCTGGCAGCAATATCAGTGTGCTACGATAAAATTGACTCGTTGTCCCCTGGGACATACATCCTGGCAGTGCAATTTCTTAGAGGGACTCAGAGGCTTCATCATCTCATGAGAAGCATGGTCCCCAAGTGGGATATGGAACTGGTACTGCGGGTCCTTAAGGGTCCCGCTTTTGAGCCCATGGCATCAGCAGAGCTGCGCCCTGTTTCCTTGAAGGTGGCATTTTTAATAGCCATTAAGTCTGCCAAACAAGTAAGTGAGCTTCATACACTGTCCATCGATGACACATCTATGGCTTTCACTGGAAATGACCTGCGGGTAACATGAAGAACAAACCCAGCCTTTTTGCCAAAGGTGGTCTTATCATTCCATATTAACCAAGCAGTGGTTTTGGAAACTTTCAGACCTCCCCCTCATGAGTCAGAGGAGGACCGTAGACAGCACACGCTTTGCCCGGTTTGGGCTCTGCGCTGTTACCTGGATAGGATGGCATCCTGGAGACAGTCCAACCAGCTGTTTGTCTGCTATGCATCCTGCTCTAGAGGTCAGGCCCTATCGAAGCAATGTCTAACACACTGGGTGGCAGATGCAATACGCTTGGCGAATGAACAGACAGACTTTCCCATGCTGGGGGATATTACGGCCCATTCTACCAGGGGCCAAGCGACTTCGTGGGCTCTCTTTCATGGCACCTCCTTGGATGAGCTTTGCAATGCTGCTACATGGACACGTAGTAAGACATTTGCGTGTTTCTACCACCTTGATGTTCCAAATCAAGCGAGGCCCTCTCTGGGCTCTAGGGTGTTGGAGGCGGCATGCCCTTAGGCATCATGAGGGCTCTGAGGCTATCGCCGTGAGGCTGTATTGTCGGTAATCTGGAGCCATGACAGCTTTGGTACAGCTTCCCATTCGGTAATGGTTGTCATTCAATTGAAAGGGAACGTTAGGTTATTACCATAACCCTGGTTCCCTGAAAGAGAATGACAACCATTACCCTTCAAGGTCATTTCCCCAGCTGACTTCCGATTTCGAAAGAAAATGGCGATATGTTACTGTGAGGATGACCCTCTTCAGCAGGAGGTGGGAAGGACTGATAGGGACGCTTTTTTTATATGCTCAGAGATTGACGGTCAGAGAGGCTCTTCCCGTTCGATAATGGTTGTCATTCTTTTTCAGGGAACCAGGGTTATGGTAATAATCTAACGTTTTCTACTGTTAGAATTCACACATATTCTTTTTATAGATATATATGCACTGAGTACACTCTTAAACTCAGGGATGTTCAAAGAGGACATAAATATGTTTTGGATTCCTGTAAGTGGATTGTTCATTCACTGAGCTTGAAACGTATCCAGATGACTTTTTAATAAGCAAGAAACACACACAGACTCATTTAATTTGAATTTTTAATGAATCAGAGCAGTGCAAGTGCTCTTTTCAGTTTATCAAATGCTTTAAATATTGGATTAGTTGGTTGCACAGACCACTATAAATCCCAAGTAAAAAGCAGTCTGGGTGATCCAGTGCTTTACATGTTTAACAGCATTAGTACTTCAATACAGTAATACAAATATGGTTATTATATATTTAGCTCTTAGGCTATATAACGTTTTTTTTCGATTTTTTGTGGGTGGATATTTAAGATCAAATTCTATAATATATATATATATATATATATATATATATATATATATATATATATATATATATATATATATACAGTGCCTTGCAAAAGTATTCAGACCCCTGACCAATTCTCTCATATTACCGCGTTATAAATGGTACATTGAAATTTTGTTCTGTTTGATATTTTATTTTTAAACACTGAAACTCAGAATCAATTATTGTAAGGTGACATTGGTTTTATGTTGGGAAATATTTTTAAGAAAAATAAAAAACTGAAATATCTTGCTTGCATAAGTATTCAACCCCTGTGCTGTGGAAGCTCCCAGTTTGCACCGATGAAAGAAATTGCCCTAACGAGGACACAATTACCTTACCATTGGCCTCCATCTGTGAACCATTAAAGTTGCTGTCACATTTTCTGGATAAAAACCCCACTGTTGAAGGATCTTTGGTAAGGCTGTGAATCTGAAGGAAAATTAAGACCAAAGAGCATTCTACAGAAGTTAGAGATAAAGTAATACAAATTCATAGATTAGGGAAAGGGTACAAAATAATATCCAAGTGTTTGGATATCCCAGTGAGCACAGCTGGATCAATAATCAGGAAGTGGAAGCTGCATCACACCACCCAGGCACTGCCAAGAAAAGGCCGTCCCTCAAAACTCTGCGCTCAAACAAGAAGGAGACTTGTGAGAGAAGCCACAGAGAGGCCAACAATCACTTTGAAGGAGCTACAGAGTTCAATGGCTGGGAGTGGAGTAATGGTGCACCAGTCAACCATATCAAGCGCTCTGCATAACACTGGCCTGTATGGGAGGGTGGCAAGATAGAAGCCATTACTCAAAAAGTACCATCTGAAATCACATCTGGAGTTTGCCAGAAAGCATGAGAGTGACCCAGCTGCGATGTGGGAAAAGGTTTTGTGGTCAGATGAGACCAAGATAGAGCTTTTTGGCCAAAACTCAAAGCGCTATGTGTGGTGCAAACCTAACACTGCCCATGCCTCAAGACACACCATCCCTACAGTGAAGTATGGTGGTGGCAGCATCATGCTGTGGGGATGCTTCTCATCAGCAGGGACTGGGCATCTTGTTACAATTGAAGGAAAAATGGATGGAGCAAAATACAGGAAAATACTGCAAAAGAATCTGCTTCAGTCTGCTAAAAAACTGAAGCTTGGGAGGAAATTCACCTTTCAGCAGGACAATGATCACAAGCACAAGGCCAAAGAACAAAAAGGTGAATGTCCTACAGTGGCCCAGTCAAAGTCTTGATCTCAATCTCATTGAGAATCTGCGGCACTATTTGAAAATTGCGATCCACAAGCGTCATCCATCCAACCTGAACAACCTGGAGCAAATCTGCTAGAAGAATGGGCCAAAATCACTCCGACACTGTGTGCAAAGCTGGTACATACTTACCCCAAAAGACTTAAAGCTGTTATTGCAGCGAAAGGTGGCTCCACCAAATATTAATGTGTGGGGGTTGAATACTTATGCAAGCAAGATATTTCAGTTTTTTTTTTTTCTTAAAAATATTTCCCAACATAAAACCAATGTCACCTTACAAAAACTGATTTTGAGTTTCAGTGTTTTAAAATAAAATATCGAACAGAACGACATTTCAGTGTACCATTTGTAATTCAGTAATATGAGAGAATTGGTCAGGGGTCTGAATACTTTTGCAAAGCACTGTATATATATATATATATATATATATATATATATACAGGATATATTGAAAAATAAGAACTGTCTGCAAAAGGCAGAAACTTGACTTCGACCAAACAGCAATCAGTTTTTCAGAGATCATCAGAGCATGGATCACACCTTTTCGGTTTATTCAGTTTACTCCATCTGGGAATTAGTTGGAGTCAATGTCGTTGGGCCTTTGCCCAAAACACTGAATGCATTTTTATTTATTTATTTATCTTTTACAAATACACACAGATTACTTTTCTAAGTGGGTGGAAGCTTTTCCACTACAGTCCAAATGTGCTGTAGAAGTAGACTCAAACATCCTGTTACTTGTGTACAGATTTGGGTGCCCAAAAATAATTATTAATGATCAGTGAAGAAAATTTCTAAATAAGGTATTCCAGTTATGTTTTTGTGTAATGCATTGTTTCTTTCTTAAATTTGATATGGTTTTCTAGATTAACCCTTTGCAGTCCTATGTCGGACCACAACTTTCCCTTTCCTGTCCGACATCATCAAAAAGACGTCAAGCATAGGTCTAGTCATTTTTTCTGACACGCCTGAGAAGCGCTGAATAAATGGACTGCAAAGAGTTAATGAAGAGCTGTGCAGGTTATTACAAATTGAATGGTCAGTGACTGCAGAGTACCACTCCCAGATTAATGGCTTGGACGAGAGAACAAATGCCACCATTAGAAGGTAGTACACACTGTGCAGTTTCCAAAACAGAATTTTAGTTTCTGATTCAGTACTACCTGTGTCTTTTTAGGGATATTTTCTGTTACGATATTATATCACAAAGATACTATTGAGCAATGCAAAATCTTACTTCTGAGAATATCGTGTTTTTGGTATTATGAATAGCTTTTTTTAAATGTATTTGTTAATATAAAGTAACAATATTGAAGAGCTTCTTCTTTTATTGCATATTTTCAATTACATAGGTCTCT
This sequence comes from Polyodon spathula, assembly GCF_017654505.1. Classification (NCBI taxonomy): domain Eukaryota; kingdom Metazoa; phylum Chordata; class Actinopteri; order Acipenseriformes; family Polyodontidae; genus Polyodon; species Polyodon spathula. The sequence continues at coordinate 20,634,449 of NC_054554.1, read as the reverse complement.
TTCCAAGTGTGTGAGCCAAATCAGCAAGACTGGAACAAGTTCCCTGATGCTGTGATGTTCTTTTTAAGATCGAAAAAGTACACAACCACCCAGTTTTCACCATTTCGATTGGTGTATGGGCAGGAAGCTCAATTTCCAAAGGAAATACCAGTGGAATATCCAGTACTTATACGTTTTTCAAAACCGTTTTGATGTTTGGTGTAGAAACAACCAAACACACTTTTTAGATCTGCTGTCATCAATGTTAACTTTTAGATTTCTTAGTAACTATCTCTTCTCTTGCAATATTTATTTTTCTTTCTGTATCTTGGTGTGTGCGATTATGTTTCATGCATTGTAATAGCCAACAATAACACGGATATTGCATGCAGTTTTTTGTTCTCTTGGCAGTTTTACTAGAATTTAATTTACTGCACATGTGTTAATAGTCAGCTGCAGATTGTACTTCATCAGTCTGACGAGTATGCAGATATAGAAAAAGAAAGGAAAAGTGGCAGGAAGGAAACTGAAAAGATAGCTGAGGAAAATATGAACAGAGCACATGAGCAGGCAAAAGAGATGAGGAAAAGAAAGGCAACAACAAATCAAGTTTGAAATAGATCAGGCAGTTCTGTTAAAAAACAACAAATAAAAAAACAAGAAGGGGTGGTGTGATTGAGTCCAATTATATTAAACCATGCACAGTAGTGGAAATTAATGGCAGCAAGGTTACCATTAAAAACCAAAGAGGAAACATTTTAGCAAGGACTTAAAATGTGGATGACCTAAAGCCACAGGTATGTAGACAAAACTGTTATATCCTATAGAGTAGGGGTGGTATGCTATGGTGGTCGTGCTCATGCTATTCGTTATTAGTTTATGAATTTGGATGTATATTCGTCAAACCAGTGTCACAGGAAACAAGTTAGCTGGGAAATAAGTTAACATTTGCCTTTTTGAGGCTTTATACGCATGCTCGAATCTTAGAACTTAAAGGCAAGGTTAAGCCATCACCTTTTTCTGTCTGTGAACTTTAATTCAGAAAAGACTGTTATTGCAATCTTTCAAATGTGTCTAGTATATTGTTTTACTCTTAAAAATGTTGTCAGGATCTTTATTAAAAGCCACATTATATGTGGTAAAAATCGAAAACGTGTTGTAATATTAATAACATGTTTTTCATATTATTTAATAATAGGTTAACTTTAGGCTATGTAGTTTACAAAGATTACATTTAATCGCTGGCAACTTTATATTATAGGTTTTCTTTGTATGTGTACTTACAATATATTTGCAAATATTAGCGAAAGAGAAATAAGTACAATTCATGCATTATTTTATATATGGGTTATGACATAAGGAAAAATAATGTATTATTTGTTGTGTGATTTCTTTTTATGTGCAATTATATTTGTGTTAAAATGTAATAATAACAGTTTATAATACAACATATTAACTATTATTTAATAATAGGTGTTAAGTTTAATTCCCAGTTTACAAAGACGTGGCAAACTCTCAGCAGTGTTGTCATTTTAAATTTGTAATTGCCGCGGATATTTATATTAGGTTTTCTTCGTACAAACAATACAGCGAAAGAGAAATTTGTATGTGTTGACATAATGTATCAAAAACCATTATGCATTTGTCTTGCGATTTATTTTGATGTGAAATTATATTTGTGTTAAAATATGTTGACTTTAATTTTTACAAAATACCATACAAAAAACAAAAGTTCATCATTGTGACAGAGATCGAATGATGCTTGGTGTTAGATCTCCTTCCCGACCTGTGAGGGCACTAGAAAGAAGGAACAGTGTACCCTTAATCAAATGGAATGACAGTTTATTCTGTAGGGTAGGTGGAAGTCCCCCATTTAGGAAGGAGGTGAAGCTATGGCACCCAAGCTCACTGACCCAGACAGTAGACAACGTGGCATCCGAGGATTCGAGGAGCTGATGCACTTGTTAATCTAGATGTCATGGGCGAGGGTATAAATAGGGGGCATAGCTTAAGTGATCTGTTCCTTTGCATTTGGTTAAACCAAATGACCTAGGAGCCCGTATTGTCTGTACCAAAGCTGTGAGTGTTCTGTCAGTCTGTGTACTAACACTGTTTGTCTTGTGTTGGTTGTCTTCTAACCAAGAATACTAAACACGATCTGGAGCTGCAGCTGCAGGCCAACGTAAAATCCGGACATCACTACTCAACATTCCACCACAGGAACTGTCATCAGCACTAGCACTAAAATCACGCACTGTAGGAACTTTGTCTGTGTTTGTATTTTGTGTGGGTGAGAAAATATGGGACTTTTGGTTGCGGGTCAAACCCGTGGGATTTACAAACAGGAGTGATACACGCCACTGTGCCACTTCCATCATTGTTATTGTTTACAGGTTTTGCCTTAAGGCTCTGGACATTATAATCATTAATAAACACCCTTGCACCTGAGAATTATTGTCTGTGTGATTAATCCGCTCCGCACTGCACTCACCTGCGTGTATTCGCCACTTTGCCACAATCATAAACTTCGACTAGTAAGTACTGTACCTCTACTTTATCATGCATAATGCAAGTGTGTTTGTGTATATTATATACACAATTATGAAATACACATGTTTCTTTGCATGATCATATATAAAATTATTAGCAAATCTTAAAAAGAAATGCATGAATCGCCACCTTGTTTGCTTCAAATTATTATGAAAAAAACTACTTTAGAATTAACAGCTTAAAGGGACTTGTAGTACTGTTCTGGGCTTAATAATAATTAATATTAATAATAATAATACTTATTATAATAATAATAATAATAATTTATATAACAAAACATTTTTGTAGTCAAATAACATTTTTTCTAAAAAAATAATCATAAAAAATACAATGATATAATATATATATATATATATATATATATATATATATAAATATATATATATATGATATATATATATTCCTGTGCTTGTGTGTAACACAGTGTAATTATTTTCCTTCTCCTTTTGTAAGTAAACAGAGTTTGATAAATTTAAAATGCTTTATAAGATCAAAATAAACACTACAGAGCTGTCCAATATAATAGTTTAAAAAATATAAGATATGAGTGATGCAAAGTTTTCCAAGCATATGCAATCATTATTACTGCACAGCAGTGGTAGTAGGTGGAATATGTGTTGCATTCAATTTCTCAGACAAATCATTAGATTTATTCTCTTAATAATAAGGGATAATTCAGATTCTCTGTAACAGGGGTTCCTCTGTAAGTCTCAGCATTGCTGTCTCTCTGCAAACTCACAGACACCTCCTCTCTAGTAGAGCTGTTACACCCATCTCTATGGTAACTGCACCAAACTGTTACACCGTATCTGTACAGGCTGTACATTTCCACTATCCCAGCACGTATATCTTACACAGCCTATCATGTGGCAACTGCATTCTTCATATTTACAGTATAAAGTCATAAAAAATAACTGAACAAAACTTATATTTTTAAAAAATATCTCCACATAAAACTCAGGTGCATTAATTGATATCATTATTATATACAGATACAAAGAAACAATAACTGTTCCACTGTATGTGTTTGCAATTTGATTTGTTCCTGAATAAAACTATAACATATTCAATTGTTTTTCCTTTTATTGTAATATTTATGTTGTTTTTAATACATCATACATCAATACAATACATTAATACGTCAAATTGACAGGTCATGGTTGTTCTAGGTATGCCTATAAATGTGGTCATTCTAGTGTTAAACAAATATCTTTTTTACTTGTCAGAGCTGCTTATATTTTGAGCTATACCAGATATCTGGATCAATATTACTGAACTGTCTACACTTGTTGTTGTGTCTCAATTTGTTGTTGTCGAAAGATGCTGTGTCTGAGCTCCAGTCAAGCTGACAGGTTGTGATTGGCTGACTCAGCAGTTGCCAGTACTAGTTGCCAGTAATAGGTTCTATTCGTCATTGCAAAGTATTGATTGGCTGGTTTTGGTGGATAATAAAATTAATGTGGACCAATTGTGTCTTTGTTTAGTATTTACTGTCGAATTGAAAATAAAATAAACAGGTATTTGAGCAGATTGATTTTAAATTTAATTCACAGACGATGCGGTGACGTTCCAGCAGGCATCTACTTTGTATTAATGCCCGCTATAGCTGGAAACTTATTACTGATGATACTGAATCATTTTCTAAATTGTATTATGTTTTTAAATGTTATAATCCTGTTGAGAGGATGTTGAGAGTGTTCAAGAAAGCACCACACAATGTTATATAAAACCATATTAGGAATGTCACTACAACAGTCACACACTTTATGTTGGAAGTGGATATATATCTATTGAAAGAGTAGTCAATCATAACAAAGTGAATTTAATCTATTTTTAGAACTTTTTCTACCAGTAATGTGTTGAATCATGGGGTGAAGACAGGCACAGCACTGGTACAATGTTTAGCATTCCAAAGGAGTCCTTAAAGGAAATCAATGTGCTGTCTAAACGGCAAGTTGGTAGAAGCAACAACTCTCAAGCATACCAATCCCTTAACCTGTAAAGAAGAGATTGAGATACTGCCCTAAAGGTCTAGGTATGATAAATGATATGGGCTGACTTGAACCATTTCACTCAGCTAACAGGAGAACTAAATGGGTAATCAATTTTACAAGTTCTTAAACTGACTGACAGTGTCTAGAAGTAAGACATATTAAGTGCAGTTTACTGATAATTAGATTGTGTTTCTTTTAGTAGTGTTTTTCCCTCATGTTTTAAATTCAGTGACATGCAATTAAAGCACTTGATTTACTACTTGGCTTTTTGCAAGTTCAGGCTTGCAACAACAACTCATCACTTTATTTTTCTTTACAGATTGATATAATATGTACCACTATGTTATCCTTCCCAAGTACAGCACACTGAGTTCTTCATTGTCTTATTTGTCATGTAGGAAGACTCTTGTCATTTGAAACCACAGACTTGAAACAACAATCTGCACAGCGTTTTAAGTCCATCCGTGAACAAAAGGTTGACAGCGTTTTGGATTGGATCACATTAACCTTTCATTACTGACCCGTTCTTGATGCTAATGAAGATGAAGCTATGGTAATGCATGATTCTAAAACTGTACTCTATATCTAAACACACCCATGTTTGTAACCATACTTTCCTGCTTTATATTTTGTAAAACAGAAAATTCTGTCACACCCCTTTTATCCATGGCAAGACTTATAACAGCATTTAGATTTTTGTTAGTCATGCAAGATCTAAAGTCATTCTTCACATATTTGATCACACAAAAGCTTCTTTCACATTCTAATGTATCCGGTGATAGACACAAATTAAACATGTCTGCTGGAGCCAGAATTTAATGTTGCTATAGAGGTACTCTGACGCTAAAGTCTAGCCAAATATGCACACCTGGCATCTATTCAGTATAGTCTGAAATGTGCAGTTTAAAAGAAACAAATATTTCGGCAAACATGTATTTTATTTTAATACATGACACCTGGTACTATACAAGGACAAATACATGTTTTCATGCTGTTTTAATACTGTCTTGCACTTCCTGGGTCATTTCACCTGGGTGGTGAAATTGTCCCCACCCCTTTTCACTGACTTCTTTCCATTCAATAACCAGGCAGCTGCTTACCCTGTTGACTGATATCCTTTCTGCCAGCGTCATGGTTTGACCCAGAATACATTCTGAGTGGAGTGACCAAGAGGGTACGACAGCAACAGACTTTCTGGAACGCATAGAAGCAAAAATGAGAATATAGTGAAGGAAAAGTTATTTTAAAATTAAAACACATTTGCTGTAATTATTGCATTAGCTACAATCAACCTAAAAATATATTTTCTATACAAATCATCCAGAAGTGTGGGTAACCAAAATTATGAATGATTGATGTTAGGAGAAAGTACATTCCCTGGAGCTTGCAAGTGCTTCTTGAAGACTGGATCAATTGCAAACACAAAATATTACGGGTGTAAAAATATTATCAATTCAATACCATTTGTTTACCATGTTGGTATAATTTGTTTATTATAATTCAGAATTGAAACCCATCAGTTGTTGTATTGTTGTCTGCAGTACTCTATAATTTACAGAGTAATACAATATTTATTGACTGTCTGCTGCTTATAAATTACAACATGCAGCCCTACAAGTAAACCAGCAATTCAAAGCATCATCAGAGTATTACAAAAGAACAAAGTTGATGTGTCAGGAGGCAGTTGTGAGCCGTGCAAAATGGCCATGAATTATTCAGTGCTTTCTTGATTTTTCCTTCTACAGCATAAAGACCCAATCAGTTATAGACTATTTCATTTGTCATTTCTCATGTATTGTCTATATGTACAAAAAGACAAAATAACCTTACTTAAAACAAGTATGTAAGTAACAAATGTACAGGTCAGACAGGTTTATGCATATAACTCTAGTTGTCTAGTAAAACTTATGTGACATACATTTCAATAACAAGTTTGATCATAATTTAAATAAGCAGTTCTCTAGATCAGTGGTTTTCAGCCTGTTGTACGTGTACCAGTACTGGTACTGTTACACACCAACAGTTATTTTTTATAAAGATATGATTCCTCAACCACAATACTTCCTCAATTGCACCATCGTAATATATCAATTACGATGGTGCAATTGAGGAAGTACTGAAGTTGATACGACAAGTGGAAGACAATAGCCACAGCAAGTCTGCCTGACATGCTTGAGGGGGGAGGAGGTGTTTTAAAGTTGGCAAAGTTGGCCACTTGTCGCCAGACTGCTACCACATTCCACCTCAGGAAGAGGAGGTGGAACAGGACTACAGCCACAGGAGGAGGTTGGCTGGGAAGCCCTTTTCCAAAGCATGGGACTACAGTACTGCTGCTGCATCTGTGGCGAGTGGGGGTATTTCCCAGCGAACTGCCCCCTCCCACCAGAGGAAAGCTTGCTGTGCCCAACCCCACTACAGCCCTAGAGGGAGGAGCCCGAATGTCCTGCGCCTGAGTGCCAGGAACCCGACCGTCCACAGCCCAAGAGGGGGGAGTCGGTGCGTCCACAGCCCAGTGGGGGCAGTCGGTGTGTCCACAGCCCAGGTACCCACCAGCAGAGGGAAAATATCTGCTGGTTCCAATTCCACCAGCAGAGGGAGAATACCTGCTGGTTCCACCTCCACCATCGTGGGAGAACTACTTGCTGCTCCCATCTCCACCAGCAGAGGGAGCATGCTTGCTAGTTCCCCTACTGCAGCCGGAAGGGGAGGAGCCCCTGCCGCCTTCGCCTCCAGAAAGGGAGGAGCCCCTGCCACGTTCGCCGCCAGAAGGGGAGGAGCCCTTGCCACCTTCGCCGCCAGATGGGGAGGAATTCCTGCTGTCTTTGTCGTCAGAGGGGGAGAAGCAGGAGCTGCCTCTTCCTGCACCCATAAAAGGGCCAGGACAGGAATCTGGCAGTCCTCATCAGCCCCTGCATAGGTTGCTGAGGGGAGCATGGGGGAAAACAGGCCACAGTGGCTGCGAAGAGGGCCAACCCCAGCACCACCGCTAGTCCTGGCTTCCCTCCTGCAGTTGCCTCCCAAGGATGCTTGCCTCGCACTGCTCAAGGATGCCTGCCTCGCACCAACAAGGGATGCCTGCCTCGCACCGCCCAAGGATGCCTGCCTCGCACCAACAAGGGATGCCTGCCTCGCACTGCCCGGGGATACCTGTCTCACACCGCTCAGGGATGCCATCTCTGGATCGCCTGGGGCTGCCTGCTGCTCTGCATCTCCTGGGGCTAGCTGCTGCTCCGTATCGCCTGGGGCTGCTCGCTACTCTGCATCGCCTGGGGCTGCATTTGTCTCTTTTACATCCCCTAGGGTTGCTGAGGGTCCCATTTCGCCTGGGGTTGCTGAAGGTCTCACTTCACCTGGGGTTGCTGAGGGTTCCGTTTCGCCTGGGGTTGCTGAGGGTCCTGCTTTGCCTGAGGGTGCTGAAGGTCCCGCATTGCCTGGGGCTGCATGCGTCTCCTTTGCCTCCCCTAGGATATGTGAGACAGTCATAGCAGGACAGGTGAGACAGATAGGTACAGTAGTAGTGGGAGCAGGAGCGGTGGGGGGAAGGTACAGACCTGCATAGTAGTTGGCGTCTTCAAGAGCACTGCTAGGTTCGGATTTTCTCCAACAGCCTCTCCTCGCTGGACTCCCACAGCTAGACTCACGGCTCTTTGGTAGAGAGGCTGTTCGGCTGGCTGCTGCTTCGTGCTGGCGCACAAATAGGCTAGGGTACAGTGCGTTAGATATAGTTTATGAGCTAGAGGGTACATGACAGTATCAAATTTACAAGAACTCTGTAAGATCCCCACAAATAGATGCTTAAATGTTACACAGATGCTCCACAATTTAAACAAATTGAATTTCCTCTGTTATAAGAAACAATTACTTTACCCTTTCTGTATCAGTTTGTCAACATCATAGCAATTATTGCTGAGTTTCCTGAAAATCTATCCCATTTACTAGGTTTTTACAATATTCAGCAACATATTTTTCTACTTTTTGACAGTAGAGAAATAATGAAAGCATTACATTTTTTTTTTAATCCACTTTTTAATTATTACATATGTTCAAACACTTTTAAATTTGATAGTTATTATAGTATATAGGTACAGTAAATGTAACAAAAACGATTTTACTTATATGTTTTATAAACACTGGTTGACATACAGGTTGATGCAACCTTTGTTGCCTGAAACATTAATCTTGCTCTACAGGTTTGAATCAGATTTTTTCCATAAGTAAATTGAGTATGGAAATACCAACTGAGGGTCCACTTATCAGCCTGTTAGATTCTATGTCTTAACCACCATGACTGGAACTAATTAAAAAAAAAAAAAAAAAACAGGGAGATGCAGCCTATGTTCATTTAAAGGGAAACATATTGACATAAAATGTAGCAAGCCCATGTATGAAATCACATTATCTGTCCCTAACATATATTAAATGTACTTTAAAAAGTGTATTTCACGTTATATTTGGCTTGTCAGCTGTTATAATCCAATACTGCATTTATATTACAGACTGGCATACAACATGGCTTTAAACAGTAGGCTGCCTTTCGGCAACTTTTTTTCCCACCACAAACAATGTTTGTGTAATGCAGCAGGCATATAGTCAATATCTCAGTACTATCTGTTGTCTAAATAAGTTACAGTGCCTGCTTCCAAGACATCTTTTTGGTTTGGTGACCTGTGCTGTGCCTGAATAATAACTTCAACCTGCTGAACAGGGCAACTGCCATCCTCATTAGCTTGTTTTCAATCACTCACCATTTTAACACTTTCAATAAACAGCCAAAACAAATCTCTTTTGAAACCTTTACATCAGTGCATTTGCAGTGCAGTACATTTGTGTTGCTGTTCGTGTCCACATTGCCCAGTTTGCACTTATGTTGTTATTAACAGCTTCTGGGTGTCAAATTATTAAGCTAAGATAAAGCATGTGATGTTATGACATAGGAATATAAACATTACAAATGCTCAATAAAGTATAAATTACTGCTAACTGTTCTTAAAATGACTCAATGTTAAATTTTTAACATGTATTTCTATTTTGGAGGGAGAAATCGTTTCACCTATATTTAACTTTAAATATAAACCTTATAAAAATGTACCACAATAGATTTCCTATTCATTTACTATTGTTTACCATGTTATAGTTTGCCATGTATATAATATACTTTACTGTCCCTTCAAGGCTTTACAGTGCTATCTTATGCTTTACCATGCTTTAACTGTGCTTTATTACACACTGCTATGCTTTTACTTTTACTTGGTGTTGTGGGCTAGTCGACTAAACACTAAGACGGGAGGTGCCCCCCTGATGACCCATGTGGAGTGCCTCACCCAGCCCATTCCAGATGGTTGCCATGCTGAGGCGCTAGGGAGGCTGCACTTTGGTTGACCCCTGGAGTCAGCAGCGCCGACGTTGTGTGTGCTGACGTGCCAGGAAGGCTGCAAATAGTCTGATCCCTAGAGCCACCATTACATGTCTGCCATCAACACCAGGGCAATAGGAAATACACATTACCTGTTAGAATAAAAACTCTTAAGCCTCATGTATTTTATCTTGTCAAAAACCAAGTCCAATATTAGCATGAAGTAAACAACAGCAACTCTCATGTAATGAAAATCAGTTAACCCTTAGCGGTCCATTTATTCAACGCTTGTCAGGCGCGTCAGGTCCAGTTTATTTTGACACACGCTGTTTATTTTACACACGCTGTTTAAAACTTTTTTTCAAAGTAAAACAGGTTTAAAAGGCACTGAATTGAAAAAGGACACTCAGTACTACATCTCCAGCCAAGCCCCACCCCTTGTTCGCTGTATTTTTCACATACCTCTTTATAGACGTGCATACTGATAAATCCTGTCCTGATCACTCGTTTTATCACCAAACACCTCAATAATGTGATCCGTCATTAGTTTATTACTATAACATCTCAAAAAGCTCTGCAAATGTCAGTGATATTCTTTAAGTGCTGGATGCAGAAGCAGCTACCACCTTTGTTATGTGTCCGTGTTATCTCTGTGGTGCAGGGGCTATCTGAATTGCTCAGATACGCCCCTTTTTTTTGGCTTCATTCGGCTCCTGTCAGTCTCACTTGGCCATTGATAGGTTTTCTCAGCTTTTTCCAGAGAAAAAACGACTAGAGACCCGTGCTTTACATCTTTTTGATGATGTTGGACAGGTTCCGACATCGGACTAGAAAGGGAACATTGTAATGTCGGACCTGGTCCGACATAGGACCGCAACACTCCCATCAGCACAAACCATTACAACTAAAGAATGCATTACAGTCTTATTGCATACCGAGAAATATAAAAAACACAAACTAAAATATAAATAATGCCAAAAATTCTCCTTAGGGTAAACACTGAAGTTCTTAAAATGAAAAACAAAAACCTATGGTACACTACAGTGTATAAAATATGCTTTTTAAAACTGTTTCTAAAAAAAATATAAACTATAATATTATATAATTTAAATGCATATTATATAATCACATATATTACAATATAATCTAATCTAAATATATTGCCATTCCAATCAAATTAACCTGTAAAATATTCTTAGCAGTCGGAAAGGTGTCTGTTACAAATGTAATACACTGAGATTACAAAGCAGGAAAATATATTCTAAAGCCTTTTAATATCTAATGATTATCTTATTTTTGCAATGCCTTGGGATGCTTGCATGATAGGTGCTAATGTCACTATATAATCTCCGATTTGATTTCGCTGTCAAGTATTAATATATTTAACAGCTTTTTATACACAAACCATTTCACGTAAAATGTCATGCAATTCAAATCTCATATGAGACACTTCCCTGGGGTCCCTCTTAAAAACAAGTGAGCTAAGCCAACCTAATGAGGTTTTCCCAGCATGTATAAATGGTAAAATGTTATATAGCTCCTTATGAAGAGCTATGTTCAATTGCCAGTATGTTGACCTATTGTATATTGTTAAGGTGCTGCCCAGAGAATATCCAACATGGAATATTGGGCAGTTGAGAATCATTAATCTGTAAGACTGTAGTTAAGATTGGTTCATGAACTGCAAAACATAAATAAAAAATCACAAATACAAATCAAAAATCAAAACTACAAATCAAAAACCATAAATATAAATCGAAACCACAAATCAAAAAACACAAATAAAATCAAATCACAAATACAAATCGAAAACACAAACACAAATCAAAAAACACAAATACAAATCAAAAATGCAAATAAATAAAAAATTACAAATACAAATCAAAAAATGCAAAGATCGCAAAGACCTGCACTTCTCAGTTGTTGTTTTTATGTCATCAAACTTTGAGTAAATACTATATGCTGTTAGATGTACAGTACTATCTATAACACAATATCCACACAATTGTTATTCTGGCCAAATTGTGGAATTCCTTACTTTTTGGTACAGTTTTCCAGATGTGACATCACCTATCTCTCTGCTTCTAGTGTGGCTATTTTTTTTCTGGAGTGAATCTAAAACAGCTTATTTTTCAAGCAATTTTTTTAAATGCAGCACCATCTGACAAGTCTGCACAACTGAACTTTTTGTACAGATGGTATTTGGTTGTTTTAGGAAAGTCTTTAACATGCTATAAGTTCAAGAAGATTATCCAAAGCAGAATCTGTCAGTCGATGTGTCAATGCAAAGGCTATAATAAGCAGGTCACTTTCGGTGCTCCTAGTTAAAGTGGCTGATTGTTACAGTAGAGAGGAAATACAGTTAAGAAGAATAAAAAGTACAGGAATTATCACTGATCAAAAATGTTATCTGGAACCGATAACAAACACAACAGGGTATATTACAGGATAGACAGATTCCTAATTTGTAAAAATGGTTTAATTCTGGATTCGCAAAAGTGTATAAAACTGTAGTGGCAAGGTGACTACATGGACTGTGGGGGTGTATTGATGTATTATTCATAACCTGGAGTTTAAAAGAGACCCAGTGTCTAATTAACAGATTTCCCAGAAGCCCTGGCGCTTAGTAGAGACCTGGCGAGTACTGGAGACCGGCGATTATTTAAAATTTTACGGTATATGTGTATGTGCTGTGAACATGGTTCTTGTTTCTGTGTAAGCTGTAGGCAAGGACGAATCGATTGGTGCCGATTTCAAGATGATTGGAGCAGGTTAAATGCCCTGTCCGGCAGGGTTTGTCTTGGTCTGGTTTTTACCTATTCCAATAAAGGGAATTAACGAAACCTACGCACATTAACATTAGCAATAATCAATCAATTTTTTACCTTTTAAAGTGTTGGCTGTGTCCAAATCCAACCTGTTCTTTAAATATCCATGCAGATTCCCCACCAAAAACTTTGAAAGCGCCATTCATTAGTTTAAAAATACTTTATTCAAACTTGGTGTTATTTTTACAGTACTAAAGGAGTCACTACACATTAAAATAGACAAATCAAGAAGAAACAAAATAGATAGGCAATACTGTAGGCTATACATCATAGTTACAAAGAAATACCGTTATTTACTGAGCCAAGTCTTAAGTTTGAATAAGCATCTCAAGAAACTATGAAACAAGGTGCGAGGCTCAGTTGTAAAACATGTCATACTGATCTCTTGTGCTAGTTGCTTTAACCCTGACTCTTTGAGACTCTTTGACAGCTTCTTAGTCATATTAATATTGTTCATAGCTGTTCTCCGAATTTTAATATTGTATGTGGAATAGAAGGATGCCCACGGCAGTACAAAATTTTCCATTCCTTTTACCAACATGTAAGATCCAAGCACGTAATCTGTACGATGAGGATTCGCAGAGTGGACCTACAGACCTGGACGGTCATGATGGAGAACAGTGCATTTGTTTACCAATGCCAAAGGAACACGCTGAAAACGACACCAGAACAGAAGTTCAAAGAGTACATCAGGTATGTGGGAAATATGTTATTTTTTGTTTATCTTGAAATATCTCTCTATATAGCTGTGGCAGTGCGATTGCCCAGCACAGTGGTAAATTAGTGTTGGTGTGGTTTATATGTGGGAATGGGTTTATTTTGTGTCGTTTTGGGACTTGATTTGTTTGATTGAATTATTGTTTACAGACGGTCGCTCGATTGAGACTTGCTGCCTGCTATGCTTGGCTGAGGGAAAGGCAGCAAGTGATAGGTGGGCGGGTCTTGACCGAGTGTCCGTCAGTTTAAAAACATCCGCGGGAGATAACTTGGGACTGCTGCAAGGCCTGCCGTTTTCACGGCACCTTTTGAGTTATAGTTTGGGGTATTGTGTTTTATTTTGCACTTTTTGTACAGTTTGCTGTATTAGTCCTATTAGCTATTGCAAGACTGGAGACAGAAATTACAGTTTAATAGCCAACAGTCAAACTCAGGCACAAAATAAAAGGGTAAACAGAAAGGTAAACAGTCAGACAAACAAATCTTGGGCACTATTCTCTATTGCTCCACAGAGTGTCGTAAGCTCCCGCTGCATGTCAAAAGTCGTCTCAGAGCTGCTAAAACCATTCTGTTTTATAGCCCAGCATTTGCAATCACAAGTCCCCTCCCAACACCACCCTCATGTCAGTCTCATGTCAGTGCTCGTGTTGTAACAGGTTTCCCTCATGTGTAACAAACAGGCTGCAAAAACTGTATCAGAGTCAAGATCCTGAAGGAAAACAAACAACACCAAAACACATTTTATTTTTTGCAAACTAACGTTTTTACGCTCCATATATCACAGTCAAGATGGGGGAATGTCTGATTTACAAAGAAATTATGGGAAAATACAAGTGAGGAAATCAGAATTAAAGGTAAGCATTATGTTTGGTATGTTAAAATAAACACGCTGTCTTGACTACATTTAACACAGAACAGTTTAGTAGCGCGCGATGCTGCAGTAGTTTTATACACATTTTAATATAAGGTAAAATAGACTGCTGCAGTAGTTCTAGTGTTAATTTATTACTATTAATCTCCTTAAAAATACAAATGTCAGTAACCTATATTTTACAGTAGTATTTTGTTTCAAGACAGACTTGTGTTAAAGACATGATAAATGAATAAAAACCCAATACTGCAATGTGTTGTGTAGATTTTTAGAAGAGTGATAGCAAAACGTGAAATATATATGTGACCCTCCACCACAAAACCAGTTGGAAGTCGAACATACAGTATTGTTAATACAAGCTAAATAGTCAAAACTAAATAGTTTTATGTAATCAATTTTTGAGTTTTCAGTGTTTTTGTATACTAGAACAACTTGACTTTCAATTACAGTTTTAAAAGTTGACAAATATAATGTAAGTGCTATAAACTGGACATTTTCTTAAGTGTATAATTATATTAAAAATAAATTATTCTGCATGGATTCCCTCAAACAAAGATATAAAGTTCAGTAACTTAACATAATCTTTGAAAATTATGTAAAATTGCGCTTTCCATATATGGTGTCTTTTCAACTTAATTCTCATCCAGGGTGAATTCTGTCATAGGCTAATCCTCACCCTGTCAGGCCAATTCTCACCCAGTACTCTGTACAGAGCATAATCATTTTCATTGTACATGAACTAATCTAAGCTAATCAGATATATATTTGTGAATGTACTGTAAAAGATGGAAAAATGGGAAAAAATGTAGACAAAATAAGCAACATTTGTTGAACAATAATTGAACAAAAATGTTTCACACACTACAAAGCAATAATCTTGTTTAGAGCAAGCCTGGACAACATGTAGATTACATCTCGATCGTGTAATATATACACAACATATAATATATATATATATATATATATATATATATATATATATATATATGGAAAAAATTAAGAGACCACTGCAAATTTTTTCTTAAATCAGCACTACTACATGTATGGCAGCTATTCCATTCCAGTGTCTTGAATTCCAACACAGGCACACCTCATTCTACTGAATGAGACACTGATTAGGGGATCACCTGAACCAAATCTTATTTAACGAGGAAAAGTATAAAAACCACTCCTGTGGTCATCACTATCCTCTTGCAAAAGGACCAGCTGGATGGCACAACAGTGCTAGTAGTACCTCAAAAGTAATTGGAATCCAAAACTAACTTTTGACCATGCCCAAAGAGTTGAAAAGGAAAGTTTTGAGTGAGGAAAAGAAGGGTTCAATTCTGGCTTTACTGGCAGAGGGATATGGTAAGCGTCAGGTTGCTTCCATCCTTAAAATTTCAAAGACAGTGGTTCATAAGAACAAGGTCAAGCAGCACACATTGGGGACAACAAAGCTACAGATCGGCAGAGGGCGAAAATGACTCTCCACTGACCGGGATGACCGCCAACTCATTCGAATGTCACTCAGCAACCGTAGGATGACATCAAGTGACCTACAAAAAGAATGACAAACGGCAGCTGGGGTGAAGTGCACGGCGAGGACGGTTCGAAACAGGCTCCTAGGGGCAGGGCTGTAGTCGTGCAAAGCTAGAAAAAAGCACTTCATCAATGAGAAGCAAAGAAGAGCCAGGCTGAGGTTTGCAAAAGACCATAAGGATTGGACTGTAGAGGACTGGAGGAAAGTCATCTTCTCATCAAGGTCATCAAGCTGTGCTTGAAAATCAGGGATATTCCACCAAATATTGATTTCTGAACTCTTCCTAAGTTAAAACATTAGTATTGTCTTGTTTAAAAATGAATATGAACTTAACTTAACGCTGCATCTTTTTTGTTATTTTGACCAGTTGTCATTTTCTGCAAATAAATGCTCTAAATGACAATATTTTTATTTAGAATTTGAGAGAAATGTTGTCAGTAGTTTATAGAATAAAACAAAAATGTTCATTTTACCCAAACACATACCTATAAATAGTAAAACCAGAGAAACTGATAATTTTGCAGTGGTCTCTTAATTTTTTCCAGAGCTGTGTGTGTGTGTGTGTGTGTGTGTGTGTGTGTGTGTGTGTGAATATAGTCTATATATATATAATAATATTATAATATATAGAATATAATATATATATTATATATTATATACATATTGTCGTGTGGAGGCTGAAAGCACAGTGGAGGCACAATACTCTTTATTAAATAAACAAACAAACAAAATGGCACGAGGGCCAAAACAGTAAATACAAAAACAAAACAAAACACAAGAGATAGCAACTAACAAAAACAAACAAAGCCACTAGGCTTTTCTTGGCTTTTTTACTCACTGTCTCTTCCTGTTGTATCATGCACCGGCCTCCTGACAAGGGAAACCCGGCCCCTTTTATGTCCGCCCCGCCGCTTAATTACCCGCAAGGGTTTCTGGGGAATGTAGTCTTTTTGGGCCGCAGCCCGTCTTAAAGTGGCAGGGCCTAGGCTAATTCTCACAGGGTGAGTTTTAACTTGGGGTGAGAATTGCCTGGTGAGAATTAACCTGTAACACGGCAAAGACAAGCAAATCCTGATTATTACTTATTAGACTTATTACTTTCAGACTATTTCCTTAAGTGATGCTGACTCGGACAGTCTTATGGATGACAAAAGCCCAGAAGCTGACTCGGAACTGATTAAGTTACATTTATTAATTTTTGTTATTTTCCCTTATTATTTATTCATTTACTAATTTCACATGATTTCATTTTCTGGATAAATATCTACACGTTTACAATTACATAGGTGCACCTCACTCGCAGAAGCAGTTTTTTTTTTATTTATTTTAAACTAAATTATTTTATGCAAAATGTATGATGTGAACTTTGATTTTTATAATAAAAGTTGACCAAAACAAATTACAATAAACAATTAGTAAGCCATTTTAAGCCAAAATATAATACTATCACAAGGTTAAGTTCAGTAAAAAGCATTTATTAGTATCAATACTTCAATTTCATTTTATGAACAGTGATAGTTGTAAAAAGAAAATCCAATTGAGGTTTTGTGGTGGAGGGTCACATATATTATGTTGTTGCAATTTTTATTTTCAAATCAACAAATCATGTGTAATAAAATATGGAGCAACTACTTGTCTACTATGCATTATAAACTTTAATGCCTTTATTTTTAAGGCGAGTGTGGAAGGTATCAGAGATGGAACACGTATCTTAATAAGGTCATCTATCAACCACTACAAGGGGAAACAAAGAAAAAGCTCTTGAAAGCTTTCCTGAAATGTATGATGCAATGTGTCAGGTTGCTAATGAAACATTAAATGGAGTTATTGACCCTTTTGAAACATTGGACAGTGCTTAAAATTGTATTACTTTTATGATTTACTATGATGATGCTGAATTCTTTAATCCAACAGGAAGTAAATCCACTGTTCATAAAGTTGGACTGTTTTATTAAACCATTGCCAATATTGATGCCAAATGCCAGTCAAAGTTGCCTGCTATCCAATTAATGTCTATTTGCAAAAAAAAAAAAAAAAGAACATATTGAACAACACAGTATGGCATAGATAGAATTCTAAAACGTTTCATAGAGGAAACAAAAATGTTTAGTTTTTAAAATAGATGAAACAAACCATTTATTCTATGAGAGTGTTATAGCAGGGCTAGACGATACACCTGCAATCCATTTACTTGGAGGTTTCAAATAGGGTGTGGGAATGGCATATGCTCCTTGTAATGCTGTGGCATAACCAGAAATGAGATGCAAAATTTATTTTCTTTTGGTAAGTATTGTATGAGAACCATGGCGATATACTTGGCTCAATGTGATGAAATTGAAAGGGCAGATACTGAATATTTAAGAGATCATCTTCGTATTTTATATGAAACAAATAGATTTTATGTGAATTACTGGTTTTAACATTACTAACATGCTGCCACAGGATTCAAAGCATGTTGTACTGAAGGTTTGCACAGTTTGAGATTAAAGCAGTTTTCAATATGTATATACTGGAACAAAAAGCTTTTACCTTATAGCATCTAGATACAAAAATGTCAACTTTTCCATTTAGTTATATGGAGACAAGCCATCTGAAATTCAATAGTCTACGCTACCTTTTAGAGGAAAATACAATTAATCAAAATGCAGGTCAAATAGTAGTTTTGATGACATTCATACCTTTTATTTGACTCCAACTTGGTATAGAGTCTAATAATGAATGTTATCAGTTTATATATGAGTTTTTGAAATTTGTCTTATGTTTTGTCTTTGGGAACCCTAAGCAATTTAAAGTTACAGTTTGAGGACCATCTAAAATAATTTTAAAATAAATTTCCCAACCTTAACCTTTCCTCAAAACAACATTACCTCACACATTTTCCCCACATGATACAATATTTGGGTCCTGCAGTAAGGTACTTATGTATGAGAATGGAAGTCAAGCATCAGTTTTTAAAAAATCTCGTACCACAACAACATTTTAGAAACCTATGCACATTTTTGGCTGTACGGTGCGAGAAAACAGAATGTTTTAGTAACATTTGTGAAGAAGCAACAGCACGTGCCCTTTTTGCTTCTGAAAAGTTACCTGGTCCATGTTCTAAAGCTTTTTTTTAACCAAACTGGACTATGTTAAAGATAAGCTTCAATTATGTTATGGTATCATGGTTAATGATTCTGCAAATGTGTACTCTGTGAAACATGTGACACTCAGTGGCTCCAAATCTATTACTGGACAGACACTTATTCTTGCTGATGTAGAGGGCCAACTGTCTGTATTTGGGTTTGTAGTTGATATCTATACTGTAAATATGTCTCAACCATTTTTTTTAACTGAATTTATTTGAAACACTAAGATACGTGCCTGGCATATGAAATAGCAGAACCAAATTTACCAGAGGGAACCATTTTTAAACAAATATGCAAATGTGTTGATTTTAATTGTTATGCTAAACTTATATTCAAGGAAAAGTTATATGTCCCCCCCCCCAAAAAAAAAAAGATTTGATAGATTTATTAGACATGCACTGTACATAATTAAGCATTTGAGTCAGAAGGAGTGGGCTTAACCGTGTGGTTTCCAATAGGACACCATACAGAGCAAATCTGTGGAGTATCCTATAGGGCATTAAAAGGACAGTGTTATAACATATCCTATAGGACTCATGCTGAATTTATTATAGGACATCCTATAAGATGTTCTGTAGTATTTTTTAATAGTACTCCTATAGGACATTTTTATAAGGGAAGGTTTGTTTAAATTCAGAAAGCTGCTTGCTTTAAAATAAATGTCTTGACTCTCTTTGACAATCAATCTGAGCAATGGGACCTCCCCTCATTATAAATCTGTGATTATAAATCACCTGGTAGAACTTTCCAGAATATCCTAACTTTAATATTGTTTTGAAGATATAATCCGCAAGTATGGAAAAGACCAATTTATTTTTCGAAGAAAACTGTGTTTTTCGATCTACACTGAGATAAAATCGTTTGTTTTGTTGATTGCACGGCACAAGTGACACATCACCGGCATCTGGAGGGAAGAAGGGAGTATACTGTGCAGCAATATTCAGTGCTGAAACAGGATTTGTTTTTTACTACAAGGAGTTATTATTTATTAAGATGGAAAATGGATTTAAAAGATACATTTTTGTTTAAAGGGAATAAAAGACATTGTTTTGACTGGGATATTTGCTTTTTAAGAAGAAAAAGAGAACTTTATTTTATAAAAGGGATACTTTATTAATAAATTGACTGATAGTTTTATGTTTAGAGTATAGAATGTGATGTGGATGAATACAACATGTGCTTTGCATCCCATTGCATTCTGTGAGTGAAAGTGAACAGTGCATGAGATGTTTATTATATGATTTTCTTAACACTGCATTATTTTTCCCAATTATTTTTCACTATGAATAAAAAAAAAAAACAGCCTTCAGTGTTTAATTGCATGCTGTCTTAAAGGTAACACAAAACACAATACATAATTTACAGAGATATTAATAAGTAATGATTTTATCAGTCAAAGTGGAGGCATTGCTGTGCTATATTGGCACTGATCCATGCATGTTGGTTTCTGGTATTCTATATTTTAAAATATATGTCAGAAGGCTTGGATAGGGAAATACACCACATGTGTGTATGTATGTATAGTATATATATATATATATATATATATATATATATATATATATATATATATATATATGTGTCCTCTGACTATCAATATTATATAGTGAGAGACTGATAGTTCCTCGCTCCAAGTTATCAACGAGAACTGCCAGAGACTCTATACAGCAAGGATAGTTTACATATTTTCAGGGTATTGAGGCAGCAAAAGTAAATCGGCCAAAAGCACCATTTCACTGTAGATCCCAACACTCTTAGGTGAAATATAGAAAAAAAAGTCAATACTGTCATACAGTAAGAGAAATAAGTCACCAAAGAAAGGTAAAAATGTTCTCTTTTTTTGCAGATTTATGCAGCCCCCAGGCACTTTTATCCATGGATATCTATATCACAGGACTTCTGAGTTTAATGACAATTAACTTGTTTTGTAAACATGAAAATATACCAGGGAATACATTTATTTTGATGCCTGTATCATTTAAATTAAAAGATGTATTGCTATTGTAAAATGAAATAGTCACACGCATCACACACACAAAAAAAACAATTTGAAGACGATCAACAACCGATACTCTTGGGACATGCCTGTTATAACAGGTCAGGTATTTACTGAGCATTTTATGTCAGAGCTGCCGTCTACGGAGAGACTAAGTAGTCACTCTGCGGAGCTCAAGTTTTCTTTTGCTTCTCACAATCAGGTAGGTATAACTAACCTCTCCAGTTGCCTGGGTGTATCTTTCTTGAAAAGATCTGTGTTTCCTTTGTTTTTCACATGGTTCTGTGTTTACTTTCTGCTCTGTTTTGTGTTAATAAATCTTATGCGTCTGTGGGGCATGACCAACACACCAATCCTTCATGTCTCTCCACTAACTCACACAAGTGACAGACACCCCGGCACACAGGGCTATTGTTTTCTTAAAGGGAATGTTTTTCCCTCCTGATTTTCCGGCAGCTTCTGGCTCCGACTTTAATGGAATTCCGCCAGCCTGATACTTAAAATAACATCTTTGAAGTGCATGAGGGTGGACTTCTTTTAACTGTATTTTGAACAGATTGGTTTTTTATTGCCCTGCTATACTCATAGGGATTGTGAGAGGTCAATAAATCTCTCATATCTCAGGATTTTAACAGAATGATTAAACCCAAAGACAATTCCTTGAATTCTATGATTAGAACAAATTTTAATCAGCTGAAGTCCAAACGGGCAGCTTTTATGTTCTGAACATGGAAACCCTCAAGCAATATAGTTGCTGCTGACAGTGAGAGACCATTAAAAAGAAAAAAAAAACAATTGTGGAAAAAAAAAACTTGTATATTATCCCTACTTATGCATATCAGTGATCCACCTTAAAGATAGTATGGAGGACTGGGAAATTACTGACCTGGAGATTCATTCCAGTGGCACCAATTGATGATTTATAGTTACATTTTACAGTACAATATCTTGGCAGTCCCTCATCACACAGCGTATATGTGGAAGAAAATTGAGTAAGAATCGTAACTCTAAATGTATCAGCCAGACTTGTCATTCTTACCACTGCTGTGATCTATAGATGTTTATAACAAAAGTACTTGGACAATACAGGTTGCTTGCTTCATGGACTGAATGGAAATTTTACACAGTCTACATTAATCAATTATTTGTAATCTTCTAGCAACAGCAGCTAAGGTACTGCTGGCTTTACAAGACACATTTCAAGTGAAGTAAAAGCAAGATAATGTACACCCATTTCAAATAATAAAAAGGGCCACAAACAGTTACATTAAATGGTACTGTAAACAAGCAAAATAAATATGTAATGTAAATTGTACAGCTGTGTTGAAATTTAAACACTGATATTGTAGCATCATCTTGTTTGATTTTTAAATTCCTTCAACTGTTAAGTTTTAAGAGCAGTTTGACTTGTGTACTGGTCTCATGTTTGTAGATTTAGTGTCTAAACAATTTATAACTATCGATGGAGTCGTTTACTGGATGTTTTTATCAACTGTTTAAACGAGGCCTTACTTTTAAAACACCTAAACACACCATCAGGTGAAATCAAGACATGACATTACATTTTATTGTTGTTCCTGTGCTCTGTAAGGGATCTGTAAAGTTAATATATTAATTTAATATTCTGTTTTTGGGTGAAAAAATACCCAGTTTGGGATAAATACTAAAAGATGGGGATTTTTATTTTTATTGGTTATGTGTGGTTATATGTTTCACCCACCACTAATGTTGGTACAATACTTACAATAATCATATCAAAATATTGCAACTATTACTTCTTAAGAAACAACACATGCTACGTATGTCGAAATCTTAAATTTTTTCATAATTAGTAATGTTTTCTAAAACCCTTTTACTTAATGTTCTTATTTGTTCAATATATATATACTATTATATATATATATATATATATATATATATATATATATATATATATTAGCTCAAAGAGCCAGCTGCCCAACGTTTCGATATGTTGTACATATCTTTCTCAAGGGAGCCTGTGTTTGAATCAAAATATTGGAGGTATTTATAAGTGTTTGACGGCATGACAACTACTTGTTATTGTTTATATTCAAATCCATGATTTATTCCTACATGATGTAATGGTGTTCTATATGTGACATCACTTTTACTTATATCTTTAAATCTATATTAATTCTAATTAACATTATTTTATATAAACTTATATTTATATTATCATGCAATGCTGGCTCTGAGGATCAGCCTTGATATGGTATCCCCAGCGTATCAGCATGCACAACTTTTGAATTAATTTTGTTTATTTAATTATTTTTAACTTATATATATATATATATATATATATTGGAATTAATTAGTTCATTCTTTTCTGTTCAGTCCCACTGGCATAATTATGTTCAGTCTATTTATCCGTTTACTTTCTTTTATTCTTCTATATGTCACATTATCTAATTTTACTTGTTCTAATACTACAAACTTTATATCATTTATGTCATGTCCTTGACTGGTGAAGTGCTGTACTATTGGTTCATTCATTTTTTTATTTCTAATTAATGAAAGGTGGTTCTGAATTATTTTATATAAAGTTGTTCCAGTCTCTCCAACATATTTTATTTCATCACATTTTTCACAGGCTATTCCATAAACAACATTGCTATTTTTACAGTAGGTATTAGTTTTTAGTGGATATGTGGTGTTCTTATGTTTAATTATATTTCTACTTTTGTCTATGTATTTATAAACTATATACTAGTATAATATAGTATATAATATATAATATTATATGGGATATATATATATTACAATATATATATATTTAAATGGTATAACGATACTACCTATAATTATTGGTATAACGAATGATGGATATTATTGACATATTGATTATTATGCAAACACTACCATTTTATTCAATTAATTGTCTTAAAGGGACTTACTCTGAAAAACAGGAATTTAATATAAAATGACTTGCTCATTCATTATTCAAAATGAGAAAACTCACCATCAGGAAGCTTCACTGCAGGGCACTATTACATGGGAGCTCATTGCAGAACATTTAAATAAAATGTCTTGCTTTAAAAAATCTAAATGGATGGAAAGCAAAATGTTGAAAAGGTAAACACACCTATAAATGAGAGATTGACAGTTAAAATAACAATAAAGGCGCGATGGATTCCGATTCACAAACTGGTTTTGTAAGTGTTAGTACTTTTTCTGACTTAAAATCAGTACTAATATCCTTCATCAAATGATCTAACCCTACCTTGGAAGGTGGAATGGAATGGAATATAATGGAAGTTCAAAGTAAGAGAAACATTCGCAGAGGTTCCAAAGTTCTCAGTTTGAAGATAACGTTAGGTTATTACCATAACCCTGTGTGACCAGGCTGGCTGCAGTGGTGACGTCAGAACAAGGAAGTAATACAGAGATGACTAATGACGTGATGATGAATGCACTGCTGTGCGTTTATTTAAACAGCAATAAAAGTTTTGAACAGAAAACAGAAAACCAAAACAGGACGCGCTATCCTATCAGGGCCCTACTGTGAAGAGGAAGTCCCTCCCACCTCCTGCTGAAGCGAGACGTCCTTACAGTAGCATATCACCATTTTCTTTCGAAATCAGAGGTCAGCTGGGGACACGACCTCAAAGGGTAATGGTTGTCATTCTCTTTCAGGGAACCAGTGTTATGGTAATGGAATGGAATGACAACCATTACCATGGGCGCAAATGGGGGACCTATAAGGACCCATAGTACCAGTTCTAGATCCCACTTGGGGGCTGTACTTTTCATGGGAGGACAAATCCTCTGAGCCCCTTTAAGAAATTGCACTGCCAGGAAATGTGCCCCAGGGGACACAGAGTCAATTTTGTTGTGGCACAATGATATTGCTGCCAGGTGCAGCCTTGCCATGGGTCGTTGCCATTGGTCAGTCCGGTTGTGAGGTGGGTTGGTGGCAGCCGGGGCCCCTCAGGGGCAGTCTCCCTTGGGCTTGGGAGGGGGCTGGTCTTTCTTAGGCCCCGGTCTCAGTCTCCAGCCGGAAAACCGGTTACCACCGGCTCTTCCTCTACCTGCTTGTCTGTTCTGGGGTGGGGGGCGGTGTTCAGGCCCTTTTGCCTCTGCAGGCTGTGAATGTCACCTTGGGTGCTGACAGTAAGCCAGAAGGTGCGAGAATTTGGAGGCGACCTCTGTGGCCTTGTGGGACCTCTCAAGGCTCACATCAATGGTCGCCCCACATTTCTGCCCCGCTGTAATGGGGGCATCCAATAACAGCACCCTCTTGGTCTCCACGACCTTAGCTTGCGTCAGCCACAAATGCCGATGAGCGGCCAATATCACCGCCAGAGTCCTCCCTGATGCCTGGCCTAACTCCTCCATTAGGTCAGTCATTGCCCTTGCTACCGCCTGGAACTCCCCTATGTCTGCCTCCGTGGATCTTTCCTGCAGCCTCTCTGCTAACTGGGTCTGATAGAGCACCAGTATATCTGCTCTGACAGACAGTGCTGCCGTTGTGTACGCCTTTTTGAGCATAGCATCCATTGTGGTGCAAGGCTTGGACGGGCAGGTTGGGTCCTTATCCCCCTATGTGAAGGTGGAACCTTGCACCAATACCATGACCGTGTCCCCGATAGTTGGGAATGTGCCTAGACCCACTTCTTGGGCTCCTACAATGTGCAGCTGAAATTCTGCCGTTCTAGAGGCCGAGGGTACAGATGCTGGGTTGCTCCAGGAGGAGCGCATCAATTCCAGGAAATCCTAGCACAAATGAAAGGCTTGCTTTGGGTGCCCTTTTTTCTGGAGGAATCGGTTCCCCTTTCCCTCTTGTTCTGCCATCCAGAGAACATCTGTGGCTGCAGCTGCACGCTGCATTAATGCCCAGAACTCTTCCTTCTGCGACACATGTGGCAGGGGCAGAAAGGAGCCCCCACTGTGGCATGCCCGATGGAAGTGGCTGGGTCCAAGACTTCTGACCTCAATGGAGGTCCTCTGCGGAGGACCCTGGACCACGGACCTTGTTCTCCCATGGCTCGGGGAGAGAGACTCTGCTGGGGATAAGGCTGCTCTCTTGCATTTAGTTCTTTTTACTAGAACCTGCACGGAGAGCAGACCAGCTCACCCCCAGTGCTTTGTCCGCATGGTCTGGCCCTAAGCATCTGGTCTCAGGACAGGTGCTCCTCCTGTCTGGGCAGCTTCACCTTGCACTAGTGAAAACTAGTGGAGGACCCAGTTGAGCGCACTGACATGGTGTGTGTGTGTAAGCGGTGCTGCCACGCTCAGTACCGAGAGAAACCGTGATCGGTGTCTAGCGGTCGGTACCGTGTCTATCGGCGCCAAGGGAGAGCGCGGTCAATGCCGAGTGGTTGATGCCGAGTCAGTCGGTGCTGAGGTCGGTGCTGATAGGTAGCGAGGTCGGCGCTGAAGGTGTTCACTGGTGCCTAGTCAATTGGTGCTGGGATTGGCGCCGAGGCAAGCGCTGTTGGTGTCGAGCGGTCGGTGCCGAGGTCGGTGCCCATGGTGAGCATGGTTGGCACTGGGCTGTAGATGGCGCCGAAGATGTTTACACTGATGCCGAGTCAATCGGGGACAGGTAGACGCTGTCTCAAAACTTCTAGTTGGTGGGAAGAACCGCGGTCGACGTCAGGCTATGTAGCCGATTCAGTCACGTGATCGCCGAGGGCAAGCACAGCCGCGCTAGTAGAGCCCGAGCTTTTTTTTTTTTTTTTTTATCCTGAAATCATGTGAATCGCTACAATTTAACACATGTGGAGGTCACTTAACAGGTGTGTTATCGAATGCGATTGGTTACACCTGAGCTAATTAAGGATTGCTATTACCAGGGGGGTGGACACTTATGCAACCAAGATATTTCAGTTTTTAATTCTAATTAATTTTTTACAATTTTCTAGAATATCTTTTTCACTTGGAAGTTGTGGGGTAGGATGTGTAGATAAATGATTTATTTTTTTTAATACATTTTAATTCCAGGCTATAAGGCAACAAAAGGTGAAAATTTTGAAAGGAGGTGGAAGGCACAATTGCCTTAAATTAATAACTATTTTTGATACAAGGACATATCTGAACTAATCTGTTGGATTAAATTTTGAGCACACAGTATGCAGTGCAGCATGTGAACTATTGACTGGAGCAGCTGCTGAATCACCCTACACGAAGGAGGGGGGAGTGAGCCGTGGGCCAGTGGACTTTAACTGAACCAGATACAAAGGGGTCTCTACAGGATCATAAGTACTTAGGAGCATCTGAGCAGATTTTATGGAGGAAACGGAAAGCAGGAGACAGCAGAAGGGAAGTCATAAAGAAGATCATGGGGCATCTCATGCAGGGTGAGATCACCCATGGCCCAAAAACAATGGAAGACTGTTGTGGGGGCATGTTAAAGTGTGTTAAAGTGTGTTTATATATATATATATATATATATGATATATATATATATATATATATATATATATATATATATATATATATATACATCTACATCTACATCTACATTACTGGTGCTGCATTGATATTTGTGTGAATGGTTATCTTGTGATGATTTTCACATCATTAAATAAAATTATTCTGATGAGGTCTTAATTAACATGAATGAATATTCAGATTATTTAACTGATAACTAATAGATTGTGTTTAGTCGGTGATCTAATATGGTAATAGTCATATAGTAGTCATTCAAGTTGATTAACGCACATTAATTTGAACTGTATTAATTATTCAAATTAATTAATTGTTTAAAGTAATTATTAAACAAACTAACGTGATTAGCCCCACAGGGTGTATACTTGCACTAGGCACTAATATATATATAGATTCATTAGGCCCTAATCTATGGATTTCACATGACTGGGAATACAGATATGCATCTGTTGGTCACAGATACCTTAAAAAAAAATAGGGGCATGGATCAGAAAACCAGTCAGTATCTGGTGTGACCACCATTTGCCTCATGCAGCGTGACACATTTCCTTCGCTTAGTTGATCAGGCTTTTGTGGCCTGTGGAATGTTGTCCCACTCCTCTTCAATGGCTGTGCGAAGTTGCTGGATATTGGCGGGAACTGGAACACACTGTCGTACACGTTTATCCAGAGCATACCAAACATGCTCAGTGGGTGACATGTCTGGTGAGTATGCAGGCCATGGAAGAACTGGGACATTTTCAGCTTCCAGGAATTGTGTACAGATCCTTGCGACATGGGGCTGTGCATTATCATGCTGAAACATGAGGTGATGGCGGCGGATGAATGGCACGACAATGGACCACAGGATCTCGGCAAGGTATCTCTGTGAATTCAAATTGCCATCGATAAAATGCAATTGTGTTCCTTGTCCATAGCTTATGCCTGCCCATACCATAACCCCACCGCCACCATGGGGCACTCTGTTCATAACGTTGACAACAGCAAACCGCTCGCCCACATGACACCATACACACTGTCTGCCATCTGCCCGGTACAGTTGAAATCAGGATTCATCCGTGAAGAACACACTTCTCTAGCATGCCAGTGGTCATCCAAGTTGAGCATTTGCCCACTGAAGTCAGTTACGACGCCGAACTACAGTCAGGTCAAGACCCTGGTGAGGACGACGAGCACGCAGATGAGCTTCCCTGAGACCGTTACTGACAGTTTGTGCAGAAATTCTTCAGTTGTGCAAACCCACAGTTTCATCAGCTGTCCGGGTGGCTGGTCTCAGACGATCCCGCAGGTGAAGAAGTCGGATGTGGAGATCCTGGGCTGGCATGGTTACACGTGGTCTGCGGTTGTGAGGCCGGTTGGACATACTGCCAAATTCTTTAAAAACGACGTTGAAGGCGGCTCATGGTAGAGAAATGAACATTCAATTCTCTGGCAACAGCTCTGGTGGACATTCCCTCAAAACTTGAGACATCTGTGGCATTGTGTTGTGTGACCACCTCCCTGAGGCTCAAGTCCGTGCTGGCAGACATGATCTACCCCAACCAGTCCGACATGGTCCCGAACCGGACGATATTTGACAATGTCTTCCTGGTTGGGACCTCCTACACTACTGCAGGAGGACGGGTCGGTTGGTCGCCTTCCTCTCTCTGGATCAGAGGATCACGAGTATCGTGATGATGTGCTCCTGGTGGCCTTCGATCTGGTTGATCTGGAGAGGATATACTCTTCCGCATCCTCTGCCAGGATCAACTGGAACAAATGCTCCGGGTTATTGGTAGGTCCCTGGTGGGTGGACTCCCTCCCTACCACACTCTAGCAGTTACAGGGGAGCGCAGACAGCTTCAAATACCTGGGAATCCACCTGCACCTCGCGGAGGCCTCGGTCACAGCCAACTAGGTGGAGTTGGAGGACAAAGTTGCTGCGCGAATTAGGTCATGGTCGGGTCTGCTGAAACTGCTTTCTTTCAGGGGAAGGGCTCTGGTCGTCAACCAGCTGCTGGCGTCGATGCTGTGGCATCGGCTCACCATCCTGAGCCCTCCCTCTGAGTTTGTCGCCAAGGTCCAGAGGAAGCTGACAAACTTCTTCTGGGCTGGAAAGCACTGGGTCTCTGTTGGGGTGTTGTGCCTCCCTTTGGCCGAGGGAGGACAGGGGTTGGTGTGCATCAAGAGTCAGGTGTACACCTTCCGCCTACAAACCCTGCAGAGATTTCTGTACACAGACCCGGCCCCGCAGTGATGCACGCTGACTTGCCTCCTCCTGCACCAGCTGCAAAACCTGGGCAACGACTGGCGGCTGTTGTGGATCACTCTCCAGGGAATCAGTCTCTCTGAGCTGCTGGTCTTCTACTAGGAGCTGCTCAGGACCTGGAGCATTTTCAACGTCGGCCGAGACGCCGTTCCAACTGAAGGCGAAGGACTCCTTCTGGAGCCCCTGTTGCACAACCCCAACCTAGGTACTGCAGGCGTTGGAGTCCCCCTCGGTGCAGAGACTGTTGATCTCGGCCAGGGTGAACAGAGTCTGGGATATCCTGGATCAAGACCACTCGGAGTGGCTGACTCCCGAGTCACTGGTTGCCAGGGCGGCTCGGGGGACCGTCAGGGCGGCCCACCGAGCGATCCAGGAGTGCAAAGCAGCATTGCACCCAGACTCTGTCAGGCATCTCGAGGCAGTCCTCAGGACCGGAGAGCAAACTTCCCCCCCTACCCCCAGCTCTCCTGATTGAACCCAAGGCGCGGGACCCCCCTTGGTCTTCCCTCGAGAACAACCTGAGCAGGATCTTGCAGTTCTCCTCGACCCCCCTGCGATCCATGTTGATGAGGACCCTGTACTTGATGGTGCTCCACAGCCTCCACTTCCTCGCCCTTGTCTACTACCAGAGAGAGTCAGTCAAGACTGGGAGGCCATGTACTCCCCGCTAGTCCCGAGAGGAGCTGGGGACTTGGGACGTAGGTTGCTGCATGGAGCGCTCGCGTCAGGAGAGATCCTGCGTCACTTTACCGACTCGGACGCCGCATGCCCTTTCTGCGGTCAGTCCAAGTTGGTACTTCATATTTATTATTTGTGCTGGGACTGGTAAGATTGCTAATACTAGTGCTAAGGCTTATCGGACTGCTGATACTGCCGAAAACTATAAAAAAAATAATCACCGGTATTAAAACAATACTTCCTTGGATTTTTTTCTCTAACGAAAACATTAGGAAAAAAAATTTAAAAAAAACTTCTGTTGCCAAACAGTGAATTTATAAATAGACTTACCTCCAATTCTTCTTGTTCATGGCATCAAATACAATACATGAAATGTACTAGAGGTACAGCTATGAATCGTTATATTGGGGGAGAGGGAAGGCGTTGCCATTCCGCAAGAAAAACACAGCGTATCGGAGCTAAACATCACATTACACAGGACTGTCACAGAAAAACAATATTAATTTAAGAAATACAATCACTAAACATTCATACCCCCAGAGTTGACTTCTTCTGAAAGAACTGTGTTACACTTTGTTTTCTTTGTTTCATCTTTCAGTACGTACAGTACAGAACCATCCATAAATAATATAATCTAATAATATAATAATCTGCTGCTCCAGGTGCTGGTTGCACTAACGACAACAAAAAATGGGACAGGATCCAAATTCACTGGAGTCGGATCATAAACAGATGTTGGATCCAGTTCTGGAGCTACATGCGGCGTAACTAGGGAAACTGACCAATGAGAACGAGAAGCGAACATGTCTGTTTGGCACAATGTTTCAATACCCCGGCTGTCAAATGTATATACAATAATGTTACGAAGAAATAGCAGACAAAAAAATTATAATATGAAAATATGTCGATTATATGTCAGTCTTAAAAATGTAACTGGGCACATTATTTAAAAAAAAAAAAAAAAAATCTTTATAAATTTGGTACAATTTTTTATTTTTATTTTTTTTAAATGTGCCTAGCTGATTCTTAGGGCGGCCGCTTCAGCTGGCTCAATGTAAGCTACGCCTCTGTTAAGTGTTTTCCTCTTGCGCCCCATTTTCAAATCAAACTAGTAACTGTCACGGTATACTTACAAAAGCTTACCTACACCTTATCCCGCTAAATTCAATGTAACAGGATGACTGACAGTGAAACTACAGTAGCCTCTAAGGGACAAATGAGTTGACTGACAGTGACATCTAGCCATTCAGAGTGAAACAGAGACAGGACAGACAACAAGTATAAAAACTACACAAGCTAGAGATGATTATTTTTGGTAAGAAAATAAAAAAATAAAAAGTGGTTTTACATACATATCTCCCTTATAGATGTATTTCAGTTGAATAGTCACTGCTTTTTGGGAATTTGATGTTTAACGAACTTGTTTAATCGAAAAGCAGCAAGCCTAACTATAAAGAAATGTTATTTTTTTAGTTACTATTTCATTATCATTTTACATAATTTTTTAGTTATAGTTACTACTAACGGATATGATTTATGTTTGTTAATAGACATTTTCATTATCGTTACAGTTAACTAAATAAAACACTGCTCCTGAATGTGTCTAAGGCTTTTGAAAAGCAGTGTGTGTGTATGTATGTATGTAGTATATATATATATATATATATATATATATATATATATATATATATATATATATATACATACATACATGTATATATATATAGTTATGTGTGAACACAGAGTAACCTCTCCCTTATACAAAGAAAACATGAGAAACACTCTTCCAGTAACTCAGGTATGACTTTACTGTGAACTGTCTGGATTAGAAACAGTTGCAGTCGTTATGAGCTACAAACAATTTGAAAATTGAACTACTTTGTTTTATTTGATTGGCTTCTGCCTCCAGCATAGTGATTTCATTAGATTCTCCACTGCTGTATGGACAATATTTAATTGCACATCAGCTCCTATAATCTGTTCTGCTAATTATTCATCTCATTAAAAGACAAGACCAAAACTGTGGTATTTTCTGGGATACTGCCGGCACCTGGCAAAGGACCATATGGACAGCTGGAATTAATTAATCTAAACGCATGGTTGAAGACATGGTGCACATGAGAAGGCTTCACCTATCTTGATCATTGGACCACATTCTAGGGTTTATCTGTATAGACGGGACGGACTGCACTTAAATTTAAAAATGGAACCAATCTACTTGGAGAAAAGATCCTCGAGCAGGTTCAGAAGCATTTAAACTAGAAAGGAAGGGGGGAGAAATCAACAAAAAAAACAGAAGGGAGACCACATCAAAACAAGGACAACAACTCAGGTAAGACAGCCATTAAATGTATTTATCTAAATGCTAGAAGTATCATAAACAACATTTTAGAACTTGGAGCTGCTGCACTAACAAGTAACTATGATGTGATAGGTGTTACAGAAACTTGGTTGTCTGAGAGTGATGGGGACGAATATAATATTTATAGGTATACACAGTGTAGGAAAGACAGGCAGGACAGAAGAGGTGGAGGTGTAGCATTATACATAAGATACAGTCTTGAAGCCCAGGTGTTAAACCTGGACAAAGAAAAAAAAGCTGAATCAATATGGGTCAGAATAACAGACAAAAATTAAAAGGGCATAATAATAAGAGTATGCTATAGACTGCCAGATTCAGATGGTGAGCAAAATAATCTGTTATACAATGACATTAGAAATGCGTGTAGCAAAGAAGCCATACTAATGGGGGATTTCAACTTTCCCCATATAAAATGATGGATGGAATTGAAATGGTGGAAATGACAAATGACTGCTTCCTAACACAATTTGTCAAGGCACCGACTAGAGGGGAGGCATGTCTTGATTTAGTCCTTTCAAATAACGAAGACAGAATAACTAAAAGAGGTCAGATAACCACTAGCAAACTCAAACCACAACATGGTCTCATTTGAAGTGCTTTTTAAAACCCCAAAAGTAATGACTAAAGATAAGGTTTACAATTTTAGAAAAGCAAACTATGAAGGTATGAAACAGAGACTAACAGAAGTAGATTGGAGTAAAATAGAGAAAACATCCACAGAAAAAGGATGGCTGTTCTTCAAAAATGTAGTAATAGAGGCGCAAAACAATTATCATTCTGTAATCCCTATCATGACGACAGATCGTGCTGATATTTGATTACAGGCGCGATCTAACGTAAATGGAATGAACTTTTTTTTTAAAAAGTTTTTAAAATATCTGACAGTTTCAAAGTGCTTTCAAAGTTCAATAAGACAATTTTCAAATAAAAAACTTATTTGTAAAAAAAATAAAAAAATGTCCTCTCGATTTTATCGTTGTGTCAGAGGCTGAAAGGCAGAACTTTGTAGGACAGTAGCAAAATACTAACACTATAAGGACCATGCCAGTGAACAAAACAATGAAGATAGTATGACCGAAAATAACGATAACGATGCAGTCTCTGTTGCAGCGAAGGCTGAAAATTCTTATTCCACTGACATCAGACCGCATCTGTAATCAGAAATATCAGGCGTGATCAGTTGTGACAGTGATTGCAGGCTAGTACTGACGTTGGTAGTAGCCTGGAATCAGAGAATTAAGCACAGGATTTTATAGGCAAATATAAGTTACACTGGTATTGTAAAACAGTAACAACAGATCACCAAATATCTGCTGATAAAACATGTCAAAGTCCTTAAAAACAGTATGGGATTACACTAGGGGGCGCCCTACAGTAATGATAAATAATACATAATCATTTTATTAGTCAGTACTTCTAAATAAACCTTTACCATTCATTGGCAGAAGTTGCTTAATTTCCTTGTTACAAATGCTTTTAAATGCAAAATCAGGTCCTCAGAATGTCACCTGTGTTTTGTTCATTCACCGCCAAAATACCTAGCAAGGCTCAGAGGGCTTAATTTCTAGCAGAAACACAAGATAATCTTGTTGCTTGTTAACTGAAGCAGCTAATGTATCCTATGTATATCATACAAATATATCCAAAAAATGCACTTTAAATACAATTGGTTTCTTATGCACAACTGTTACATTTGCACCATGATTTAAAAAGAAAATATATATCTATTTGGCATTTGACATGAAAAACAGATTAGTCTTTCCAGCAATCACCAATTAAAACACTACTGAAGAACTATGTCTTTTGAAGTATTTTGGTTTCACAGTTGGGTTATGATGTTTTGAACTCCACAGCATTTCATTTATGAAGTTTTTGGCAAAGAGCCAGTTACTTTTGCTATACGGTTTAGCAAAATTTATTTATTCATATGTATGCAGATAGTCATTTTTTATGTTTCCATAGCTACTTTGTCAGCAGTTTAGCATAGTGACTATTTATTGACTACTTAAAATGATTTTAGCAACTTGGAATATTTACAAAATTGCTTTGCAATTTTACTGCAACAAAATGCAACTCAGTAACAAGCAGCCTCAGAAAGAGAAGGACCTGATATAAGACTCCCTCAAAGGGGAAGGGGTTAGCGGCAGGGCGAAGGATGGGAAAAGGAGTGAAATCTGGCCTCCTGATAGGTGGAGGCACTAAAGGAAGTTACTCGTGCAATCTCACCAAGATGGCACATTCCTTAAGCATAGAGTCAGGTTCTTGCAGCCATCATGGGAAGATCAGAAACACAGATGTTTCAGGTTTCGCTAATATAAAAGTCGGGTTAAATTACACGCACAACAATAGCAGTGGCTGTGACAAATTGATAGAGGTGTCACCTGGGGTACATAAGGGAAACTGTGTGGACTAGCGAGGGGCATCTGATTGGAGGTAGAGTCTGGACATCTGCAATGTTGGATAGTAATGCAGAGAGAGCTGCTGGTGGTGGTGTGTTTTTCCAGAATTGATTTCTAAACCCAGATCTGAGTGGAGGATTGCAAAAGACAGGGACACCGTGGAGAGAGCGAGTGACAAAACAAACCATCAGCGAGCGATCGTGTTACCACACTGTAGGAGTTCTTACAAGAGCAGTGCTGCAGGGACATACAGGATCCTAGCACCAGGTGCAGGGGGTGGGGCTGTTCTCCCAGTTAGCTGAAGCCACGGTCACCAGGATGATGGCCGTGCAGGCAGGGCTCTCTCAACTGACTCCGGAGGATGACCCGGAGGCCTTCCTGGTTACATTTGAGAGGATGGCAGTATGACCCCAGAAGGTATGGGCCATTAAGCTCGCCCCATGTCTATCCATGGAGGCCCAAGCCTCAAATCCGGTGTAGGACACAGTGGAAGGCAAGATTATGATTGTGTAAAGAAGGAGATACTGCATCGCCTAGGGATTAACCCGGAGACCTATCACTGCAGTTTCAGGGGTTTAGGATGGAGGCAGCTATTGAAAGTGCTACCGGGACCTATGAGCATGTGGGTGCACCGCACCAACCAGCAACCATGGAGGAGACGATGCCGAGGTCCGGTAGGTCGAGCTCCACAAAGAGGATGTGGGGAATCCCAAACAGGAGGTAAGATAAACCCCAAGCGGGGCGGCCAGGACTTTCCTTCAGTGCTTTTCAGGAGCAGTGCCTGCTGGGTTAGAGAACGTGACCCTATTGTCTGTATGCATGGTGATACCAGGACCTAAAAACACAAAATCAAGCAGTGAACATAACCATGGTGGTAGCCAAAAGAAAAACAATTGCCGAAATTATTCTCCTAAAGTCTAATCTTTTTAATCCCAAGTTTGGTCCTAGGAAAACAAAATGGGAGTGCAGGGCAGAATGCTCGGAGGGGACCAGTAGCAGAGTGGAAGAAGGTGCAGTGTCAGGACCTCTCCAGGTGAGAAAACAGGGGGGACAGAGGTGGGAATACAGTGACACCTCTGTTTCTAAAGCATCCCCTGCACAAGCAGTTTTCCGACACCCTGTTTACCTGCCAAGGCTAATTTTTAATTAATATGAAAGTCTACAGTAAGCACTTTTCCAAATTCATGCACCGATATCTTTTCAGATAATCAAAAAGCTTACATTCAAATTTTTATAACTAAGCTCTCATTATTTTCTTTTATGCCATAAAATATGGTGTTTTGTTTTTGTATTTATATATTTTAGAAGGGTGTACCCCTCCGCCCCTATGTTTTTACTTTGTATTATTTTGGATATGTTTTGTTTTATTATAATTTATGTATTGATATATGTGATGGTGAAAAGCTGAGTTTTGTTATGGTTTGGCAGTGTGAATGGGCAGAATGTGACCATCTCCCAAGTTAATTAATTGTTGCTAATCGGGACGTGGTGACCAGTATAGAAACCCTGCAGTTTTCCCTTCTCAAGTTGGAGAGTAGGTGGGTGTTTGAGAGGAGGAACAGGAGCGAGAGAGAAAGCAAAAAGTAAAGAAGGAAACTGAGAGTAGGATCAGTGAAGGTTGCTGCTCAGATTAGATTTATATTCTGTGTTCATGACTTATTTTGTTTATTATTTTATTTTTCTCTGTGAGCAGTGTTGTTTTTGTTTAAATATTTTATTTCTTTGTGTTTAAATAAATGGCACCGCAGAGCCTTTTTGGCACTGCATTATCTGTGTTATCCGTTTTTGCATTCTGGCCTGACGTCACCACATCAGCCAACCTTGTCACAGTGCAACATAGCTTTTTTAGTTTTAAACATTTGTTCTGTCTAGAAAAGGTTACTTTTTTCTTTGTGTTAATTTGCAATATCTAGCCTTTGTGTTTAGTTACCCCAGATACCTGCTTCTGCCAAGGTTATAGGCTCCTGCCCGTAATAATCTTTATTAATTTAAAGATATGGGAGGCCCTATTTTTAATTCTTAACAGCTTCCAAGAGTTTATACACTCTAATAACAAAGGCAAACAGACAAGTTTTTTTCCTAACATTAACATTTGTTCAGTTTTCTTGGATCAAATCCTTGTAACCTGTTCATAATTAGCTGCAATATTATTTAGGCTAGTTTTATATTATTTAAAACACAGTACAGTTATTACAATATTCTGAGTGTCAATTAGTACTGAACTTCTCTAATTTTTAGCTGTAATATGTTCTTTCAACAATAATAATTTTATTTGTATAACAGTTTAACTTTAAATGATTTTATAACATGTTTTTCTAATTCAGATACTTCAATATAGCATTGTAATTTTATTTTACTCAATTGATATACACAGAAGGCAAGAGGTTAAGTTTTAATTAGGCACCTGCTTAGCAGCAAATGCAACCTTATATATTAAAACTTACGACTATAGACTGACATCTTCCTGCATTTACATAAGGTTATTATATTCTGTTTCTTATTTTTAAAATCTCATAGTTTTCTTATGTATTTAAATACATTTGTTTTTTTCTTACTATAGTAGAACCACAAACCTATTCTAGTTCAGTTGTTCCTGGCATATTAACTGTGCTCCACAGATTTTGCCGTTCTGTTCTCGTTGGATCAGAATGTTTTGAGGCTCTGAGTCTAATTAAAAAATATGCTTTTGCCTGATAAGGGAGGTTTGGAACTTTCAGCAGGTCAGCCTGACCTTACCCATTCACTAATAATATTTTCTACAGTTATGCTAGAATAAACAGGAATATGGAATCCTACAATATTCTCACAGTCTAATACAGAGTACACTATAACATTTTTTCTGAATAGTGTGTTTTAAAAATGTGTTTAATATTTCTGCTGACTTTATATTCTTTCAAATACATTACAGTCTGTGGAAGGGTGTGGGTATTCACTGACATGGGAGACAGAAGTGTATTTGTAAACACCGCACAGGTGCCCAGTTTTATTTGTTTCTTTTTTTCTTTCTGCAGAGATTTATTTATCCTGCAGAGGGTGCTGTTGTCCGTAGCTTGAGTACCAACAATGGTAGTCAAGTCCACATTAATACCAATGCCGGTACAGTCCAATGCTTTCACACTCATACAGTAGGTGCTAAAAAAAATAATGAAAACCAAAGGCGAAAGAAAAAGGGAAAATAAAACACAGTAATAAAACTATAAAAGAAAAGTGCTGCTTATGCAGTGCCCCCACTGCCACTATGTCGGTCAGCTCGGGTCTCCGTCCTACACTCATGTGCACTATACACTGAGGTGGCCAAAGTTCCCCTATCACTACACACGTCCCCTCGTGTATGTAACCATATATTTTAATAATCAGTTTCTTCAGCCATGCTTGCATGATTTTAGTCACTCATTCCAACCACTGGCATTTCTGCCTGGTCTATGTTTACACCGGCCTTCTCCGCCAGCGCCTCTGTGTATTCTCAATCACGGCCACCCGAATGCACAACCAAGCGCAGTACTTATGGGCCAAGCAATCCCCCAAGGCCAGCCTCTCAGCTACTCGGAGAGGGAAAGCTCACACACCCTCTTCCCCACCTCTCCGTGTCATAACTGACAGGCATATCTTAGGGGGATGCCGCTTCATCCTGCAGTACCAAGCATGTGCTAGACACTCAGTACAAATCCCCACTGTTACACATTCATTACAATATTTGTTGCAGTTTCTCAAATGTTCAATTTTTGTATCCCGAAGATCAGCCTGCTTCCAGGAGCTGTGACAGTCTTGGGTCAGTTTCTGCTCTCAGTGAGCCTGTCAAAGCCACCACAGGTGTGGGTGACAGTCTTTAAAAGCCTGATACCTACAAAAACTAAAATCTTGTTAGCTGGGCTCCCATCTCTACATTGTCATTCCCATCATCAGTGGGAAGATTTCAAATAAATTAAACTGTTTCTATCAAAGAGCCATCCATCTCTGCCGCATACACCTTTCACTCAAAAAAGGTGCTTGCACCTTGTACAAGGG
Organism: Polyodon spathula; assembly: GCF_017654505.1. Classification (NCBI taxonomy): domain Eukaryota; kingdom Metazoa; phylum Chordata; class Actinopteri; order Acipenseriformes; family Polyodontidae; genus Polyodon; species Polyodon spathula. The sequence continues at coordinate 20,595,408 of NC_054554.1, read as the reverse complement.
AAGATGGGCTTTAGGTTCACTCGTGACACCCATCTGCGCAAAACAGCAAGAGGTAAATTATTAGACAGTACAACAAAAAACACAATTTAAAATGTATTTGAGTTGAAATTAGAGGACCGCCCCCACTGAGAGAGCAGTGTTTATAAATAAACCTCTTTGTAATGGCTTGAGGTGTAGACTTTAGCAAGCCTTGCATTTCTCACCCTGTAGACAAGAAGTACATTATCAACCACACAGTTAAATTTGTGCATTCTGTTTCGCCAGGCTCATTTTTCTCATTACAAGGATCAATAATGCAATAATAAGCCTTACCGGAGCTGCTTTCGACCTGACTGGAAATCAGATATGTCGGCAAACGCAATCTCCACACCTCTCCAATAACAGTGAGGAGGCTGCTTTTAAAAACAAGCCAAGACAATCAATTTCTGTTTGTTCTGTAACAGTCTGTATGATAAGAGAACACGTTTACAAACAGCAGGTGAGGTATCCATTTTGAAAAGCAGTCTTATTGGAAGCTGTCTGATTTCAAGCATACTTAACTGTAACATCAAAATAGCACCTGAACAAAAACTAAAGTTCTGCCAAGGTTTTCCTGTTGCAGGCGTTCTTTTACACAGTAATCACCTTTGTCTCATGAGACCAACAGAAATGTTCTTATGACTGTATTGTTTTAAAACAGATAAAGTAAACACATTGTAACTTTACAAGTAAGTAAACACCTTTGCACAGTTCAAAACTGCACTGGCATTGTTTTTTTATTTTTAGTATATCAGCTACTGCATTCTTCTTTTGCACTTAATGTATTAACAAAGTACTCACATTAAAGTACATTATGAAGTTATTGTTATTTTTGTTGTTTATGTATATGATTTATATGATTATGAGCACTTCAATCAGGACAATCTTTTAAATTAAAAACAAAAAATGTATTATACCAGTGGTTCCCAAACTGTTCCTGAGGACTCATTGTGTTTGCTGGTTTTCATTCCAACTGAGCTCTCAGTTACTTAGCTAGACCATTAATTGAATTGATAATTTGCTTAATTATACCTTTTAAATGACGAAAAGTAATATTTGCAATTAGACAAAGATAATCCTCCTATGGATTTCTCACCCTGCAGAGTAGAGAGTTTAACGCAGGGACATTTCCCCTTCTAAACAAATCTGGAAATTAAAGCATGTTATTTGTCCCAATATTTAGTAGGGGGGGGGGAGTTAATGTGTGGAAGCACATTCATTTTTATAATGGAGGTACAGGCTTGCAACAAATTAGGAAGCTGTGCCCATCTCTTTAAGTCTGTCTCTATCTGTTTGAAAATGTTATTAAAGTTACTCGATGTGATACAATGAGGGGAAGGGTACATTTCAATGCCCAGATATTTAAAATGTTTAATCACCGATATATTCGAAGGTAAGACACAACCCTTCATTGCATTATTTAAGGGCATTAATGCAGATTTAGACCTACTGATTTTATAGCCTGACAACAAATTAAAATTTTCAAAAATAGACAATACATGGGGAAGCAATTGAGGAGCAATATCAACAAATAATAATATATCATCAGCTTACAGCGAGATATGATGTTGAGTATTATTGACACTGACAGGAGTGGAGGAAGTGATCTGGCGGACAGCCTGAGCAAGCAGCTCGAGTGGTAGGGTAAACAGAAATGGAGAGAGAGGGCAGCCGTAGCAATTACCCCTGGAGATAGTAAACTGTGAAGAGCACTAACTACCTGTAAGCACCATCGCAGAGAGGAGTTGGCATATAACACTTTGACCACATCAGTAAAATCTGAACCCAAACCCATATAATCTAAAACCAACCACAGGTATCCCCATTCCAAACGATTGAAAGCTTTCTCAGCATCTAGCAAAAGGACGGCACATGGGGTGTCAATATCCACAGCTGCATGAATGATGTGAAGGTGGCGACAAACATTATAAGATGCCAGGCTAGTTCTAATGAATCTTGTCTGATCATGATGGACAAGTTTAGTCATATAAATCTCAAGACGATGCGACAGGACCTTAGCAAAAAGCTTGACATCACAATTTATTAATGAAAGGGGGGCGACAGCTTGCACAATTAGTTGGGTCTTTTTTTAATAGTAATGCTATAATAGCCGAATTAGTATCTCTTCAAAAAGATCCCTTCTCAATAGGAATTTGCAACATTTCCAATAAGAGAAATCCTAACTGATTCCAAAAAGTGAGAAAGAATTCAGGAGGTATTCCATCACCTGACTCCTCGATAAATAGATATCTAAGGTTTCGAAGGAAGCGCATACATTTATCATTATTGAGTGGGTTATCAGAATAAAAATAGAGAAATTCTTAATTAATTTTTAAGGGGTCAGACAGTAATTCACCCTGCGTGGATTTAATAGATAATATGTCAGCAAAAAGTTTGTTACTTCAGAGCTTAAGAGCCAGGGGATGGCTGGGTATAGATCCACTGAAATTATACTGAACAAAATATAAACGCAACATGTAAAGTGTTGGTCCCATGTTTCATGAGCTGAAATAAAAGATCCCAGAAATTTTCCATACACACAAAAAGCTTTTTTCTCTCAAATTTTGTGCACAAATTTGTTTACATCCCTGTTAGTGAGCATTTCTCCTTTGCCAAGATAATCCATCCACCTGACAGGTGTGGCATATCAAGAAGCTGATTAAACAGCATGATCATTACACAGGTGCACCTTGTGCTGGGGACAATAAAAGGCCATTCTAAAATGTGCAGTTTTGTCACACAATACAATGCCACAGATGTCTCAAGTTTTGACGGAGCGTGTAATTGGCATGCTGACTGCAGGAATGTCCACCAGAGCTGTTGCCAGGGAATTGAATGTTCATTTCTCTACCATAAGCCGCCTCCAACATCGTTTTAGAGAATTTGGCAGTACGTCCAATCAGCCTCACAACCGCAGATCACGTGTAACCACGTCAGCCCAGGACCTCCACATATGGCTTCTTCACCCGTTGGATCGTCTGAGACCAGCCACTCGGACAGCTAATGAAACTGTTGGTTTGCACAACCGAAGAATTTCTGCACATCTCAGGGAAGATCTTCTGCGTGCTTATCATTCTCACCAGGGTCTTGACCTGACTGCAGTTCAGCGTTGTAACTGACTTCAGTGGGCAAATGCTCACCTTCAATGGCCACTGGCATGCTGGAGAGGTGTGCTCTTCATGGATGAATCACGCTGATACTGTGACGAGATCCTGAGGCCCATTGTGGTGCCATTCATCCGCCTCCATCACCTCATGTTTCAGCATGATAATGCACAGCCCCATGTCGCAAGGATCTGTACACAATTCCTGGAAGCTGAAAATGTCCCAGTTCTACCATGGCCTGCATACTCACTAGACATGTCACCCATATTTGGGATGCTCTGGCTCAACATGTACGACAGCGTGTTCTAGTTCCCACCAATATCCAGCAACTTCGCACAGCCACCAGATACTGACTGGTTTTCTGATCCACGCCCCTACCTTTTTTTTTTTAAGGTATCTGTGACCAACAGATGCATATCTGTATTCCCAGTCATCCATAGATTAGGGCCTAATGAATTTATTTCAGTTGACTGATTTCCTTATATGAACTGTAAAATCTTTGAAATTGTTGCATGTTGCGTTTATATTTTTGTTCAGTGTATAATTATGTCTGATAATAATAAATTGTGCACGCTGTAAGCGATATATGAAGTTTAGTTCTAGCAATGTCAAATTCCTGTGCAGTGGTCTCTGAAACTCAATTTTGATGACTATGATCCAACAATGCTAATTTGATTTCAAGTTCTTTAATTGTACTCAGCCATGATTTATTCAGATTAGAGGCAAATAGAGTGGAAGTGTCTTTAATGAATCCCTTGATTGCATTCCATATGATACAAGGATCATTCACAGAGTCACGGTTAACACTAGCACCACTTTTTTAATGGCTTTTGCAATTCAAATTTAAATATCTCTGCATATGTGAATATCTTGTGCATGTCCGTTCTTAAATGTTACTAAATTTTTGAATTAAATACCCATACGGTATTTCAGCTGCAGAATCGTAAAAATGTATAAGTTATAAGCACTTGCTTCTTTAACCTCCAGACCCACAGTTTATGCGGCATATTGAAATCAATACAGTATAGCTGACAATTTAGTCTAGGCTTTGTAATAATGGCATGCGTATTTACGTTGTATATCTAGGATTTATGTCACAACTGTGTCTTTGCCAATTACTATTAAAGAAAATACCCATTATAACTTATAATGTAATTATTAGCCATAATAAACACAATACCTAAATAAGAACTAGAGATTCTGGCATAATTATACCTAGATTCATGATGAAAAGAGATTAACAATTAATATTATGTATGCTTAAGTATTTTAAATCAATCATAAATGTATATTTGTTATAAGACAAAAAGAAACCTAACAATCCAAATTATTATTACTTATTCTCAAAGGAAGAAGAATAAAGGTTAGGCTTCATAGTTAAAAACATGTGTATAAAGAAGAAACAAAATTAAACATTCAAGGAATGCATTGTTAAATGTTCATAATTGGATACTTGTTGTGCTCTCTGGTCATAGTTAAGCAGTCTTTAGTAGTTCATTAGCGAAGCAGTCTTTAGTAGTTCATCGTGCATTGTTCAGTTCAGTCACGCATTACATATACATGCGTTAGCTTCCAAGTGGCTAACTACGCATGTACAATGTTCCAGCATCTAGTTGAATAGACGTACATTACGTACTGTGACAATATACATAGCCTATACATAGCAATATACATAGCTTCAGTTCAGTTACTTCTTCTGTTGCTGCGATGTTTAAAACAAAGTCTTCATAACACAGGACAGCGTTGAAGATTACATCATTGCATCTTTGTTGAAGAACTTCCTCGTTTGATGAGTTGAGAGCGATGAGATTGAAGAGAGGAAGATTGCGAATCCAGAGAGCTATGGAAATCCTTGTTTTGAGTTTAAATAACATGATGTATAGACATTCCCTTGTACTGTAAACAAATCCTTGTTGGTCCTTCCACTGGTTCACAGTATTTGATAGACAGTTGCGTTTCATACCAAAAAGGGTGTGTTAGAAATGAAATGTATCCGGCTATTTCGTTGTCAAAGTATTTTAAATTTATCATTTAAACCTCCTATTCATTATAACTTTAGTTACATTCATTGGAGAAGCATACAAATTTCAGTTTCATTTTCTATACAAAATAAGATTACGAGCATATAAAACACATCATAATAAAATCAAAGGATAAAATTCAAAAAGAGTTATTAGTTTATAATGCTTATTTAAAACACAATAAACCCTTCAGGTTTATTGGGAAATGTACTTAAAGTAACTATTAAACTTGTGTCTACAAGTGATATGATATTTATAATGTACATTTTTATTTCCTGCGTGCAGTACCTTACACTTTTCTCTATTAAATGTCATTTGCCATGTGTCTGCCCAGTTCTGAATCTTGTCTAGATCATTTTGAATGACCTTTGCTGCTGCAACAGTGTTTGCCACTCCTCCTACCTCCTGCAAATTTAACAAGTTTGCTTACTATACCAGAATCTAAATCATTAATGTAGATTAGGAATAGCAGAGGACCTAATACTGATCCCTGTGTTACACCGCTGGTTACCACACTCCATTCTGAGGTTTTTCCTCTAATCAGTACTTTCTGTTTTCTACATGTTAACCACTCCCTAATCCATGTACATGTGTTTCCTTGAATCCCAACTGCGTTCAGTTTGAGAATTAATCTTTTGTGCGGGACTTTGTCAAAAGCTTTCTGGAAATCTAAATAAACCATGTCATATGCTTTGAAATTATCCATTATGGATGTTGCATCCTCAAAAAAATCAAGCAAGTTAGTTAGGCACGATCTCCCTTTCCTAAATGTTGACTGTCTCCCAGTACCCTGTTACCATATAGGTAATTTTCCATTTTGGATCTTATTATAGTTTCCATAAGTTTGCATATAATAGAAGTCAGGCTTACTGGTCTGTAGTTACCTGGTTCAGTTTTGTTTCCCTTTTTGTGGATCGGTATTACGTTTGCAATTTTCCAGTCTGTCGGTACCACCCTGTGTCAAGAGACTGCTGCATGATCTTGGTTAGAGGTTTGTAAATTACTTTCATTTCTTGAGTACTACTGGGAGGATTATATACTCCTGACGCGTGCTGAAACACTAATGAAAGTCATTCTACACATCATACATTATTATTATTATTATTATTATTATTATTATTATTATTATTATTATTATTTGTCACAAAATATACACATTGAATCACAATACAGTGTGATATGTGATAAAATAAGCACATATTTTATTTTTTTTACCCCTGTACACACTCAGGTTGGCACAGTCGTTCTGCCTGAGGAGTGGAGTGTAGTGGAGTGCAGAGGGGCTCGCATGGCTTGAGCTGTTGGTGGTAACAATATTCAGAGGACAGGCAGATAAGAAAAAAAGTAGCATAGCTATATCACACTGTATTGTGATTCAATGTGTATATTTTGTGATAACTGCTAATAATAATAATAATAATAATAATAATAATAATAATAATAATAATAATAATAATAATAATAATAATAATAATATGATGTGTAGAATGACTCATTAGTGTTTCAGCACTTGACAGGAATATATAATACATTCTTTCATAATGACTTTGATTTTATTACAAAGCTCAGAATAAATTGTCGGCTATATTGTATTGATTTCAATATATTGCATAATCTGCGGATCTGGCGATTGAAGAAGCAAGTGCTTATCATTTATTCATGAAACACCTTATGGGTATTTAACTCAAATATTTAGTAACACTTAAAAACACTTGCACAAAATATTCACATATGCAGAGATATTTAAATTTGAATTGCTAGTGTTAAGCAAATTATTAGTTCAATTAAGGGTCTTGTTAAGTAATTGAGAGCTCAGTTGGAATGAAAACCAACAGACACAGTGGGTCTCCAGGACCAGGAAACCACTGTATTAGACCATATAAACAGCTGACAAAAGCCTTTATCACAGCATTTTGACTTGCTTGGTTTGGGTGCTCAGCCTTACCGGCACTGTGAGATAAGCAAATAAGGAGACAGTTTGCCACAAATGAAGTGGAGGTTGGGGAGGATATGAACTCGAAGCACAGCACTGACTGTCTGGATTGCTTTTGGTAGCTGACACAAATTGAAAGTTGATATACCATAAATCTGGGATTTATCTGATTTTCCTGTCAATCAAATGATCATATTTCCAAGTGTATTTAAAGTTTCCTGCCTGAACGTTTGCACAGGTTTACATTCATTCAATCATGTATTGGTTAACGTATTCTTAAATAAAAAATACATTAAATACTGTTTTTAATCATCCATTTGTATTTAAATGTTATACAAACAATTTTTTTGTGTATCATTAACAAAAAAAAATATGCACAATACATTACATGGTACATCGGTGTACCATCGTTTTCTTAATAATTTTTTTTCAACTCCCTTAGCGTAGTTTGGTTGCAGTAGGCCTACTTTTACTTGTTATAAAACAATTATTTATTGCACTTATATAGTGCTTTTTTTTTACAAAGCACTATTCAGTGCATAGCAGAAAAAAGAACAAACCACAATACACTTGCATAGCATGTCACACATACAACTGCTATAATTAGACCATTTAAATAACATATTTAAATAACAGTATGAACATAATACAAAAGCAGACATTTTAAAGTTACATTAAAACTCACTAAGATAAGAAAGCCATTTTATAAAAGTGCGTTTTTAGTCTTGACTTGAAAACTGTAACAGTCCCAGCTTCCCTGACAAACGAAGGCAGAGCATTCCATAATTTAGGAGCTCAACAAGAAAAAGCCTTACCTCCTGTGTTGCTTTTGTTGACCCAAGGAATAACCAGCAGCCCCGCATCCTGTGATCTCAGAGTGCAGTTTGGAAGATACGGGGTCAGTTACTCCTGCAAAGAATTAGGTGCTAATCCTTTCAGGGCCTTGTAAGTTAACAGCAAAATCTTAAAATCAATTCTATACTGCACAGGGAGCTAGTGCAAAGAGGCCAAAACAGGGGTAATATGTTCACTTTTCCTGGTTTTAGTCAGAATTCTAGTGGCAGTAACAAGTTGCAAGCAGGATACCACATGTTTGGGGACACCAGAAAAAAGTGCATTACAATAATTAATTCTAGATTAACCATTTGCGGTCCTATGTCGAACCAGGTCCGACATTACAATTTTCCCTTTCCACTCCGATGTCGGATCCGGACCGACATCATCAAAAAGATGTCAAGCACAGGACTCTAGTGGAGGGAGTGTATTTGAGTAATACAGATAGCCCCTGCACCACAGAGATAACACGGACACAAACAAAGGAGATAGCTACTTTCGCTTCCAGTGCTCAAGGAATATCACAAACATTTGCAGAGCTTTGTGAGATGTTATAGTAATAAAATAATGACTTAGATTGCTTTATTGAGGAGTTTGGTGACTAAAATGAGTGATCAGGAGAGGATTTATCAGTATGCACGTTTAAAAGAGGCATGTGAAAAATACAGCGAACAAGGGGTGGGGCTTGGCTGGAGATGCAATACTGTAGATGCAGTGTTTTACTCTGAAAAAAAAAAATCAATATTTCAATATTCTGAAGTTAGTTTTAGAGAGTGATGGATAATGACAACTCTACTCCTGAACATGACAGAACTACGATGATAAGATGAAAGAACTGAATCTATTCAGCCTGGAACAAAGAAGGGGGAACATGACTGAAGTCTTTAAAATGCTAAAAATGAGTTGGTATAGTTATCCCTAACCAATAATTTAAGTGCAGCACAGAAACCAGGACCAGAGGATACAGTTGGAAATTAAGTGAAGATAGACTTAGGACAACGGGGAACGAAACACCTCTTCACACAGAAAGGGGCGAGGGTATGAAATAGGTATTTTATGATGTTGTTGAGGCAGAATCAATTTGATCATTTTAAGAGCCAACTTGACAAAGTTGTGAGATGAATGAGCTACTAGGAAGTGGATGAGATTAGATGGGCTGACAGTTTGTATAACAGAGACGATCCATGAGGATTATAAATGTATATTTAAACAGTCTAATGTGGTTCCATCTTTAAAAATTGATTATTATTTAATAAATCAAAAAACATAATTTGAACATAGAATATTATTAAGAACGCAAATCCATTACAGTCGAACTTCAAGCCATTTTAGTGATCCAAAAAAAGATAAGCAGCTATAAAATCTTTCTGTTTCTGACAGTTTTACACATTATCACAGCATGTGTATTATATGTGTATTGACTGCAAGGTCAAAGGAGAAAATGTTCAAAAACAGATGTGATAAATGGATCCCAAGTTAACGTCAAACTCACATGCTTTTAAAATTGATTTCCTCGGTGTTATTTTAAAATCAATAGATACATTTTATGTGATCTCCACTAACATCCTAATGAATGTCAAAGACCTATATATTGACAGTTTAAAATATAGGCAGAAAACACAGACTATGCATTTTTGTTCCAGAGCTGAGAATTTATAATAACCATACTATTGATTACTTTATATCTTCTTTAGCCATTGAGTTACAAAATAAGTTCAGTTCATTTACCAGTTGTATATTATGCTGTGCTTTCCTGTATTGATTTCAAACACAATAAAATGCATCAGACTCACAGATTTTTTAGTATGTTACTTAGCACAATCAGAAGAGCAGTCATATTTTACTGTTGTGTTCATGCGATAAATCTTTTCTTTTTTTTGTTTAATTTCAAGAAGCTAATCACTCCTAAATAGAGTAGATACATTGATTGATTTTAGTGAAGGTTTCCTGTATGGTTTGCTGAGATGAAAAGTCTTCCTTACAATGGGTTGTACAAATTAGTCACATCTTGGCCGATGCATAACCTTGGCCAATGAAGGCTTATTATTGAGAAGGCATTATTGCCACCAATATTCCTCATCAATTGAGTGAAATGTTTTTGAAATATCATCTATGTTCAGGAATCTTTATATGAGGTTAGTTAAACAACCCCATGTCATTTTAAATGCTTTAGCCTTCAAGGTCATGGTTTATAACATTGCATTCCTCTCACAAAGAAAATGGAAGCTTTAACCTAAGATATCTGTACTGTGTGAAGTGTCTATGTCACTTTATTTAATTTGACATGATTCTGAGCAATAGATCTTGAAATCAAAGGCAATATTTGTTATTTAATTGTTTCAAATTTTTTTACTATTTATTTGTCAAACAAATGACAAAAACAGCAATATAAAATCTGCATTTAAAGACAAGACTTAACATAACATACAGCTGCAAAGTAAATCAGTAAAGACAAAAATATCCCTACATTCCAATTGATTAGTTGTATGTTGAGGGGGGTGAAATGCCGGGAAAAAATTCCTGGAAATGTGGAGTTGGCAGAAAGGTGGGATTAGTCCTGCAGATTATTTTGTCTTTGAGAAGCTGCATATTGGGGTGGTCCATGACCAGGGCTTGGAGTTCTTATCCTTCTTCCTGATGTTATGCCTGTTATGAAGGCAGTCTTTATGATAAGGTATCTCAGAGGACAGAAGGCCATTGGTTCAAAGGGAGACATTGCTAGTCATTTCAAAACCATTGATAAGCTCCTCTTCGGCATCCAGCACTCAAAGAATATCACACACATTCAGAGCTTTTTGAAATGTTATAGTAATAACACAATGACTTGGATCGCATTATTGCGGAGTTTGGTGATAAAACAAGCAATCAAGAGAGCATTTATCAGTATGCACATCTATAAAGAGGTATGTGAAAAATACAGTGAACAAGGGGTGGGGCTTGGCTGGAGATGCAGTACTGATGGCTCCTTATTCCTCCTCTGCAACACAATAACAAACACATAACACTAAGCTCCGGCCATAAGTTACATTTTCAATGCAACTATACTCACATAGCAGAGTCCCCTTTTTACTACCCAACTCCTCCCTGCAATCAGTCCGGTGCCCCAGTGTAACCAAACGCTGTCTGGCCTGCAGCTGATCGCATGGGAATCGTTTCCAGCATGTGTAGCTACGTGCTTCCTCCAAGATGGCCGACTTCCTGTTTCTGCCCATCATCGCGTTGACCCATCTATGGGTAAGTGTACTACCAACCTTCACAGTGCCCTTTCTGGTCGGGAGGGAGATTTACAGCTTCGATTCCTTCCCTCTCTATCACAAAGGGGATTTTCTAATACGGCTGTATATAGAGTTAGGGCTGTTTCCTTGATTTGTGGGATAAGCAGTCATCTTTTTCTGTACTGTAATGCTGGATGCTGGCACACAATTCACCATCTGTTGCATGCTTGGTGAAGCCCAACAATTGCCCCGGAGTTGCCAGTTGGATTGCAGTGGAAACAGAAGAACACAGACTTATTGTGCAAATAGTATGGAAATCTCCTATTAAGATGGAAACAAGAGTTTAGTGCCTTGCAGATTTTAATTCTCTAAATAATTTAACCCTGCAACTTAAATTGCTGTAAACCAACCAAAAGAAATCACAATCTAAATAGTGAAATCAGGCACACTCAAAACGAAATGCAAAAGAAAAAAAATCAGTTAAGATAAATATAATAGTAATGGTAAGCAGCGAAAATGTTCTTTGCTGGTTTTTTACTGTTCCAACTGTTTTATTACTCTCACAAAGTCTGCCTTTGTGCTTGCCTATTGTGTTTGATGTGAGGACTCAGTTAAGTGCAGTCTGGTGGGAGAAATTCTGAACAATGAAATGCAAAGTAAGATAAGATAAAACACACAAGCAGCACAATGCTTTTCAGAGAGCATATGTGTATAACATACCAATATGGAAACAGAATCACCTTAGCTTGGTTACGATTTAGAACTAGAATATCAGTTTTCATTCTAGAAGTCTCTACCACCAAACACTACAACGATTTTCTTCCACTGGGAACCAATGACTCTTGCCACACCATCTTGTCGGACCTAACCTTTCTGATGGTGGTTCTCTAAGGGTACTGAACCCAGGAGGCAAGGTCCAGACAGGCAGGTCTTGACATGGCTTCTTTGGACAGTAGGGTTTGCTGAACAATGATGAACTATACCCAGACAATTTTTAAAGCCTTGACTTCACATTAGGGATTTTTCAAGGTTAGCCCCCTCCTCATTTATATTTTGAGTGTTAGCCTTTACACCTTTATATTCGCTATTCACTGGTAAGAGGGACAGAGAAAAGTCATACTGGCACAAATAAAAATAGAGAGGTTTTAAAAAACTATAAAAACAATAGAAAACTGTCCAGGTAGACTGTGTAATTCAAGGATTGTATTTATTTTGCTATACTACCCCTTACCCATATGACTTGAGCGTATTTATGCAACATAAATCTTAAAAGTCATTTTAAATGGACTTCACCATATAGGAACATTCAAAACTGATATACTGCTTAGAGAGAATCAAAAGTTCAAAACATTTAAAATTTAAACTGAAGCATATTAAATAGATTTTAGAAGATGCAATTCTTGGAAAAATAATCATCTTTCAAACACAGACATGAGCAGCATTGCCATCTTACAGTAAGCTATTATATTAAAAAAATTAGGTCTTGGGGTGCCAACATCAAACTTTAGCTGTTAAGTGCTTGTAAGAGTGTAGCGTACAGAGTAGTTAGGCAGGCAGGAATCACAAGATCAGAGAGAGAGACATTTAAGTGAATGCAAAGTGGAAGCACATATGAAGTATGTTAAATGTTTATGAAACGGAGCTGGCAGTTTCAACTCTCTGTATCATTGATACAAATCTAAGGTTCAATTTGGCAATGTGAAAAACAGTTATGGTTAAATGAATAGCAGCTGTGATGGCACGGAGATATTATTTGAATATCAAAAAGGCTCTATTTACAAAACTTTAAGCAGTATTTTAAGGAATGCTTTTTGAAGACCATTTTTTAAGTGTCAATTCAGCTTTATAAATGAAAATAGATAATAACAGGCAGCTGAAATGGTTTTATGAACTGCAAAAGTGGTTTAATTAATCTATCACTTAAAAAAAAGTGTTCATTACATAATATTCAAGTTTTGTGAATAAGACTTGTTATATCGAAAAGTCCATCAGAAACATAAAAGGTCTCAAACAAATATAGAAGCCATTTTAGATGGCCATTTTTCAATATGAAGGTCACCAACACATACAGCATAGTATAAAACTGCAAATATATAGCCAGTGACAGGGCTAAAGCTTTGGATCTTCCACAGAAGGTTAATTCTTCTTGTGCAATACCCACAATCAGCCTTAGCTTGAAGAATCATACAATATTTGTTTACGGCATAAATATCATAAAAGCCTTTTGTTTTATCTTTCGAAAACCAGTGTCACATGAATACAATATGGCCTCCAAATTAGGTCATAAGCCAAATGTGAAGGGTAATGGATGAAAGACTAATCTAATACTCTTAAAAAAAAAAGGGAATCAAAGATTTATGTGGCTTAGGAACCAGTTCTTTACACCCACCACTCTGTTTCCATGCAGTGCTTAGTTTGAAATAGTTACTGGGATTTGATTTTTGTGTATACTTTTTAGTATCAAGTCTCTCCAAACCCTTCTATTTTCAGGATGAAATAGGTATGTTCTGTCAACCTAACTCATTCCCTGCAATAATCTAGCTCCTCTTCTCTGAGCTCCTTTTTAGTGTTGTGACCAAAACTGGGTATCCTGTCAGCTTCTGCCATAGTACCTTTAATAATATTAGCTGTGATGTAGCTGGGGTCACATAAACAATTGTGGAAATTGAATTCTGATTGGTTACCACCACTGGGGAGAAATCTGTTCAGACAAATCAAATGTCACTAGAGGCATTTAGCTTACATTACGTTTATTATCCACAATCAATCAATACAAATACAATATCGTACGATATCATCCGACATCTGCATATACTGCACCATAGAAAGCCAATAGACATTGTCTGGAGCAGCATTAAGGATAAGGGAAGACCATTTCTGGTTTAAAGTAATGCTGTCAATCATATGCCAGATAATAGCATTCCACAAGAGTTCTCATGCTGTAGAATGTACCATTCATTCTTAAAATGACCAAGTTATTTAAACAGTTGTAGCAACACGTTAGGACTTTTTCAGAACCCTGCCACTCACTCTTTAAACGGTACTCTAAACTACAAGAAATTATAAAAATGAAATAGTATTTCAAAGAAAACATTACAACAAATCCATATTCTGTGCGTCAAACAGCCATACACCAGCAGGACGTTGAGAAGGATATGAACATGAACTTGCTTTAAATTCTATCTAGGAACTACAGATTATATTTTTCCACAGTTGCATTAATTTTGTAGGAACATAAAAAAGTTTACAAATGAGTGGTGGCCTTTTGGCCCATCTATGTTTCAGTTCCTAGTAGCTGCTTCTTGAAATTCATCCAAATAACAGAATGGGTCTTCTTAGTTTCATACTGGCATTCCATATGGACAGATCTTTATCTTTAACCCTTAGTGGTCCATTTATTCAGCGCCTTTCAGGCGCATCAGGTCCAATTTATTTCCACATGTGCTGTTTATTTTACACACACTGTTTTAAAAGTTTTTCACAGTAAATCAGGTTTAAAAGGCACTGCATATCAACAGGACACTCAGTACTGCATCTCCAGCCAAGCTCCACCCCTTGTTCACTGTATTTATCACATACCTCTTCATAATAGTGCATACTGATAAATCATCTACTGATCACTAGTTTTATCACCAAACTCCTCAATAATGCAATCAAAGTCATCATTTTATTACTATAACATCTCAAAAAGCTCTACAAATGTCCATGGTATTCTTTGAGCGCTGGATGTCAGTGTTAGGTTTGTGGTGCAGTGCCAATGTGTAATGCTGAGATTTTTTTTTTCAGCTTCTCTCGGCTCCTATCGGTCTCACTCGGCCATTGAAAGGTTTTCTCGGCTTTTTCCGGAGAAAAAATGACTAAAGTCCTGTGTTTGACATCTTTTTGATGATGTCGGACAGGAAAGGGAAAGTTGTGATCCAACATAGGACTGCAAAGGGTTAATGTTACCTATGTATTGTTTGTGACCACATTCAATCTTAATTAATCACACTCCACTTTCTGATTATTTTGTGTTTGTATAGTGCATTATGCACTTACATGAATTGACTTGGTAAACCACAATCCAACACTGGTTTTGTTATACAACATCCCAGGTTACAGAGTAACTGAAACCAGTTGTTTAAAGCATTGGAGTCTGGCATGTAAGAAAACAAATTGAAGGTCTTAACCATAATAAGAAAATCAGAAAAGTTCGAAAGGAGCCCATTCGGCTCATACTATTTTTTAGTAGTTGATTAACCCCTTCATCTAATCATCTCTTATAGGATTCCAGGGGCTCCAGTGTCAACAGTGGTAACCACTTCCATACACTTTTGTGTAAAATAGCCTCTCCAACTAAGATGTTCTAACCAAAGTCTGACTTTCATTCAGTTTTCAGCTGTACCTTTGTCTTGCGCTGTGCAGGAGTTTCAGTGTAGAAGTTTCTAAAAGTATTGAAAATTGGAGAATGTGGAACAACATAAGCTTGGCTGGGAAGACCTGTGTAGAATAGAACAGAATAGGATCCTCTTCCTAATTAGGTCCACACATGATGTTCTTCCATCACAACAGAAACTGAATTTTCGAGTAGGAGAGAACCCTGCATGTCCTTTTTGATCATATTTATTTTTTTAAATAGACCCACCCCTCTTGCAGTCCACTGAAAGCATCAGGCCAGATTTGCTAATTGTGAGTCAGGTGAGGTACTGTAGGTGCGGTGAAGAAGGTTGAGATGGGCCTGCCTGAGCCTGTAGCTAGCAGATATGGAAAGGTCCACCTCACACATGTCCTTCCAGAGTGTGTCCATCAACCTCCCTGCCAACATCCTTGGCAGATCCCACTCTGTATTTGTGTGGGAAATATTATAGGGAAAAAAGCTGTAACATGCTGCATAGGTTCAACCAACAGCTCCCTGTAATCTTCCACCAGAACTAAGAGTTATTTTTCTGAGCTAGAAAGAGGCTGAGTCATGCTCGTACAGACCACTGAAGAGAACCAAACTAAAAATAAAAAATAGTAATTTACACAAACATTTTTCCAATGAAATGTATATCTGTTCCCCTTTCTAGTTATTTCCTTTAAGTTCATTAGTTTGTTGATCTTTCAAATTTGTGGGACATGCTTTCGGTTTACCTTTCCTCATTGTCTTTGACAATGGTTCGGATACAAACCAAAATTGATTATATAAAGGATTGGAAAATAGACAGAATTTCTGTTGTGGACTGGGGCTGTGCAGAAAGAGATATATAGTTCTTGTCGTGGATCCTATTATCTATCCAACTTGTTATATCGAAGCAATTCTGCAGAAGTTCCCTTGCCGCCAGCAATGCTGCATCAGCTTATTGCTCACACGATTGGCCCATTAGTCTGTATTAATGTATTCTACCAGCAATATGTGCAAACTGAGCAGCTTTGCACCACCTGAAGGGTGAGCCAGCAGTCTGATAAGTGGACTGATGGTTGCATTTGATTTAATGTTCAGATCCCATGCATAATTGATGTAAATATAATATATCACCAGGAACACCAGATTATCCAACACTTCACCTTTGACTGCATGTTCGCTGTTGGCAATACACAGTGCTCTTGTAATTCCACAGAGATTCAGAGAGGCAGAACACTTGCAAATAAAAATCAAACATCAACGGTAGCTTACAACAGCCATGCAAAATGGTTTTCTTAGAAACCTGATACATAAAAATACTAGATTTAAGCAAATCTGTAAAATGCTTCAGGTTGTTTCAGTCAATCAATGCACAGATCATAGCAATTAATTAACATGCAGCAACAAAACTAATTCAAACCAACCATGTAAACATCACAGTACTGTTAACTTAGGTGTAGTCATGCAGTTACATCTTCATCCCTGGGAGACGACTGAATTATAAATTATAGTCGTGCCACAGTTTGGCACAAACACAGCAGACCAAGGTTTCAGTGCTGCTGCCTTCAAGCCAGTTATTGTACCTGCACTTTTCAGGTCTGTAACAGGGCGAGATCTGTGGTGACTGAAGCTTGGGAGCCCTGTAACTCCACCTGTCAATGAAGCAGTGACACAGAGAGTTGGGTGAGGGTGTTTGGTCTCTCCCGCTGTCTGAGTGGTCAGGAGGCGGGCCATAGGGGGGTCACTTGACCTATAAAAGTAATGTTTTGTTGTTCCTCTGCCCTGACCTCATAGGAGAACCTGAATAAACCAACTGGAGAAAGAACATAGGGGCTTGAGAAAATAAACTGAAAAGGCAAGCGTAGCTGAGGAAAGCAGCTGCTAAAATTATTGTATTTATTTTTATGTTCCTGACTGGGACATGTATAGATAGCTGGTGAAGGCTGAGCAACCCCAAAAGTATAGAGAGGAACAACAATAGCTGAAACCAGAGCCACTCCAGGTAGCGACGGTTGTAGTAAGCTGCAGGATGCAGCATCTTTACTTTGTAGTTTTACTACAGTGTTTTATTTTCCCTTTTTCTTTGTGCATTCTGTTTTCATTATTTCAGGCACCTGCGAGTGCGCTGGGACTGTCATTAAAGAGAAAAGAGAAGGAACGTTATACCATTGCTGGTAGCTTTCCTACTCACTGCCACAGCGCCATCTGCCAGAAGTAAAATAAAACTGTGTACCTGAGTGGTGTGTCAAATATTGACTTCTGTCTCCCATGCCAGTGAATTCCCACACCCTTCCACAAGGTTACACTAAAGTAAATCTTACTTATTATTTTTAAGATCACCGCAGAGACCAGTTGGAAACTGCAAGGTTACTCAGGTCAGAGGGTTTTTATAAAAAAAACAGTGGCAGCTGTACGGATCCTGCTGAACTGACTAGAAACTATGTAAAACTACAAGAAACCATGTTAAGTTGACAATATGTTTTTGCTAGATCAGTACTGTATATCAATCTATCTACAGTATGGTATCGACATAACTCTAATCTTGAACCGTCTTATCCAAGGTTAGGGTCTGTGAAACTAGCTGTAACTGCCAACCTTTCTGTCTGCCTTTCTAACCAGAGTTCAAGGTTCACACCCTATATATATATAGGGTGTGAACCTTGAACTCTGGTTAGAAAGGCAGACAGAAAGGTTGGTATATTATATATATATATATATATATATATATATATATATATATATATATATATATATATATATATATATATATATATGTGTGTGTGTGTGTGTCTTGCAAAAGTATTCAGACCCCTGACCAATTCTCTCATATTACCGAATTACAAATGGTACATTGAAATTTAATTATGTTTGATATTTTATTTTTAAACACTGAAACTCAGAATCGATTGTAAGGTGACATTGTTTTATGTTAGGAAATATTTTTAAGAAAAATAAAAAACTGAAATATCTTGCTTGCATAAGTATTCAACCCCTGTGCTGTGGAAGCTCCCAGTTTGCACCGATGAAAGAAATTGCCCTAATGATGACACAATTACCTTACCATTGGCCTCCACCTGTGAACCATTAAAGTTGCTGTCACATTTTCTGGATAAAAGCCCCACTGTTGAAGGATCATTGGTAAGGCTGTGAATCTGAAGGAAAATTAAGACCAAAGAGCATTCTACAGAAGTTAGAGATAAAGTAATACAAATGCATAGATTAGGGAAAGGGTACAAAATAATATCCAAGTGTTTGGATATCCCAGTGAGCACAGTTGGGTCAATAATCAGGAAGTGGAAGCTGCATCACACCACCCAGGTACTGCCAAGAAAAGGTCGTCCCTCAAAACTCAACGCTCAAACAAAAAGGAGACCTGTGAGACAAGCCTCAGAGAGGCCAACAATCACTTTGAAGGAGCTACAGAGTTCAGAGGCTGGGAGTGGAGTAATGGTGCACCAATCAACCATATCAAGAGCTCTGCATAACACTGGCCTGTATGGGAGGCTGGCAAGATAGAAGCCGTTACTCAAAAAGTACCACCTGAAAGCACGTCTGGAGTTTGCCAGAAAGCATGAGAGTGACCCAGCTGCGATGAGGGAAAAGGTTTCGTGATCAGATGAGACCAAGATAGAGCTTTTTGGCCAAAACTCAAAGCGCTATGTGTGGCGTAAACCTAACACTGCCCATGCCTCAAGACACACCATCCCTACAGTGAAGTATGGTAGTGGCAGCATCATGCTGTGGGGATGCTTCTCATCAGCAGGGACTGGGCATCTTGTTACAATTGAAGGAAGAATGGATGGAGCAAAATACAGGAAAATACTACAAGAGAATCTGCTTTAATCAGCTAAAAAACTGAAGATTGGGAAGAAATTCACCTTTCAGCAGGACAATGATCCCAAGCACAAGGCCAAAGCAACATTGGAGTGGCTCAAGAACAGAAAGGTGAATGTCCTACAGTGGCCCAGTCAAAGTTCTTTGCATCATTGGTTGTATCTTTACTTTTCGAAGGTTTTTTTGACTTTGTAGACCTACCCGTGATGTATTAAAGTCATTTTCACTCCTGTAACTTAGTTTCGTCCCTGCTGCGGTAGTTTAGTTTAGTTACGACTTCGTTTCAAACTACTTTCATATGCAAATGTACGAATCTCATTATAATATTGAAGTTTCATGCTTACCCTTGATGTATTATCATTTTTTGTTGATTTACAGCTTCTGTTTGTGCCTGTTATTTTACACATGCCTCTCACTGGTGTAGATTCAAATGGATGTTCGTATGTGAAACTTCCTGTTTAAATGTTTATGGGCTTTCAGTTACTTTAAAATAAAGCACCTTAAAATATAAAATCAGCCAAAAAAATGTATTTATTAATAGTCTATATTAAATCACAATGGCAATAAATACATTTTGGTTTGGCTTGTTTTATATTTTAAGGTGCTGTATTTTAAACTTCACATTAATAATGGAAGAGAAACATGGAAACAAATCTACACAGTTATTTAATTAAACAAAATGAAATCTTTTCTGAACTGAAATACGACAACTGAAATACGACGAAAAGTATTTTCTTGCGTAGACTACTGTATGTACTGTAAATTTTTTCCTTTACAGAACTAAAATATACATAGACTCAAACAAACGTTGTCCACGATATTCTTAAATGAAAGCACTGAAAGCATAGTGAAGCTTGGTTAGGGTATAGACTTGTAAAAACAAGGTAAACTGGACAAATTCAGTGCAAATTTACCATGGTAAACTTCCATATATAGAAACAAGCTGAGTTGTATTTATGCTTTGCGTTTGTGGGGACCCTTTCTTTTAGATTTGTTTGTTTTCGCTGTTCTGAGTCTGCGCTACATTCGACATCACATTCAGTTTCTCCTGTTTGTTATTCTCTGCTGTTTATTTTTTTATAATTCTCTAAGGTCATGCCATTTTTTTAAATGTCAAGTCTCTGTTGCTTAGTGTCCCAGTGAATTAATTTTTTTTTTTTTCCATGTTTCTTTTCTTAATGTTTTTTGGCCCTGTGAAGTGTTAAATAACATTTCTTGATTTTATTTCCGTTTCAGTAATAGGTCAATTTTGTCTTTGTGGAAATGTGTTTTCCTTTTCTTTTTGGCCGGTGTCATAGTTGCATCCGGGTCAGAGTCTGCAGAAGCCATAGCTCCATCCTATTATATTTGCCTACTACTTCTTTCTGTTCACTATACCACTCTTTTATCGTTGTCAGATGAATGTTGACTTTCGGCATTGCAAAGCTATTTATGATGAGATGCAAATTCTTATCTCTCCTGTATAAGGAGCAGTAATTTAAGCTGTTTGTAAACTTGTGGTGTAGTTCACGATAAAGAGCTGTTTAGTACATCACACGGAAAAATTCTACCAAGGACAGAGGCTAAGAATTCACAGTATTTAAAAACAGGTAATTAATAAAAGTACATAGAGCCCAAATAAGTTTTTTTTTTTTTTTTTTTTTTTTTTTAAATGGGTCAATTAAGGTGTCTTTAAAACAGAGATTAATACACTTTATTACCTGCCACCAGCACTGTGGAATATTTATATTGAATTGCTTAGGTTTCCAACCATCCCCAAATTGGATAGATGTCTACTGCATCAAACCCTTTACCCACATCGTTGTGTTTCAGCTTGAACTCCAGCATCTAAACTTGGCAGCATCAGTAGGAATTGCCTGCAGTAACATTTCACAACACTTTTATAGAATCTTAAGGCAGACAGCAGCGTGCTTCACATTGATAAAACACAAGCATGAAATCTATTTGTTTGTACGGTTATTAATGAAGTGCTTAAAGATTAAGATTAGTATCCTGGATTTAGCAGTGTATCCTTTTCATATTTAAAGAACAGTATCAAGTCCAAGTTAAAACAGTACATGCAAGATGTACTAGACTTTGCTGTTCTGTTTCTTCCTGGATCACTTTAACCCTTTGCAGTCCATATATTCAGCTCTTGTCAAGCGTGTAGGTCCAATTTATTTTCACACACGTTGTTTAAAATATTTTTTTTCAGAGTAAAACAGGTTTAAAAGGCATTGAATTCCAAAAGGACACTCAGTACTGTATCTCCAGCCAAGCCCTGCCCCTTGTTCACTGTATTTTTCACATACCTCTTTATAGACGTGCATACCAATAAATCCTCTCCTGATCACTCTTTTTATCACCAAACTCCTCAATAATGTGATCCAAGTCATTATTTTATTACTATAATATCTCAAAAAACTCTAGAGACCTGTGCTTTACGTTTTTTTTGGACTGGAAAGGGAAAATTGTAGTGTCGGACCTGGTCCCACATAGGACTGCAAAGGGATAAATAACTTTCAGTATTCTTTTGGCATTACTACCAGCTTTTAGCAACTTTTGGTTGCAGTCCCAGAATTAGTGTCCTAATTCTTTTTGGCTACGATAAGGAGGTTGATGCATCTATCTTTACTCTAGAGTTCCCCTTAGCTAACTGTCATAGATATATGACTCGGTTGTTAGGATACAATCTCCCTGGTGTCACATGCAGCAGTATCATCGGTGATGAATGGACTCAATAGCCTCAGTTTTAGATTCTCTTTTAAAGCGTCATCTTAAAATGTTTATAAAAAGGCTACTGTAACTGTAATTGTATACAGAAAATTAAATACCAAGATCTCTCTGGCTGTGAGATGAGGTCAGAACCAGTGTTTGGTTCTCATCACGTACCCTGTTCCTAACCTGTCCTCCAGTCAATACGACACTTTGCATATTTATTAATTTATTGATTCATTCGTGCGTTCTTTTTTATGTTACGGTACCTAAGAAGCAGACATATAAGCCCATGTTTGAATGTTGTAATAAATAATTTGCAAACCTGTATAACAAACAAGATTATAAGAACTTATATTGTTACTAATCACTTTAGAAAAAAAAAATTATCTGGAGTGTCATACTCCTCCACTGAAAAGGTGACAGTATTTGAAAGACAGGTTGCTTCTATGGTAAGCAGGTAAAGCTTGATTCTTGAAAACAAAGGTGTTTTTATGCAGTCTTTTGAAACAATCAGTGATATTTTTAAGTAGTACTTTCATGGCTGGGATTTAATTTCCTAAATGAAAATGCAGGAATGACTCCCTCACATAACTCATCAGGAGGCAGGTCTCTCCAAAATGGTATATTGAGAGGGGCTGGAGTAGCCTCTGCCCTGGATGGCCCAGTAACCTCGCCCTCTCAGTCACATTGCGTACCAACTCCCTTTGATTGGTGGTGTTACCATCAGAGCATTCTCCCACCAGACCCCAGCCTTGTCTCATTGATGCTCCCTCCCATTTTTGATCCATCTCTCTTTTTTGTTTTTCTAGGATGAAAATTGGGGTAAAAACATATTGGTTATAAAGGGGGAAATTTCACCAATCAATTCCCCTTTCTTTTTTTCTACCACGAATTACTGGGTGTGGTAGCCTTTCTGCCACCCCTACTACCAGGTGACGTTTAATTAGTACTACCGACAAATATGCTTTTAGTGCAGGGTATATCGTTGTGTCTCCATGGATACAGCAGATAGCCACCTGTGGCTGCCAAGACATACCGCCCAAGAGAGCCATTCGAATTAAGATCTGCTCACACCCTATGTCCACTAATGCGTAGGTTTTCACTTTCCCTATAACCACATCAACAATACGAGGTCCCTCCTGACCATTTACCCTTCGCTTACCCACTTCTAATACCAAATAACAAGCTGCCTCGTCACACTCCATCGCGGATGGGCATGACCTAGCGAGGTGTCCCGTTGTTGGCATGTGAAACAAATAGGAGGGGCAGAGGGAGCGCAGGTTAAGTATCTATCCCGTTCTTGGTATGGCAACCAGGTAGGGACAGCATATCTACCCCAGCTGGGGACCAACCTTGGTCTCCATGAGGGAGAGGTAAGGTTGCCCATTGGAAAGAGGGAGTGGTACACGGCTGCTCCGTTGGGCTGGAGCTGTGAGTAGGCTGGTCTTGGCAGAGACCAGGGAGTCTTTGAAATCCTCGGCCAGTTTCACTTTATTTTCCAGGTTGTTGGGGTTGTGGCGCTGTATCCATGCTTGGGTTTCGGCATCGACCATATGGTAAAACTGCTCCGTGATGATAGCATCGCCCATCTGTACGCCCATCATCTGAGCGGGGCTTAGCCAGTGCACCATGTGGTTGCACAACCTCTACATGAGGTTCTGGACTGACTGAACCTTTGAATACACCTGAGACAACTGGTAGTGAACACAGTAGGATTTTTTTTTTTTTTTTTTACTGGGCAGGAGGTAGTGGACAGCACTACACTGCCTGAAGGGGATTTATTTACTTTTTTTTTACCCCTCTACGCACCCAAGCACTGCTCGGGCCTGCAACGTTTATTTATTTATTGGTTCTTAATGTATTGTGGTATTTAGTGTTCTGTCTGCCTGGGTGTTAGTATATGGATATTAGTACTACTGGCCAGTGGTATAGTTTAAAATTACTTATTACTGTGCAGTTATTTCATTGTCTGTCTTGTGTGTGTGTGTGTGTGTGTGTGTGTGTGTGTGTGTGTGTGTGTATATATATATATATATATATATATATATATATATATATATATATATATATATATATATATAGATAGATAGATAGATAGATAGATATCTATCATAAGTATAGTATAGTATACTATAGTAAAAGTATACTACTGTTATTTATGGATGCCTATCAACCACATCGTTATTTCAGTGACATATTATTATAATTGTATTATAATTATTATTATATATTATCCTTGCATTATCTATGCTGTACTTTAGTCCTGCAGTTGTATGTGTCTCTATTGTTTACTTGTCCACCAAGTTACTTTATTTTTGTGACACGACACTTAAATAATATTAGTTACATTATTTGAGTTACATTATTTGATTTGAAAGCTATAGTAAATACGTTTGGTTCACTAACATTTTATCTTTATTATTGAAGACAGCATTTTAGTATATATACCACCCACTCGATATGTCGTGGGTGTCGGGGTCCAATATAAATCCGCTATATATCGAGGGCTGAGATATAGCGAGAGACCCATAGAAAAACAAATAGGCTAACAAATAAATACTGTACAATCACTCTCTCGTTGTATCATGTGTGTCAGGGTCCAGTATAAATCCTCTATGCAACCTGCTTTTTCTCATTTTTTGTACCAACAACAGCACACCGTTCTAATTGGTACAGCGGAGGGTAATTGCTTCTCATCAACTACAGTCTCCAATTAATTTCA
Organism: Polyodon spathula; assembly: GCF_017654505.1. Lineage (NCBI taxonomy): Eukaryota > Metazoa > Chordata > Actinopteri > Acipenseriformes > Polyodontidae > Polyodon > Polyodon spathula. Next base: position 20,570,667 of record NC_054554.1, on the reverse strand, counting down.
TGAGTCTTCCTCTCCTTTTTAATGCCTAGAAATAATCCATTCCCAACAACAACATAGGAGGCTTGTTGCTAGGGAGTTGACATCACTGCCGTGTGGCTTTTGCTAGTGCAATGCAAAATAAAATGAACAGTAAGTGCTCCAGGACTGTGATATATCCAAATCCGCAGTATAGCGAGGGCAATATAATGAGGGGGGGTGTATATATATTTTATTTTCCGAGTTTTACTACACTTCTCCTAGTCTACACAACCGTCAGGTGTAGGCACTGTGCACTTTATCACATAGTCAATTAGCCCCTGGCTTGTGGAAGATGTTTCCTGAAGATATTTATCTTCAAACCCCTGTGGAAACCGAAATCAGGACTTTCAGCCCAGGCTTCGAGAGGTAAAAAGCACGGCATTACACTGCTATTAGGATGAAAGGGGTGTTACATGTGAAAAACTTACTAAAAGTAATATTGCTCAACTCCATAGTTTTTTACTGAGATTTATCTAATTTATTAAAAAATGTAAACCAGGAAAAACTTTGAGATTAATTATCTTGTTTCCAAGATTATTATTATTATTATTATTATTATTATTATTATTATTATTATTATTATTATTATTATTATTACTATTATTTATCAGACACTTTTATCCATAGTGACTTACAGAAATTAAACTAATTTACAAATAAAGGTTCAATAAGTGGGTTTTGAGAAGATGGTCAAGGGAAGAGTAGGAGCGAGCACGGGAAGAAGGAGAGTGAAGAGAAGGAGCGAGCACAGGAAGAAGGAGAGTGAAGAGAAGGAGCGAGCACGGGAAGAAGGAGAGTGAAGAGAAGGCATAACAAGTCAGCCAGTAGAGGATGAGCGGAGAGGGTGAGAGGGAATATAAGGAGACACGAGGGATTGAAGATAGGAAGGGACAGTGTGGGAGGGTGTGGAGAATTCATTAAACACACGAGACAGATACTGGAAATTGAAAATACAGCTCAGACACACAAGATTTATTTTCTTGTTTTACCCCGGTGGGGTGGAATGAGGAATGCACCTGGGAGGTTTATCAACAATGGAATTCCTCTCTGGTGTGGAGGTTTCTTTCGATGAAAACAATAATTATAATTCAAAGGTAAACAAAACATGAGAAAACAAATACTTTTTTAGAAAAACTACAAATAAAAGTTCTGCTACCAACAGCGCCTCACAGTATTAATGACAGTTCAGTCTCCCCTCACTAAACTGGAAAAGGGTTTTACAAAGGTACCCATCGCTAACTAGGATTTTTGCGTCTGAGCCACCGTCCGGCTGTTGGTCTGAGTCCATAAAGTGGTGCTGCTTCATGGCTGTCTTCCACTGTTATCCATCTTGCCCTTTTGCCTTTTAAATCGTGTCCCAGTGTTGTCAGCAAACCGGCCTCACTTTCTTTCTCTGGTTGGAGGTGGGTCCAACAGGGCCGTCCCCCCTGAAGGAGCGTGCAATTGTTCGAAATCCAGCACAGACCTCGCCCTGCTACAGACAGTATGATGAATACAGCGATAAGCAAGAGCAAGGGTCTTAAATTGGATGCAAGCAGAGCCAGTGGAGAGAGTGAAGCAGAGGGGTAGTGTAAGAGTAGTGGACTTGGGAGAATTCTAGACGAGCAGCAGAATTTTGAATAAGTTGAAGAGGGCGAATAGCCAAAGTATGGCGACCAGTGAGAACAAGTTGAGTGGAATAAGTAGATAGAAAAGGGCAGATCCTATAGATTTTGCAATGAAAGAAATGACAAGTATGTGTTAGTGAAGAGATGTGTTGAGAATAGGATAGGGAAGGGTCCATAATAACATCTATCTTTTTTGCAGAAGAATGAGAAAGACTGATAGTATCAAGGGAGATTGAGATAGAGAGGTTAGAGAGAGAAGTAGAAGGAAAGTAAAGGAGGTTGAATTTAGAGAGGTTGAGTTTGAGATGATGTGAATGTGTCCAAGATGAAATTGCTGAGAGACAATCTGAAATACCTGAGGAGATATGGGAGTCAAAGGAAGGAAATGAGAGAAAGATCCAAGTATCGTCATGTGACAAATTGATTAATAGTGTGAAGGTGCAGGTGATCAAAGAACAGACAGACAATTGTAATCCAGGTGAAAAATTTTAGTTTATTTTATTTCCTTATGTCTAGTGCCTGATGGCAAAACAAACAGAAAATAATAATGCTGGTAAGTAATATAGCAGTGTGCATTATTTACATTTATAATCCCTGGGCTGGTCCCAAAATAATAGTCCCGTTATTGTATCCCCACATTAAAAACAAAACACATACACAAGTCAGTTTAGTGCGTGAATTAGTGATTGTGGTACAGTACAGTTTACAGTGATATAAGTGAAGTTCTGTCTCAGGTTTATACTGGCCTCTGGCGACAGCTCCAGAATGTGTTAGCTGTCTAATGATTACAAACAACAATAGACAGAACAAAACAAACCCTCATCATTATTCACCATACAGAAACAGGTCCTTCCAGGTCACTTATTAATAACCATCCCCGTTATATGCTGTCACACATGACCCCTTTGTTAACGAATGCAGCTGCCTTTACAATCTGCGGCTGCTACGTTGTTTCCCTTTCAGGTCAATACGTTCTTGCAACAGAGTCTAGTCTTTTTTCAGACTGACCGACTTCCCGACCCAGGGAAAGAACTGTCAAGCCAGCCCGTCCACAAAACCTCTGTCCTCGTTTAGTACCCTCACAGGTCGGGAGGGAAATTTACAACAAAGGTTCATTGTATTTCTGTCACACGTCAGCGTACAAGTGATATGAGAAGCCAAAAGAGGAGATACGAGTGCCTAGTGAACGGGTAAAGAATGAGAATAGAAGGGGTCCAGGACAGATCCTTTAGGTACACCTGTAAATAGACGGTGAGGAGAACCTGAAAAGAACAGCTAGAGAAAAAAAAGTCAAAAGCAGTGCCTGAGATTCCTAGGTCAGAGAGGGAGGAAAGGAAAAAAGCACAACTGACAAAGGCAGAGGAGAGGTCAAGGAGAATTAGAATGGAGGAGAGGGAAGCAGCATAAGCAGAGAGGAGAGAGTTAGTTACAGATAGGAGGGCGGTTTTAGATCACGCAGACTTAAATAATAAAAAAAAAAGTCTTGACCAATGTTGATGTGTGTGCTTTTTAATAATTTGTCTTTGTCAATAGATTAAACATTATTCTATGAGGCAGATAAAAACTGGAAAACAACCAACAATCACACTTTAAGCATCATGATGTTTTGGTTTTATTATGCTACATTCTGTGGATTTTGTCCTAGTAATATGTTGAAATACCCAGGACGAGTATGAACAGAAGCAATGGTTCCTCTACACGCACCTACTTCTTGTTTTATCTCTCCCTTCTGGTGGTAAACAAATACACATTTGGACTTCAGAACTATCAATATCATTTTGTACTTCACATGGTAGTCACTGACACATGCACTGTAGGGAAACAGTTGAGTCTAATTCCCAAAAGAGGATTAGGGGGTCTCACCTAGAATACTTTTCAGACGCTTGCATCTCACTATAAATATAGCTTAGCACTAAATAAAGAAACATTTTCACTTTTTCCACTGTACAGATTTGACAGATTTATCAAAACAGATTTTTTTTTTTCAAGTAACAGACGCTGCCTGAGATTATTGCTGCCACGCTGTTACGCCTGTCATACAAGTAATGTTTCTCTGTAAGAAACAGCAAGCGATTGATGTAGCTACTTTATTATTACCTCATTTAACATTGTGGGGTGACAATTAATGTATTACTAAATGTCATTAAAATACATTACGCATTTCAGAAATATTAAATGTTCCAATATACAAATGTTAGTATCCAAAACTAGATTACAAATGGCATTTAAAAATGTAATGTAACATATTATCCTGTATAAGGAATGCATATTGCCTGCAATGATGAAAAGACTGAGACATACTGTATGTCGACTTATGTCACTTATAAGAGATCATTATATTCTAGAGAACCACTTAGCCAATTGTGATTAAACTTGGCGATGAAACCATTAATTTGGACATTCCAAAGACTATAATAAGAGACTTGCAGGGCTGTAACAATGACTGAAAACACTTTCAAAGAGTAGCTTGCTAAACTGTTTCAAGAGCAAGGTAAAAGTAACATGTTAAACTTTAACCTTTATTAAGTATTCTTCAGCATTTCAGATATGTAGTATTCCTGTTGCTCTGTTTATATGCAAATTAAATATAGTATTACACAGAATACAGGCTGCATTGAACATGTGCATTAAGCTAATAGGTGACATCACTGGGACTATTTGAAAGGAACACACACAGATGAGGAACTGTTGGTATCGCTCTCATCCTCGTTATAACAATGCAGCTACTTTTCTTTGTTTCTTGCTGTACATCTGCTCGTAAATGTGATATGGTATTGGAGTGGAAGTGGGTTTTACCTTCTACTAGTGCTCTACAAATATTACAGTCCCTTGCCCCTATTCTATCAGTTGTTCTGTAAAAATCCCTAGACCAAATATTGTTTATCACAAGAGTTGCTGCTCGGTGCAATGCACTGCATCTAGTAGTCCATTCTTATTCGGAACACTGAGACAGAATCCCAGGTGTGTTATTAGCTATACCGGTATTCAGCATACTTCTTGGACTATTCCAAATGTTCAGTTTACATGAGTGGTATATTGGTTTAGTTGTAAGGATATAAAAACATCTCTCATGCAGCTTCCTTTACACTAATTCTTTGGAAAGCATGATCTGTTCAAAATATCAAAGGGGGAATTATTGTAAGCAGCATCAGCTGAGACTATAATTGGCATTCACACTCTTGATATTTTTATAGACCTGTTTGCGCACATCTTTAAAGTGTGCTAATTCTATCTATATATATATATAGCCAGTATTCAGTGTCAGAGTACTTATAGTTCAAGCTCAGGTGTATGAATTAAATACATATTAATAGATCATATAATAACAGTGTTTTCAGGTTATAGAAGTATAAATCAATGTGCCTGTGAAATAGTAAATTATATTTGTTTATTATAACATAGGACAGGTGAAACTGAGAAAGAGAAAACCTAGAGAAATGCTCTAATCATAATGTCACAAATCCGGTAAATAAATCAACTGAACAGACAAAAGATATCCAAAGCATTCTCAGTAAATGTCACATTTCCTAGGCCCTAAAGCTGGAAACTGAGGTAATCAAAAATATCCTTGGTGAAGTGTAACGGACAGTGCAGTGTGATGTACTGCTGTTACAGATTCTGTCCCCTGTTGGTGAGATGTGATGAAGTTTAAAAGCTTTATAACCACGTCAAGTAGTGTAAGTAATTTTTGATGAATATGTACTAATTACTCTAAGAATGTAAAATAGTGTTTTAAAACATAAGCTTAGACTTGTATATCTTTGCAAAATTAACTAATATCTATACTGTCTACATGTACGCTTATACAGGTCTATAGGGGTCTATATGCATGATTCCAACAGTGTTGGAATGTACTGCCATAATTCTCTAACTTTAACTAATGCTGCTGATATTTTCCCCAAAGGGTGATTTATGGACTGAATTTCCCAATTGCTATCTCAGTTGACAGGGGCTGATCCTTCAATGCTTGACTGCTCATTAGTAGCAAGCATTCAATATCCTCTTAAACCCAAAATATCCAACAACAAAGGATTCAATACCTGCCTTTAAGGACTGACACTTGTCTACTGTTTAGCCATACAGGAAACAGCAATACAAGTGTGAGGGGTGAGGCAACACCCCTCCTTACTGATTGACAGGTGACAGTAGCCAGTGAGCTGTTTTCAGTCAAAATTTGATTAGCTGAAAGGGTCCAATACAAATCTTTGTTAAAATAATAATAAGATGTTTGGTATTCCTTTTGGATTTGGATGCTGCAGAATTACAGCTGCATTCACAGCATTGCAACTTACTAACAAGTTAGATAATGTGCAGGATATAACTTATCACTTAAACTTAAAATAATCAACAGTATCTGCCCTTTATAGTAAAGATATTTCAGTCAGGACAATGTTGCCTTAAATAACAACCTTTATTATAATACAAAATCTTACAGATTGGCAAAAACATTGAACCCAAACAATGGGTGAATAAAAATAAAAAAAAAATGACATGTCAACCCCAAAGTGTTCATACCAGTGAGAGCCCTGCTAAAGAACTTTGGGATTGACGAAAAACATTCCCTGAAAGAGAATGACAACCATTACTGAATGGGAAGAGCCCTCTCTGACCACCAATCGCTGAGCATTTTTATAAAAAAAAGCTATCAGGGCCCTGCTGTGAGGGTAAAGTCCCTCCCACCTCCTGCTGAAAAGTGACGTCCTCACAGTATCATATCAACATTTTCTTTCAAAAACATGGGTCAGCTGGGGACACAACCTCGAAGGGTAATGGTTGTAATTTCCTTTCAGAGAACCAGGGTTATGGTAAAAACCTAACGTTCGCTTCCAATGGAATGACAACCATTACCGAATGGGAAAGCTGTACCACAGCTGTCTTGGCTAAAGATTACCGATAGTACAGTCTAGCGGCGATAGCCTCAGAGCCCCCATGATGCCTAAAGGCATGGCGCTTGCAACACCCTAGAGCCCAGAGAGGGTCTCGCTCGGTTTCCAACATCAAGGCGGTAAAAACGCACAAATGTCTGTCTACCTGTCCATGTAGCAGCATTGCATAACTCATCTAAGGAGGGGCCATGAAGGAAAGCCCACGAAGTTGCCTGGCCCCTGGTAGAATGGGTCGTAATATCCCCCAGTAATGGGGAGTCCGTCTGTTTATATGCCAAGCGTATTGCATCTGCCAACCAGTGCACTAGACGTTGCTTCGATAGGGCCTGACCTCTATAGCGGAACCCATAGCAGACAAACAACTGGTTGGACTATGTCCAGGATGCCATCCTATCTAGATAACAGCGCAGAGCCCGAACTGGGCATAGTGTGCGCTGTCTACACTCCTCCTCTGACTTGTGCAGGGGAGGTCTGAAAGTTTCCAAAACCACTGCTTGGTTAATGTGGAATGAGGATACCACCTTTGGCAAAAAGGATGGATTTGTTCTTAATGTTACCCGCGAGTCATCTCCTGTGAAAGCCATGCATGTGTCATCAATGGACAGCGCTTGAAGCTCACTTACTCATCTGGCAGACGTAATGGCTATTAAAAACACAACTTCAATAAAACAAGGCACCATGGGCTCGAATGCGGGAACCATAAGGACCCGCATTACCAGTTCTAGATACCACTTGGGGATCATACTTTTGATGGGAGGATGAAGCCTCTGAGCCCCTTTAAGAAATTGCACTGCCAGGAAATATGCCCCAAGGGACACAGAGTCAATTTTATCATGGAACATTGATATTGCTGCCAGGTATACCTTCAAAATGGACGCTGATTTTCCTGTGTCAAACAGATGTTATAGGATAGTTAATATCGTCTCAATAGGGCAGGTCAAATCTGGCAAACCTCGTCTGAATAGACGGCTACTTTCAACGGCCAGACCCAGAATTGGAGCTGGGCTGGGTTCTGGTGCCATAATAACCTTTCCGCTTGGCTCAGGAGGTCCTTGCGCGGCGGGAGTTGCCATGGCTGACCCGACAACATGTCGGAGAGGAGAGCAAACCAGCATCTCAGCCATCTGGGTGCAACCAGCAAAACCTGTGCTCTCTCCACCCTGATCCTCTCTAGTGTCAGGGGTAATGATGGTAGCGGAGGGAACGCATACAAGAGCCCCTGTGGCCAGGGGTGAGCTAGCACGTCTACTCCCAGAGGACCCCCTTCTTTCTCCATCGAGAACCATAGGGGGCAATGAGTGGACTCGGCTGTGGCAAAGAGGTCGACTCGTGCAGGTCGAAACCGCTCCCAAATCTGTTTCATCACTTGAGGATGCAGTCTCCATTCCGAGCTGTCTGGAGGTCTACTGGACAGGATGTCTGCTGCCTTGTTGTCCACACCGGGGAGGTGAACTGCCCTGATGGAACGCAAGTTTCTGTGCATCCAGGACAAGAGTCTGTGTGCTGAGTGGTTAAGGCCTGGCGAGCGCAGGCCGTCTTGGTGGTTTATGTAGGCTACGACTGTAGTATTGTACGTCCAGACCAGAACATGTTTGCACACTAACTGCTGGTGAAAATGAGATAATGGCAGGTTCACTGCTTGCAGCTCATGGGCATTTATGTGCGCTCGCTGCCAATGTCCCTTCCACTGACCTCTTATTCCTCTCCCATTCCAGACTGCTCCGCAGCCCAGGCTGGAGGCGTCTGCAGTGACCACTTCCCTTCTGTGAGGGGATCTGAGGCGCAGACTGCCAGGACAGAGCCACCACTCCAGTGTCTTCCGGCATTTTCTGGACACTTGCACCAGCCTGTACCGATCTCTGACCAGGTGCACCTTCAGCATATTTATGCAGGCTTGAAGCGGGCACATTCTCAGCAGCCCTAGTGGAAGGACTCTCGAGGCGGCCATCAGCCCAACAACATTTGATATATTTTGACCTATAGGAGAGTGTCCTCTCTGAATAGGGAGCGTGTGGCCTCCAATGACCAAATCCTGACTTCCGACAGTGAGGCAAGCATGATCACAGAGTTCAATTTGATCCCCAGGAACTCTGTGGACTGAGACACTAGGAAGTTGCTCTTCTGTTGATGTATTGAGAGCCTTAACTTTGTCACATGATCTATGACCTTTTTTGTGTGTACCTCTGAGCGTCTTTTGGAATGCTCCCAAACTAGCCAATCATTCAGATAGTTCAGGATCCGAATATCCCGCAGCCTGAGTGGAGCCAGTGCTGCATCCACGCACTTTGAAAATGTGTGGGGCACCAGCAAGAGGCCAAATGGCAGCACGTAAAATTTGTATGCGTTTCTGTGCGCAGGATGGATTGGGGCATGGAAGTAGGCATCTAGCAGGTAAACCAATGTGAACCAGTCTCTCGGTTGGACAGACTGGAGGATACACTATGCTGTCATCATGTTGAACTTCCTCTGTTTGAGGAACAAAACTATTCAAAACTATTCCTTGAGATCCGGAATAGGTCTGAAACCACCGTCCCTCTCGGGCACCAGGAAGTACCTGGAGTAAAAGCCGCTGAGGGCATTGCCTGAATCAACCAAGCACACAGCATTCTTCTGTTGAAGATTGGCAATCTCCTGTTGAAGGAGTATCGCACTCGCTGGTTCGACAGTGGTGAGGAGCACACCCTTGAAGGGTGACGGACCTAAGCGGAATTGTAGAGCATATCTGTGCCTCACTGTCGATAGCCTTAGACCACGGATCTCATTCTTCCCTGGCTCAGGGAAGGAGACTCCGTTGGGGTTAGGGCTGCTCTATTGGAGAACTTTCTGTATGGACAGCAGTCCAACTCACCTGTCAGTGATTTGGTTGCATGTTCTGGCCCCAGGCATCTGGCATAGGACAAGTGCTCATCCTGTCTAGGCAGCTTCGCCACACACTGGTCGCACTGGTGAAACCAGCAGAGGACCCATTTGATTGCACTGACATGACGTCTTAGGTGGGGCTGCTGCGCTTGGTGCCGAGTTCGGTGCCGATAGTAGCGCGTTCAATGCCGGGTTGTAGAAGGCTCCGAAGCTAGTCACCGGTGCCGAGTCAATCGGTGCCGGGATTGGCATCGAGGAAAGCGCTGTCGGTGCCGAACACTCGGTGCCGAGTCAAATGGTTCCGAGGTCAGTGCCGAAGGTAGGCTCGGTTGGTGCCAGGCTGTAGGTGGCGCCGAAGATGGTTACACTGGTGTCGAGTCAATCGGGGCCTGGTAGGCTCTGTTTTTTTCAAGCCTGATTGGCGGGAAAAACCGCGGTTGTTGCCGCAGTATGCAGCCTTGTTCGCTGAGGTGAAGCGCAGCCGTACTAGGTGAGCCCAAGCTGTTTTTTTTTTATTTTTTGTGATCGTTGTGGCTGATTCAGTCGGCGTAGAGAACAATGCCACAAGCCCGCGGGGTCTCCTGTAAGGAGAAATAGCTATCCACACAGTATTTGAAAACTACACAAAGCCTCATGCAGTGAATGAGAGTAATGGCTGCTTACCAATCTCCAAGGAAGGGTCGAAACCAGCTCTAGTCAGTAAAATGACATGAGAATTAGGTAGGAGTACTCTCAAAAATGCTCGAAAGTGTGATTCTACTGTGGATTAAATAAAATTGATGGTAAAAAAATGACAAATTAGCCAAATTCAGACAAAGAAAGCACAAAGCAATCTGTGACCTTGAAATGAGAGAGAAAATGGTGATATGCTCTTCAGCAGGAGGTGGGAGGGACTTTCCCCTCAAAGCAGAGCCCTGATAGGGCAACTATATATGCTCAGTGATTGGTGGTCAGAGAGGGCTCTTCCCATTTGGTAATGGCTGTCATTTCATTGAAAGGGAAACTTAATCTAGACAACTAGATTTTGTTTTGTTTTTGTTTTTTTGGGGGGGTAGGCACACTGGGAGTGAAGCAAATGACACAAATACAGCATGAGTACATCAGAAAATAAAATAAATAAAACAATGAAATAGTCTGGGCATACCACACACTAAAATAATGAATGTTTAAATGTGATGTGGTTTAACATATACATTACTCAAAAAGAATACAACTACGCATATTTCTTTGTAAATACTGTGAATTAGTTTAATATAATATAATTGTTTTGATTTTTAATTTAAATAAAATGTTCTCAGCTAGTGTGTGAATGTGATTATTATTATTGGTCAACATTATTAAAACAAAGAAGCGTCATTTTACAGAAATATGAAACAATGTGTGGTGTTCCCCATCACTTTGATTAAAAATAAGGTGAAATAAAGAGACAGACATACCATCAATTTCCACTACTTCTGCTATTTCTTACCATATAACTTCTTTGTTTTTATTGTCGTTATAACCACTGACACTGGCATTATAAAGAACATTATATTTTTGGAATTTAATAATTACATTCTCATTGATGTCCATTTCTATTTTATTTCTGTGGTAATTTCTGCATGAACGAAACAGTGACAATCTGACAGTCTCTCCTTCGACTGTCTGAGTAATGATGTGTTGTGTATAGAAACACAGAAGGCTCGCGCAGACAAATGTTGGTTTGAGACAACAAGGCAATTCTATCTTTGGATTAAGGGGGGAGTTTGCATAGCAGCTGCAGGAATATAGAATGGTAATGTTCACCTCTTCATGGTGACCGCCCACCCCCACCGCACTCCTCCAAAATTAAATAATATGCTAGGACTGTTGTATTGGATTTACAACTTGTGGCAAAGTGGTTAACAGTGTGCAGGTGCAGGTGATCAATTATAATCCAGGTGCAAAGTTGTTTAATGATTTGTATGACCAGTGCCTGACAGCAAAACAAACAGTAAATAATAAATTATTTTAAGTAATACAGCAGCGTGTGTTACTTAATTTGTAACCCCTGGATTTGCCCCAAAATAATAGTCCCATTTATTATACCCCCACACTGAACACATGCATCCAATTAGTGCCTGAATTAGTGCTCGTGGTGCAAATACAGTTTCTTTGTGATACAAGTGCAGAGCTGTTCTGGGTTTATGCTGGCCCTTGGTGACAGCTCCAGAATGTGTTAGCCGTCTAATAATAACAAGACACAATTAGACAAAAAAACAAAACACTCACGATACATATACACACATCCTCAGGTCCTTCTGTGTTCTTTTCCAATAACCAAAACGAAGGAATGGATTACGTCATTCCGTTGCTTACTTATACCGTCACACCGCTCCTCCAAACCACGGCTGCCACATAATTTCCCTGCCGGGTCGATGAGTTAAAGTACTGAAGCTCCTCCCCTTTTCTAAATGACCGACTTCCTTTTAACCCTAAGAACGAAGTGTCAGGCCAAGCAGCCGAATGTCAGACTTCACAGTCTCAGGTTGTCAGTGTTCTTGTTTACTTAAGTCACCCTCACAGGTCAGGAAGGAGATTTACCACCAAGAATCATTATCTTTCTTTAACACTGCTGTATCATGCATGTTTCACACAATTTCATAGCCTCGCAAACAATAACAAACTTATGCACAAACATGAAAATCCATTGAATGACCGTGAGACTCTCAAAATTGTGAAAAACAGGCAAACCTTGAGACTTGTACATAATATATATATATATATATATATATATATATATATATATATATATATATATATATATATACCCCCTGAGTCAATACTTGGTAGAACCACCTTTGTCAGCAATTACAGCTGTGAGTCTTTTGGGGTAAGTCTCTACCAGGTTTGCACATCTGGATTGTGCAATATTCGCCCATTCTTCTTGGCAAAATTGTTCAAGCTCTGTCAAGTTGGATGGGGATCATTGGTGGACAGCAATCTTCAAGTCTTGCCACAGATTACTTGTCTAAGATTCTCAATTGCAAGTAGGGGCTTTGACACTATATATATATATATATATATATATATATATATATATATATATATATATATATATATATATATATATATATATATATATAATGTATGTACTTGTTATAGATTGGCAGGGATGGGGTTAAATTCCCCTACCTGTCTGGGTTTATTGTGTTCAGGTGGCTGGGGTTGATTGGAGTAATTAATGATCAATCAGCAGAAGGAGATGCAGCAGCAGAAGAAATGTAAGCTGCTGCAACAACAGCCACCGCTGGAGGACCCGGACAGCCTCTTTCTGCCCAGAAGTGCCACCAGCAGACTGGTGTGGCCGTTTTGAGGAGGGCGGCCACAACTGGGCAGGATGCCTCTACAATCAGGCCCAGGAAGAGGAGCAGTTTTCACCCCGGGCATCAGCAGCCACCCCACTACCTCTAGCACCACCACGTTTACCACCGTCCCAGGATATGGGACTGGCTGATGCACCTTGAGGTGGACCTTCCAAGACCTCCCAGTAGTTATCAATATGCTGTGGTGTCGAGATGGGGGGAGGTGGGAAGAGTGGGAGGAACAACATCTCCTTAATTACCTGGCAGTAGACATGGGAGAGGCCCCAGTCATTCAAACAGAGAGGTTGGAGCTGCTGTCCCAAGAGCCAGAGAGGGTGGAGCTGCCGTCCCAAGAGCCAGAGAGGGAGGAGCTGTCATCCAGAGAGCCAGAGAGGGAGGAGCTGTCATCCCGAGAGCCAGAAAGGGAATAGCTGGCGTCCTGAGAACCAGAGAGGGAGAAACTGCCGTCCCAAGAGCCAGAGAGGGAGGAGCTGCCATCCAGAGAGCCAGAGAGGGAGAAGCTGCCATCCAGAGAGCCAGAGAGGGAGGAGCTGTCATCCCGAGAGCCAGAAAGGGAATAGCTGACGTCCTGAGAACCAGAGAGGGAGAAGCTGCCGTCCCAAGAGCCAGAGAGGGAGGAGCTGCCATCCAGAGAGCCAGAGAGGGAGGAGCTGCCATCTAGAGGGCAAGAGAGGGAGGAGCTGTCGTCCCAGGAGCCAGAAAAGGAGGAGCTGACGTCCTGAGAACCAGAGAGGGAGGAGCTGCCGTCCCGAAAGCCCGGAGGGGAGGAGCCACCACTGCCAGAGCCCACAGGAGCGGAGCTGGCGCAGTCAGAGCCCAAAGAGGAGGTGCCGCGGCTGCCAGAGCTCAGAGGGGAGGAGCCGCCACTCCCAGAGTCCAGAGGGGAGGAGCCATGGACCAAGGAGCCAGAAGGGGAGAAGGCTGACGCTCCACAGCAGCCTCTACATGTGCTGCTGAGAGGAGCCCAGCGGAGGTGCACCTGATCATTAAGGCAGAAGGTACCAGCCCTGCCTCAGAGGCCACTAGACTGGCCACAGCCCCCACTGCGGTGGTGGAGGGGCTGCAGCTGTTGCCGCTGGATGAGCAGGAACTGCCGCTACTGGAGTGGCCACAGTCCTCATCTGCTGTTCCTAAGGGTCTGCCGGTCCCACATGCTGTTCCAGGGGGAGCCTGGCCACCGTTCCTGCCTCCGCCACCAGAGGGAGCTGGGCTGCCATTCCCGCCTCCACCGCTAGAGGGTCCAGTGCCGCTAGAGGGTCCAGTGCCGCAGGAGGGTCCGACGCTGCCGATGGGTCCAACGCTGCTAGGGGTACCTACACCGTCCGATGAGGCCACGCCCACACTGTCCAGGGGTGCTGCCTGCCCACCAGTGCTCGTCTGTTGGAGGGTCCAGGTCCCCTGACAGCGTTGCTTTACTTCCTTGGAGATCCGGGGACCCCTCAACTAAAGAAGGCTTGGTGGCTCCGACATCAACCCCGCCCACCGAAACAGCCCACCCAAGGGACTTAATTGGACTATTGGGGGAGGGCTTGGATTTAAAAAAGGGGAGGTGGGAGTTGGCTGATTATCGGCCTGCATACTTTGCACGTGGGGGGATGTGTGTGACAGAGCAAAGCTCTGCCCTGTATAGATTGGCAGGGATGGGGTTAAATTCCCCTACCTGCCTGGGCTTATTGTGTTCAGGTGGCTGGGGTTGATTGGAGTAATTAACAATAAATCAGCAACCAGCCACCTGACATAAAACGAGGCCTCAGCTTCCCATTAGGGAGAGGAGGGAGCTCAGGAAGCAAGCTGACGGTTGTGCTTGCTGTTTTTGGTTTGCTGTTTTGTGTTTTTGAATTTTTCTGATCCAGTGAAGGCGTCGCCCAGCCTGGAAACCTTTATTTTTGTGTTTTGTTATTTGTGCTTAAATACCTTTGTTTTGGCCCTTGTGCTCTTTTATTTTGTGTTTACCTTGATAATAAAAGTATTATTTTTTTGAACCGCAGTCTGTCTCTGTGCCTCTATCCACTCACCAGCCTTTCACATTATTATAGATAGCTAAATAGATAGATAGATCTCACACAAGATGTGGAGTGTTTGTTTTTAGTATTATTCAAAATGAAAAAGCTTGTGAATACAGTATGGTACTGTATTGGTAAAAAAGAAAAAGACAAAACAAATGAAAAAAATGTACTACCAATAAAAAAAATAGCTAAATAATAATAAAAGTAATAACTACATCTAAATAATTATCATTTTACACACACAGAAAACATAGGGAGAGTACACTAATAATAATTAAAATATTGAAGTTATACCAAAGTTATTCAGGTGCATCAGATGCCTACAACTCATTTACATTAGTTCCGCCTCTGTCCAGAGAAACATTTTCAAAACAGGACAAAAAATAAAAACAAATATAATTAAAATAACAGTAAAAAAATAAATACAAATAAAATAAAAGGGGAATCTGGGATGTGTGTACAGTAACTTAGTTTTTACTCTCAGTTGCCATCTTCTGCCCTGCACGCAATCAAAACACACACACACGCACACACACACACACACACACACACACACACACACACACACACACACACACACACACACACACACACACACACACACACACACACACACACACACACACACACACACAATTCCGGAAGTTTTTTTTTTTTTTTTAAAATAAAAAATAAAAAAGGGATTAATTACTCCCAATTCTTAGCTTTCCAATGAGTGCCCCATTGAGCTTGGCTGTACTGGTGTACACAAGTTAAAATATATTTAAATAAATAATGAATCCAAGTTAATCCAAATGAGGTGCAATGGAACTCTCACCGTAAAGAGTTTGAATTACCCAACCAGCAACTCTTACCCTCTGACGTTTAACTGGTTTAAAAATGGATTTATAAACCACATTTTTGTTTTATGTGTGCAATAAGCTTTATTAATTATGTTAAAATATTCTTGTCTCACACTCTCGACTATATTGGACTTTATGGCACTGTGACAAGGATGGCTGTAGGGGTGACGTAGGACCAGAAAGTAATTGCACAGCACAAAGCAACTGCAGGGGAAACATGATACCCTATGATGCTCATATTTATTAAATTAAATAACATAAAGCAAAAGGGCTCAAGAGCCAAAATAAACCAACACAAAATAAACACAAACACAATAAACTAAATGAGTACCTTTCAAAAAAATACACCAGTAGCGTTTGTTTGTCTTTTCTTCTCCCAACAGACTCCTGTACTCTCCAACTCTCCACACAGACACATTATTTCTCCTGGTTTGTAAAGTATGTGGTAGGAGCCCAATTAATCAATAATTAATAATTACCTAATGAAAGCTCCAGTCACATTCTCATGTGTATTTCTGGCAGGGATGAATTTAACCTCCTCTCCCATGTGGAAAATAATAATAATAATAATCACCATAAAATCCAATATTTTGCTGGAAATCGCTTCAAACAAAACCAACCAATAAGACAGTCTCATATAATTAAGAGAAAATGGTTTGCCACAGTACTTGGGGAGCCAAGCTGAAGTTGGTCTTCCCAGCACAATCAAACAAAGAGCATCCACTACACCACATAACACAACAAAATAGTATCTCAAGACCTGGAACTAGGGAGCTAGAAACAGGTTAACCAATTAGTACAGCGCAAACAGATTTGTATATCACATCACCCCTTAAATACAACTGTCAGGAATGCCTAACCAGGTTCATATTAGCATTTACTGTAGTTAGTGAGTGCCTAATAATATCTAACACCTGACAGGATTTGTTGTTATCCTGTATGAACGCGTCGGTGAGGTAGGACAGTTACTAACCATTCTGCTCAAAGGGACAAAAAGGAGCAGAAAAAGATGATAGATGATGAAGAACTTCACTACTCAATACATATACCTACAGCTCTGGCCAAAGGTTTTGCATCACCCTATAGAATGTACTAATTTTGCTTCATAAACAACAACTTCAGAATCTAACATGTAATGTGGTTCTATTTTTATGGCTTCTGCTAGACTTTCGCAATATCATTTTGTAGTTTTTTTGATTATATGATGTTAAATAAAATATTTAAATTCTGTTAATATACATTTTTTATTATATCCTTGTGATGAGTCAAAGGGGTTTTTGGTCTGTAATTCAACCTCCCGACAGTAGAAGGCACGAAGCTAACTCGGGATTTCCCTTACCAAGATCACGTGACCATGACAAAAGTCATCTTTATGAGGGCGTCACCTTGGTGAGGGGCGGACGTGCGAGTATGTAGATCCCGGTCACTTGAGTCAAGTGAATTGTAGTCACACTTGTCAGTTTCGGATTGGTGTTCCACTGATAACAGTGGTGGCGCTTTGTATACTAAAGGGTACGCATTACTGTGTTCCAGGTTGGTCTTTAAAATACAGACGGGGTGTGACAGGCTGGCGAGTGGATAAAGGCCCAGAGACAGACTGC
This sequence comes from Polyodon spathula, assembly GCF_017654505.1. Taxonomy (NCBI): domain Eukaryota; kingdom Metazoa; phylum Chordata; class Actinopteri; order Acipenseriformes; family Polyodontidae; genus Polyodon; species Polyodon spathula. The sequence continues at coordinate 20,553,504 of NC_054554.1, read as the reverse complement.
AGTTCAAAAAAATAATACTTTAATTACAAATAAACACAAAATAAAAGTGCACAAGGGCGAAAACAAAGATATTCAAACACAAAGCAAAACTTACAAAAATAAAGGTTTCCAGACTGGGCGATGCCTTCACTGGATCAAACACAAACACAAACACAAACACAAACACAAACACAAACACAAACACAAACACAAACACAAACACAAACACAAACACAAACACAAACACAAACTTGCTTCCTCAGCTCTCTCCTCTCCCTAATGGGAAGCTGAGGCCTACTTTTATGTCAGGTGGCTGAGTGCTGATTGATCGTTAATTACTCCAATCAACCCCAGCCACCTGAACACAATAAACCCTGGCATGTAAGGGTATTTAACCCCATAACTACCAATTTATAAAGGGCAGAGCTCTGCTCTGCCACACAGGGTTACTACGCAGCGTGGAGGCATGGTATTGTGTTGTATTTTGTTAAAGTTTTTGTCTTTCTTTTTTTTAGTATGGTGGCCGATCCATAGAGGGCTGAGAAGTCACGGTCGAGTATTATTTTTGTTTGACCCAGAACTCATGCCAGTTATTTTTGTTGTTGTTCGTGTAAGAAAAAAAATAAAACATAATTTTTGTTTCATGTATTTTAGTCTGGAAATTCCATTATTTTACTCACACACCTCACAATCCTTTCATCTCAATTCTTAAATTCTCAGTGATGCAAAACATAGCTGTACATATGCATATACATACAACAAACAATGTGATATCTAGCATAACAGAATAATTGTTCCATGCTGCATAGCTAAACAGATGCAGAGCTTTATATAAGGAAAATAATTTGCCAATATCTGACAAAACCTGTAATATCAGCTTGTATATAGGTTTAAACATACATTGTTTCTATATGTTGTACTTGTTATATGAACAGGATAGTCCATGAACAAGCCCTGTGGTTATTTCACTCATGGGAACAGCTGTAAGCAGCCCACTTAATAACACCTTGAGGGGCTCATGGGATTTTCAGCTATCCTCACTCATGTAACAAATACAGTACTCTTTGAAAATTCATGGTGTATCCTCTATGACAGTTTAATTGGCTGCCCTGCCTCCTTAGATAGGGTTTACTTCTGTAGGGATATCAGCGATACACATCATAAAGACCTGTTCATAACAAGATGCTGTTCTTTGATATTCAATAATATTCATTTACGCTTGTTATAAAAAATAACTTGTAAATAAATTGACCAAAACCACAAAAAAAGGTATATTTTTGTTTCATTTTTACTTTACTGCTGCCCTATTTTTTAAAACTCAAAACTAGAGGAGACTGTTGACTAGATATCATAGAAGCATAGGCTTGGGGACAACAGCAAGCATGCTGTTCAAAAGTTAATACATTGAAACAGAAAAAAATTAATGTAGATGTGTTAATGCTGTTTCCCTTATGAAAAAAGGAGTTTTCATGTGTTTAGGTTTGATCCCCTCATGGAACAAACGCATATATTTAATATCTGTTAGAAAAATATGATCCTTATACTTTTCATATATAGAAATTGGCCCCTTTATTATATATTTAAAATATATGGGATATATTTAAAATATATTTTAGTCTGTAATCCATATATTTATTTTATATGTTGAAAATATATGGTGCATCATATATTTTCATTAGTCTGCAATCCATATAAAATAAATAGATGGATTATAGACTAAAATATATTTTAAATATATCCCATATATTTTAAATATATAAAAAAGGTTCCAATTTCTATATATGAAAAGTATAAGGATCATATTTTTTTACCATATATTAAAATATGTGTTTGTTCCATAACAGGTGCAAGGGTGTTTATTAATGATTATAATGTCCAGAGCCTTATGGTAAAACCTGTAAATAATAATAATGATGATGGAAGTGGTACAGAGGTACAGTGGTACAAGTGGTACAGTGGTATAATCACTTCTATTTGTAAATCCCACAGGTTTGACCCGCAACCAAAAGTCCAGTCTTTTCTCATCCACACAAAACACAAAAACACAAAAACAGACACAGTTCCTTCAGTGCGTTAATTAAGTGCTTGCGGTGTAAAGACAGTTCCTCAGTGAAAAGTGAGTGGTAATATTCGGGTTTGATGCTGGCCTGCTGCTGCAGCTACAGATCGTGTTAGTAATCTTGAAACAGACAATACAAAACAAACAGTGTTACAAGACAAATTAATAAACACTCACGATTTCTTTCACAAATAATGGGGACTCCTTCTAGGTTGTTGCTATCCATATACAAAGGAACAGATCACTTATGCTACGTCCCCTATTTATACCCTTGCTCAAGACCCCTTGGTTAACGAACATATCTGCTCCGCCAATCTTCAGATGCCACGCCGTCTCCCCATGAGGTCATTGAGCTTGGGTGCCATAGCTCCACCCCCTTCCTAAATGACTGACTTCAACCTACCCTAGGGCATAAATTGTCATGCCATTTGATTAAGGGTACTCTGGTCCTTTTTTCTAGTGCCCTCACAGGTCAGGAAGAAGAGCTAACACCAAGAATCATTCGATCTCTGTCACTGTACATATACTCGTTTACACCTGTACATGGGTATACTGTATGTACAAACCTGTTTCGTTTGAAATTTGTATTTTATTATATTTTTTCACTGTAGTCGTGCTGTACATGCACTCATTTTAAAAACAAAGCAGTTTAAAAATGTATGGGTCAAAGTGATCCGCCTGGCAGATGTAGGTAGTTTGAAAATCCGGTGGTTCTAGTGTTAAACCTTTTACCATTTAAAACTAAACTTCATACAAGTTCTACAGATATTAGGGTTAGCTATGCTGTTCAGAAAAGTGTGACACTTTTTTTTTTACCTGCTGTTCTTTTTTCTGTTCATGCCTGAATGTAAATGTATGTTTCTTTTCATATAAAGCAGTTGGTGATGAAGTCATCGTTTACAGAATATAGGGCTTCTGTGAAAGTAGAGCGCAAATCATTTTGACACACAGCATAAGTGCAGAATGCATTCCTCATCCTTAGAGATTTCATAAAATGCTTCAGCATGAGTATCCATTAGCTCCTTCTTTGGCGCATAAATGAAGCCTGACATTTTCAGTGCATTTGTGTGATGTACTCAAAACAGGAAGCAGAAAAGTATAAGTCACTGGAGCATATTTGAAGAGAAGTTTGACATTGTTACACCAAAGAGAAGAAAACATCTGAGCTGTCAATATTTGTTAATTTTCTCAGTGCATCACTGCTCAAAATGTAGCTGCTCGACTTCTTTCAATTCTAGCACACCCCATCCTAACAGAAATATGTTTTTTTTTATGGGTGTACTATGGTATAAAAAAGCATGGAAGCATAGCCACTGTGTCAAGCAGAGACATACTACCATTGGGGTGTAAGTGAAGCATTACATTATAAATTTGATTGGACATGATAAGCATGGCCATTAAGTAGGGGTTTCATTTAACAATTACTACACAAGTAAAAATATAATTAGATGTCATTATTTTCATGGCCCTTCTGTTTTTCATCTATAAAAACACTTTTGGACTCCTCATGAGTTTGTTTTCAATGGCTTGGATCTATTTCTTAATGTATAAAGCAAGCTATTGGTAGGACCTGATTATCCCAATTTTGTGTCCCAATTTCGATTTTACATACAGTATCAGATGGTATATTTAGATGGGCCATAGACTGGTAGGACAAGCTTCTGGGACTGATTCTACCTTATCCAGGCATAAACAGTCAGCAGCAGTGATGAGTGAAAATACAAGAATCGTTTTATTGTATTGTTGGTGAAATATTTATTACAACCTTTGAAAACTGCTGAAAACTATTGGAGAAGGAATTAATTTAAACACACACACACATATATATATATATATATATATATATATATATATATATATATATATATATATATATATATATATATTACTTTTTTTATTGATGAACAGTAGGCTACAAGAATTACCTTTAAGGCTACTGAAATATGTTGAGGTGTCTGTACATATGGTTATGGGGTTAATGTCAACTTTCTTTTTTAAATTCAGTATTGAGGCTGCTCCGGTGACCCTAGCTGCTCGAGACCTGTCCCTAATGACGAACGAGCAGAAGCCATGAGGCCCATCTAAGATTGTCTGGTTCTTAGTAGCTGATTAATCTCAGAGTTTTGTCAAGTGACCCCTGTGCCTGGCCGAGCGCCTGCAGGCCAGCCTGTAAGCAGTTCGGAACATACTTGAATAAATGTTGGGCTTTTGTGACCGGTAACTCCTGGAAGGAGTTAGGTTCTGGTTTTGTTTGTTTTTGTTTTTTGGTTTAAAATAAACATACAAGCTTGTCCTGATAAAACCTACCTGTTTTTGTGGAGTGCTGTTCCTTTTACACAAAAAGACAAGCAAAGACGGTCCTGCATGTGACAAGCTCAAACCGGTTTGTCACAGTTATATTCAAGTGTTGACACTTGTTACTGGAATGAGAAAATTCCTGGTTCTGCATCAGCACATACACATTCATGAAGTATTAATATTTGCTCTCTGCTTGCCGAGACTCACCAATTCACTAATGAATGTATGTAAAGCATTATTGAACATATCCAGATAGAAAATACATGAGTTCATTCAGGAGCGAGAGATGTATTTTATTCATTCATGACTACATTTTACAGGACTTTAATCAGACTATGGATTATTAATATGATCTGTCCCGGCATCCTTTCTGTCTCTCATTACTGCCTGTGATGCTCGCATACTGATGTTAGCTATTTTCCACAGAAGTCATCCCCCCTGCTCAGTTTAGTGTGTCACGTCATCCAGCTCTCGTCATCTGGCTCATCTTCAGTTTTACAGTGAACATCTGGCATTATACATGTTGGATACCCTGCATGTTGTATTGTGCATCTGTACGGAAAACTTGTGCTTGTGTACCCTTCAGAATGAATAGGTGGGGATAGCCAAGTGTAGCAGGGCTGAGACACATGTACATTTGTGTGTGTGTGTGTGTGTGTGTGTGTGTGTATATATATATATATATATATATATATATATATATATATATATATATATATATATATATATATATACAGTGTGTGTGTTTGATTTGTGTAATTGGTTGTAATTATTGTATTTTTTTAAAAGCAGGGGTTTTAGTTTGAATCCTTGCATGGTGTCTGGCTTCCACTTCAGCAGATAGACATGCCATCCATGTGAGAATGTGGCTGGACTGTTTTTTTCGGAGCTCATTTGAGAGGAACATGTAGAACAGAACATGAGTGTAGCACGTTGTGGTCTCTATTCCTGCATTGAGGTAGCCTTAGCTTGAGGGCTGCTTTATTTGGTATTTTAATTTGTTTTGTTTATTTAATTGTTTAATACAAGTGCACAAAAGAAGCACTCAGTTGCAATATCCTAACACCTGTTTCATAAGGACAGAAACATGGAAAAGAAAAAAAAAGGACAGACAAATTTATTCAAAAAGACAAATACGGCACAACATTTAAAATCTACAATTATTAAAGTTACAGAATAAGGGGCCAACAATGCTCACAAAGTTCCAGCAGTAAACAGTGGAGTCTTTTCTGTTGATACCGTTTCAGTATTAATGATACAAAAACAGCTTTGTTTAAATGTGTTTTTTAGTTTTGTCACCTTAAGCATCTTCCTGTCAAAGTCTCATTGTTAGGGATCATCCAACCTTGTCATCTTTGCAAATGGATGCTTATAGTTCAAGCATGGGAGATGCATTGGAAACATCATACCATCAGTGAGGTGACACATGCACTGCGGGTGGAGCAAAATGCCAATCAAGAGCTCCCTGAGATCAAGCAGTGCCACTGAACAACCTGGATTAACAGTGGGTAGACCTTGTAGTGACTATCCTGACTTCCTGAAAACAGCCCTTCATCACGATGTCAATCAGCCATGTTTAGTGTATGTTATCTAGCAAAGTAGCAGAATAGCAGACTTTGACAGACGGCTGATAGGATGTGCTTAGTTTAAAAATGCTTTTGTTTTCAAGTCTGTTCTTATGTTTCACGAGGGAGTCTCCAAAGTAATTTCCTGAAAGAAACAGAGACAGTAAGAATTGTGGAATGGTCCCATATCCCACAAGATGTATGAACAACATGTTAACTTATTGCAAATACTGTAGAAGTATGCAAACAAGAATGACATCTTTAAAAGCAAAATAATAACACGTTTTTAAATCAACACCAAAAATGTATCTGAGATATCTCTCTTTGTATTAGTGCTTGCACTGTTGGGATGAACCTGTGTTGGTCCTGCAGGCACAAAGTGAATAAACTGCACTAAATTAAACCAGACAATTTGACATTTTATTGGCAAATGAGGAGATGATGTTGATGGTTTGAGACACTAATTTAATTTACAATTTAAGAAGTGAGGTTGTGGAAATTCCACTCATTAACCAACTGATAACTTTAGAGTTAACCCTGACAGTCTGCCAATTTCTGTAGAACCAACAAGCATAAAAATCAATGAGTTAATTTGCATCTCCATTAACAAGAATCAGCCTTGAAAGAAGGCAATGTACCTGAAAATGTCAGGCAAGGGATGGCAAAAATCAGGACATAATGGCTTAAATATGTATTTTATGGCTAATGAAATTAAATTAATTATATCACTGAAAGTTAATAATTCCTTCCGAAACAAATCCCACGAGTAAATAGCAGTACATTTATTCTGTATGTCAAAAATGCCTCCAGTCATTTTCTCAACTGTGAAATGAGTATTTACTATTTTAGTAGTGTTTAATAAGAAATTATGTTCAGAAAATTCTGTATCCTAAAACACATTCAGCTAACTCTGCTGAACTGTATGAAGCTAGTTTCTTCCATAACTTCAGTCTCATAAATCAATTCAATTGAATCAAGTCAAGTCGGTATCTATTTTTTGTCATTTCAGTGTTTATGTTTAAGTTCATGTTTTATCACTTAATATAAATATAATAAAATATTGCGTTTTATCAACTACAAATTAAACACATTCCTGTTTCAGATGTGTTAGCTTTTCTAATACTCTTCTAGAACCAACACGGCAGTAATTTTGACAGTTTTCATTTTTAAAATGTAAATTACTGTGTGTGTGTGAAAGATATGCAGTTGTCCTTACTTCTGCTAAATGCATATATTAAATACTCTGATGGAGTATGAAAGGCAGGATTGCAAAAAAAAAAAACATTTTAAAAGTTTTAATCCCCTCTACCTAAAACCACCTGAGCAGTCATTTTGACCACCTGTTACAACACATGTTTTTTTTTGTTTTTTTTAAATAAAACCTACACTATTCAGTTTTATTTTTATATACAAGTCTGTTGTTATCTCTACTGGACTTGGCAGCCATCAGTTGTTTCGTTTTGTACAAGGAATGCACCAGGGAAAATATCAGTAGGAGAGACTTCATCTTGAAGCTAGCCACACTGCTTCGGCAGACATATTTTGATAAGAAAACTGTAAAGCAGCAAACTGTAACAGCTCAACAGGGATTTTGTGCTGCACCGAGTGACACACATGCAAGAAAACATGTTACTTTCATTTTAAATTAAAAACTACTTTCATTTTTACAGTTTTGTATGTACATATACCTGTTTACACCTGTTTACATACTAGTTTCTTTTGAAGTGCTTACTTTATTATAATTTAATTTTTTGAAGTAGTGCTTTATATGTGTTCAGTTAGAAAATAAACCCTTTTATGTTTAATTGTTAATGGCATTTTGATTGTGCAGATGTTTGATATGATGTGTTTGAATAAAACTTTTGAGTTGTATCCGTATTTGTCATTTTAATATTGATGTTGTTTAAAATGTAACCGTCATAATGACTGCCGGCAGCGGTTTTGGGTATGAGCATAACCGCGGTGGTTCTAGTGTTAAAAGGTACAATATCAGGGACAGCATTCTGTCACTATCTTCCTGGGAGCACGTATGTATCTTGTTGTGAACAGGACGGCTTGTGTGGTGTGGTCAGGCCAGGAAGAAATACACAGTACTCCTTTCTTTGTTTTGAGCAGCCAGGAAACTAGCTTTTAAACTCTAGATCAGTGGTTCTCAACCCTGGTCCCTGGGACCCCATATGTCTTCTGCTTTTCATTTCAACTGAGCTCTCAATTACTAAACACTTAATTGAACTAATAATTTGCATAATTAGACCTTTTTAATTGTTCTCAGCACCTAAAAATTTGCAGATTTCAAGTTACTTATACGATCTTACAGTTAACTTGCAATCTCTCTGTTTAAGGGTTGAAAAGATTAAATCCCAGAATTCGTGGTGATGTAGGCTATATTATGACACTGTGGTACCTGTACCTGCTGGATTCATTAAAGTAAATTGTCAGTTTTACCCTACAGACTACTGGGAGAGTATAAGAATCCTACATTGAAGTGGTATTATATGCAGTAAAAAAAAAAAAAAAAAAAAATAAGATTTAAGGTTAAGCGGTCAATTGACCAGAGTCTGTTGCTATAGCTCAATTGGAATGCAACTCAACAAATAATTGGTAATATTAATGATTACCAACCAGAAAACCAACGGCTAAGCTCTGCAAATTGCATCATTAATCTCAAACCTTCTCTAGGGTAATGTGTGTAATTTCAATACCTGATGGGCACCTCAGTACTGATTCAGTTTATTCAAGCGCTGTTAAACAATCAATGATTCCATCCCCTACCCTAATGGGCTCATCCCTTCGCTTTCACTCATCTAACATCTACTTTACACTGAGAAAACAACCCCCCATGCCTACCTCCCACAGTGTGTACTTGAAAATGTTTCTTAATTGTGCATCTCCTCCTTCAGTTGACCTTTCTCTCATTTTAAATGAAAGAATGTGTATATAGCATGGCAATAATTAAAAGAAATATGAAGTTATGTAAGTGATAATTACATGTTATTTGCTCCCTCAGTAATACCTATTCATTATTGTTAAGTTAGAGTAAACCAATAAAATTATTTATTAAAAGCAAACAAAAAATAACATGTGTGTTTATGTGTGTGTGGCTTTACTATTCATGTAATTTATATAGCTTTTGGAAAATTGGACAGATCCAAAACCAGAAGTGTCCTAAAAAATGAGTAGTAAGTTCTTATTGTGTGATTTCACAGAGTATTTATTTTTTTACTCAAATTGTGAATTTTAAACAAATGAGCTCTACAGTGTTTCCATCAAAAGGTTTTCAGTATAATAAAGAAGACTCCATTTGGAAAAAGAGAAAATCTGCTGCAAGTAGTTACAGAGGCATGTCTGTTTAGAACATGAGAAAATGTATCTAAGATTGTCTTGTTCTTAGTAGCTGATTGATCTCAAAACCTTGCAATATGGGTCTTAAAGGATCCAAGTGATTCTGCATCAGCAACATGACTACAATAGGTTAGAATGCAGCTTTTCTCTAACCTCATCACACTAAGAGCATACTGTAGTGACAAGTGGGTAGCAAGGGGAACAGGGATTTTATTCACTTTGCTTTTAACCAGTATAACACCTAGCATTAGGTTGTATACTGTTTCTTCTTAATATATTTAGTACTGTAAAGTTACTGGGATTAACTGCATTATTTCTCTAACCTAGAAGTACTAAATTAACACGTTGTCCAATCTTGCAAATAATATATTTTTTTTTTGCTCGTAATTTGTTTTTACACAGCATATATATATATATATATATATATATATATATATATATATATATATATATATATATATGAATTGAAAGACTATGTGTGGGAATAATCTAAGTGCTCTGTTTCACTGCTTCTTTTGCATGAATATTATAAAATGTTGCAATTTGTCTCTGCTCTGAATGGCAGATTTTGGTATGATGTGTCAAGGTGGTGTTACAGTTGGTTAGAATTGGGGACCCCAGAGCTATAATGAGCTGACCAGCAGCTGTATGATTCAGCTAGATAAAATGAGAAGTGTTCCAGTTCCTGCACTTAATTATTTTGGCTTCTTCGTTAAAGCTCTCGGAGTCTAGCACTTGCCTCTGCTTTACTCGCCGATGCCGTCTTGTTACAATATACTAAAAAAAAGATTGCTTAATGTAACTGTGAAAACAATTTAGAAATAGTCCAACAAACTTAAATTCTATGTTTGAACTAGAAGTCTTTTTCAACATTTTCAATGTGGATGCAGAAGCAGCTACCTCCTTTGTTATGTCTGTGTTATCTCTGTAGTGGATGGGGCTATGAGATACGTCCTTTTTTTCGGTTTCATTCGGCTCCTATCGGTTTCACTTGGCCATTGAATGGTTTGCTTGGCTTTTTCTGGAGAAAAAACGACTAGAGACCTGTGCTTTACGTCTTTTTGATGATGTTGGACAGGAAAGGGAAAATTGCAATGTCAGACCTGGTCTGACACAGGACTGCAAAGGGTTCATTTACTAAGCTGCTGTAATTTGGCCAGAATTGCGGGAGGAAAATGGAGATGACTGTGCATTGTTTTTCCCAGTGTCACACCCTATTTACTAACTAATTAGAAGCAAAAATACCGGTCGGAAAAATGTTAATTACCATACAGATTGTAAGATGGCAGCATTTCTGAAGTTGCACACAGTATTTATTCTATTGACAATTGGTGAAGGAGCTGGTGGCAGAAAAAAAAAAAACAACTAGGGACCTGTACGTGATGTTTTTTTGATGATGTCGGAGACAGTTGACATTTCAAAAGAATAGAGGTGAAAATAGTCCAATTTTGAATTTCTGCCAAATTGTAACCTTAACCCTTAGTGGTCCATTTATTCAGCGCTCATCTCACTCGGCCATTGAAAGGTTTTCTCTGCTTTTTCCAGAGAAAAAATTACTAGAGACTTATGCTTTACGTCTTTTTGATGGTGTCGGACAGGGTCCAACATTGGACTGGAAATGGAAAATTGTAATGTCGGACCTGGTCTGACATAGGACCGCAAAGGGTTAAGTGTGGTTTGAGGTGCCAGTGGATGGGCTCCTCCCTAGTTCATTGAACCAGTTATCTTCCCTATTTAAGCCCTGGGTCAAAAACTTATTCTTGGTCATGCTTTTTTGTTTTCTGTCATCCTCCCTCCTCCAAAACAAAGCGCCACCTCTGCAACGGCATTGCTTTGCGGGCAAGAGACCCTCACTTCTTAACTTTAGGCCCAGCCACGCTGGCCTCATCGTAACCCAAGAAGGCTCTTCGAGAGCCAGAGGGGACCCACAGCTAAATCTATCCTGACAATCTCTATAACTCCAGGTTCTCCTTGGGGGAAGCATCGATGCTCCCAGCCTTGGAAGCCGATCAGTTCGGTTTCACCTTCAAGAGTGAGACACTCCCTGAGTCAAGGGGAAACCCTGTATTCTTAACTAACAACTTGCTTTCATCTGTGCCACTGTTCCTCTCTGGCTCCTTCTTTGCATGTCCATTTCCTGCTCTCTTTCAGGACTCTTTTTTTCAACTAGCTTTTGAAACTTTAACTGGAACATGATATTAGCTGAACAAATTAGTGATAAAAACAACATCACATAACTGCAATTTAATATGATGTTTTAGATAGCTCTGTACATATTCTAAAGAGATTGTAAATATTTTGTTTCAAGATAGGGTCAAGGGAAATTAATTTGCAATTACATTTTTTTGCAGACATGAAAAGCATATGTTAATATCAAACTGGTTAAGTGTCAGTTTGATATACATATATTTTCGACTCTCTGAGCAATAATTTCATTATAAAAATACTTTTTACATAATTGGGGCTTATTTTACCACACCAAGAATATTACTTTGTAAAAAACAAAAAGATATATATATATAAAAAAATACATATGGCATTTGAAAAAGTGGTAATGAAGATTTTCAACACGATTATCTAATATCTTAATACTGTACTAATAGGAGGATCGCTGGTATTATTAAATATTCCCGTTAGGGGAGATTATATGTAAGTCATTCTGCCATTGCTGCTATTTCAACTGCTGGCATCTCAGAAATCATTTTTGGTGCCAACATCCTATTTTCAAAGTATTGGAGCCTCTAAGGAAAATGTAATGACACCCATACTAAGAGGTCTGCCGTATTGTGGTCATGTGACTTTCTGGTTTTGGCTTAATGTTTTGAGATATTGTCTTAATACTTGTTACACAAAAGTATTCCATGATTATCCAAATCAGGTTCAATCTTGGGTATTGTACAAGAAAAACAAACCATTTTGTAACTGTAATTTTTCAAAGCTGCTATCCTAAATGTGCTGATGATCATGCAATTCATCTCTAACCTAATTATGGACATACAGTACCTATTCATTGCTCTACAGTTTTTACCGCAGTGTTCTAGCTATAATTAGACCATGTGATTCACAGTACAGGAGGGCTCCAGAAAGCATCAGGTTAAAAATTATAATTATCAACAGTGTGGTATTTGATACATCTGCAAGCTGTTAAGCACCAATCAAATCAGTATCATTTTGGTGTAGCATTTCTCAAACTGTGGGCAAGGGTTCCCGGAATGTGTGAAAAGGTTTGTGAAAAACAATTACTGTACTGTCCTTTGGCATTAAGAAGAAAGGGGGCAGCCTCCACAATGGTTCAGAACTGATGCGATGCTGGCATTCAAGTGGTGTTTTTATATTTTCATGTACATGATCTGTGTCCAAATATCATATTCAAATTGAGACCTTACATCTCCTGTATTATGTGTTTTATAAATAAAGATGATAAAAGAAATGCATTCTCTCAGCTTTCATGCAGTGAACTTTAGAAATCAGCATTGATTACAGGGAGAAGGGGCACAGGTTAATTTTGTTTGAATAGACTGTGCCAAACAGTTACCTCTCCCTTTCTTTCCCCAAACAAAATACATGAAAATTAAAATTAACCCTTTGCGGTCATATGTCAGACCAGGTCCGACATTACAATTTTCCCTTTCTAGTCTGATGTCAGACCCTGTCCAACATCATCAAAAAGACATAAAGCACAGGTCTTTAGTCGTTTTTTCTCCGGAAAAAGCCGAGAAAACCTTTCAATGGCCGAGTGAGACGGATAGCAGCCGAATGATAACAAAAAAAGGGCATATCTGATAGCCCCATGCACCACAGAGATAACATGTACACAAATGAGTTTGGTGATAAAACAAGTGATCAGGAGAGGATTTATCAGTATGCATGTCTATAAAGAATAATGTGAAAAATACAAGGGGTGGGGTTTGGTTGGAGATACAGTACTGAGTGTCCTTTTTTGATTCAATGCATTTTAAACCTGTTTTACTAAAATAAATTGGACCTGACGTGCTGAATAAATGGACTGCAAAGGGTTAAACATGCTAACCACTTCCTGAATCTGTCTGTCTCACATAAGGGTGTACACATATATATTAGAGCAATCACACAGCATAATTTGAACGTTAAAGAAATATGTTGAGACTGCCACCCTCTAAACAGACACTGATACAGTGACACACTGACTGACACTACAGCCCTGGAAACACACTAACACACACATCACATCCCACACACACTCCACACCCCCAACACACACTGCCACCAATGCACTCAGCCCCGCCCCCCACTGACACACTTGCCCACTTCCCCCATCCCACTCACTGCTCCTGAAACATAGTCTCCTTCGAACAAACAGCCTACCAAACAGCACAGCCCCGAGGTGGCCATTCTCATAGACTCAAACGAGAAGCACCTGGACCAGTGATGGCTCTTCCCCAGCTGATGGGTAGAAAAACTCTGGTGCCCAACTACAACAAGGTCCCTCCAGCTGCTGTCTCAGTAGACCCTGGGTATATTATTATCCACAGTGGCGCCAATGACCTGGGCTCTCAATGGGGAATGTGGCCAAGTCTGTGGGAAAAGTGGAGGAGAAGGCCACACAGGAGTTCCCCAACGACAAGAAAGTGATCTCCACCCTGCTGCCCAGAGAGGACGTCCCCCACACACCATTCAGAGGATCAAATATGAGATCTCCATAGGCTGCACCCTTCTGCCCAACGTTCATCTGGCTAAATATCCCACCCTGAGCTCTCTGCACCTATATGACCATGGTGCCATACACCTTCCACTTCTTAATAATCGTCTTGACCGTGCTCCAAGGGATATTCAAGGCCTTTGATATTTTTTTATATCCATCCCTTGATCTGTACCTTTCAACAACTTTGTCCCGGAGTTCTTTTGAAAGCACCTTGGTGCTCATGGTTGAGTCTTTATTTTGAAATGCACTACCCAGCAGAGGGAACCTACAGGAACTGCTGAATTTATCCTGAAATCATGTGAATCACTACAATTTAACACCAGTGGAGGTCACTTAACTTGGTGTGTGATTTTGAAGGCGATTAGTTACACCTGAGCTAATTAAGGATTGCTATTACAAGATGGGTGGACACTTATCCAACCAAGTTATTTCAGGTTTTACTTTTAATAAATTTAATTAAAATTAAAAATTTCTAGAATATTTCTTTCACTTGGAAGTTGTGGGGTAGGATGTGTAGATAAATGAAAAAAAAAATATGCATTTTAATTCCAGGCAACAAAAGGTAACATTTTAAAAGGGGGTGTAGGCACTGTGTGTGTGTGTGTGTGTGTGTGTGTGTGTGTGTATATATATATATATATATATATATATATATATATATATATATATATATTCCCTTCAGTCATGTTTATCCAAACACCAAAGAGTTCAGATGTTTGTGGTGTAGTCAAATTACATCCAACTGTTTCTCCTTTCGTTATACTGTTTACAGTGTTTTGAATACAGCTGTCAAAAAGACTGCTGCGGGGCTTCTAGGTATGAGTATATTTCCAGTCCTTCCAGTGTTAAGACAACCACACTAGGATCATGTGTGCCAATTTTTGGTTCAATCGCACTAGTGGTTTCAGAGACAAAGGTTTTTATAAGCCAGTTTTGTAAGTTGATGATGTCATCCAACATGGCTGCCATGTTTTTTTTTTGTAGCAACTTCCCTTTATCAAATATTAAAGACAACCCTACTAGGATCATGTGTGCTTAATAATAAAAAACAATCTTTGCAACAACAGCCAACTTGGAAGACTAATAAAAATATTTACAATAACAATAGGCTTCCACAGCAACTTGCTTGGATCCCTAATGATACAGAATAATTCTACATCACTGATATATATTCAAATGTTTTTTTGTGAGGAAGCACCCCTGTCTTTACATGGCTTCCATCATATACAGGGGTTACAGTTTTGTTCAATGGCTTTCAGCACCCTCACTTTAAATTTTTTTTCCAGTTGCACTGATTATAATGAGGACATTTTTCAAAATCTTCACACAGAGATCTGCCACTTCCAAGCCCAGGGGAATGAGCTGCTCTGTGGGGATTTTAACTCCAGAACAGGGCGACAGCCTGACTTTATTAACACACAGGCAAACAATCACATATTCAGACATAAGTTTCTGTACCACACCCAAAATATATCAATCGGAAATAGCCACCACAGTGTGGTGAACAAGAATGGGAGAGCACTACTGCATCTCTGAGAAGGTTTAGGTTGGAACATCATTAACGGCAGGATCAGAGGGGACTCTTTAGGAAGATATACCTACAGCTCAGCTCTTGGTAGTGTGGTGGACTATGCCATCACTGACCTAGACCCCTCCTCTATTAATGTATTCACTGTCAGCTCTCAACCCCCCTGTCAGACCACAGCTAAATCACTGTGTTTATAAAAAGAACAGAGCAGTCTAACAGCACACAGACACAGCCCTGTAAGCTGTACAACCTCCAACACCCCTACAGATGGACTCCAAACAGCACAAAACTGTAAAAAGAAGCAACTGGCACTAATGATAGAAATTCTAATATACACATTTCATAACACACAGTATCAACCCACCAAAACAGGAGTAAATCTGCCTGTAAAATATCTAAACACTATATTTAGCAGCTGAACAATCCAAATAAAAAAATAGTAAATCTGAAAAACAACCAAAAGAATACATTCAAAGAAAAGACTGTAAAACCATAAGGAAAAAATTTAGGCAGCTGTCTAATCAAAAACACCACGAGCCAGACAGCCAAGAAGTATGCCTCAGATACTGTACTAAGACAACACTAAAACAATACAAACATGCCCTAAAAAAAAGGGTAAAATCGTTGGTGAGTACTAGGGCTGCTACGATTAAATAAAAAATCAATTCTATTCCTTATTATATACATGGATATAAATACTGGATAATTAATTCAATAATTACATTTTTGTAACAAGCATACTTAACAACAAGTTTATCAACAAAACTGCACTGAACTGGCTTGCTATTTACAGTATTTTTGCCACAGACGTGCAGTGTCTTCTTCGCCTGCTTGTGTTAACTAGCATCTGATTTGCTGGTCCCATCCTACCAGCGAATCAGTTTTGAAAATTCTTGGTAAGTACGACCCTCTGTGTATTCACTGTGCAAAAAAAACAAAACAAAACAAAAAAAAAACGGGCCTCCTTGCATCCAGAGCAGGACGACAGGCTTGTATTCCTGGCAAGCCTGTAAATAAATTGTGCACATTGGAAAAAACTTACTGTATATAGTTTGTGATGCTTTGGAGCTTCAAAATTAACTGTTATATAATAAATAAATATATAACTGATCAGTGATGTTAAACACAATTTTGTAGTAAGAATCAGCTAGCGGCTATGAAATTTGTGATAAGTAAATCAATGTATTATTATTATTATTATTATTATTATTATTATTATTATTATTATTATTATTTATTATGTTTTAGGCCAGGATTTCCGCATTGTGTTTCACAGATAGTGATGGTTAGTTGGTACAGTATTAATAAGATCCAATGGTACTGCAGCTGTCGCTGAATTAAAAAAAAAAAAAAAAAAAAAAAAAAAAACATTTTTCTTAAACTTGTGTCTAGTTTATATAGATTACCTTCCAAAGTACTGTAATGTGCTTGTAATAAATATTTTAGTAACACTCCTGTAATATGATAAACTTGCTTTAGGCTTGTTGCGAATGTTGTGTTTTGTTTTTCTTTTTACTGAACTGCAATGATATTAAAATAATAACGTCATGGGAAGAGGAATACATCAAAAATGTGTGGTGCAATCATCGATATTTACTAGAACGATTATATTTAGTGTGCCAAATTAATCGATTGCTTTTTGAGGCTTAACTGACAGCCCTAGTAAGTACTTTCACTACTATATATATATATTACATATTATAGTTAGCAGCATGTGTGTAAAGCAAGTACTTTAAATGTATTGAAAGCAATGCAGATGCTTCATATTTTGTCATTGTGTACTGTTTCTAAGTACATTTAAATACATAAATAAAATTTGTAAATAAAGCAAGAGGAATAAAGCTTGCAGTACCTTTTTGACAGATTTAAATAAAGGGATCATGTTTTGCAACTATTAATTGTGTGCTAGTAATTTTTTTTCATTCGTACTAGAATCTTGCTCTTTTTTAGTCTGTAGCTTCCATGTGTTGTAGACCATATCCCACCAAGGAAAAAAGACATAACTTGTTATTTTTTTTTCTTTTTATTCAGTTAAAAAAGTAATTGAAAAATAACAGCTACTATCGTGATAATCGGTGTATCGTGAAAGAGTGGGCTCACAACTATTCGTATTGTGGTAATTTACTATCGTTTCATCACTAGAGTCAATTAACCAAAATCATTTCTGGAAAACCTGGAACAATTAAACATTTTGAAATCTTTTTACAAGAAATACAAAACAAAAAACAGACAACTCAAAATGTCATTTGCAAAGAAACTAAAAAAGATTAGTATTCTGTATCGAAGAAAACTGGAACCCCCTATATAACCGAATCCAAGTCAACAATCTCCCTCCCTACCTGTGAGGGCAAAGTATAATAGGAACAGTGTGCCTGGACTGGATGGTTTGACAGTTCATTCCACGGTCAGTCGTAAGTCGGCCATCCAGAAGGGGTCAAAGCCATAATAGTCAGTCATGGATTGGAAGTGATCTAATTGCTCTCACTACCCAAAGAGGCGTGACTAAAGGTATATCAGAGTGTTTGGCCTAGAGATCGGTTCTTTTGTTATGGTTGCGAAACGGAATGCTAAATAGAACCATAAAACAAAACTGTGTTTGTCAGCAACTGTGCCAAAATGTGAAACCAATTAAATAATGGTTTGGACCGTGAAAACTGTTTGTTATCATTGTTTGAGCACTGCATCACCTCTACACCTGTGCACTACAGACTACTTTGCCATACTCAGCAAGAGCTAAAAGATAAACTCAATGCTCTCAAATCCAGGAAAGCCTGTTGGCCCAACAGCATCAACAGTGATATGCTGAAACACAGCAGCCCCAAACTGCAGGAGGCACTGCTCAAACTCCTCAATCTAGTACTGAGAGCCAAATATTTCCCTGAGACCTGGAACCAAGAACTTAGAACACCCTGTGACAGAGACAGAATGATTCTTGGTGATAAATCTCCCTCCCGACCCGTGAATGTGCCATGTAAAAGGAACAGAGTACCCTGGACTGGGTGGCTAGACATTTCATTCCCAGGGTTAGGTGTAAGTCGGCCATCTAGAAAGGGAGAGGAGCTATGATACACCAAATCATCTACCTGGAAGGTAAGGGATGTGGTAACCACAGATTGGAGGAGCGGTTGCAATTGTTAACCAAGGGGCATGATTGACGGTACAAAAAGGGTACGTAGCGAGGTTCCTTTGTTATGGTTAAAAAATAACAATAAAACTGTGTTTTTACGCAGAAACAATACATTTTAAATAATAATAATATAATATGTGTACCCTGTCACAGAGTGAAAGAGGAAAGGGAAAAAGGGAAAGGTGTCAGGGAAGGAAGAAGAGAGGGAGAAATGGAGGGTGAAAGATGTTAGAGAGGGAAATGTTTTAATAATGTTTAATATTTTGCAATGTTTGTTATACATTGCCTAGGCAAAACTTGTTAATTCTTGTCATGCCAATAAAGCTTATTGAATTGACTTGAATTGAATTGAATTGAGAGAGACAGAAACCAACATCAAAGGACCATTCTGGTTTGGAAGACATACCATACTCTGCATTTTTGTAGACCCATTCTTGTGGCTTCACAAGCCAAGGCTGCATGTACAGCAAGACAATGACAATAAAGGTTTACATTACAAATACAGGCAACTATGGGAGTTTGCTTCCAAGTTCACTGACATTTATGTGGCCATTACGGCAAATAGAGACTTTTACAGCAATAAAATACAAATCTATTTGATAACAGCAATTTTTCTAAAAGAGCAGTTTTGATTACAAAAGGTAATTCTCCTCAGTGAAATATATAATGATGTTATTACATACACTTTTGTTGTGAATTATATTAATGGGATGATCCCCAGTGAATCTAATATTGCAGAAGCAATCTCAAAGATTGAGATTAGTGGTTAGATAGTGATTTTATAAAACTGAAATAGGAGGTACAGATTTCTAATTTCCAAGGGAATATCTGTATAAAGTAAATACAGATAGTTAACAAGCACATGCATTTTTATCATATTAACATGTTGGTTTACAGCGACTCCATGCATTAAGCCAGTATTAATAGAAAGGGTGTCTCAAAAGAGGAAGATTTAAAAATGTCTCTTTATTCAGCAGGACTGGACTTAAAGTACACAGAGCATCCAAAATAAGTACAGTAAATTGGATCTAATTTGTATTGCCATCATATCATAGGTCCCACATTTTCCTATATGCAATTTGTAGAAATTATGTTAAACATGCATTTGTTTTTAATGGTATTTTGTAATACTTTTAGACCTTGTTTCCATGCTGCTTGTTCCGTTGAAGGAACTGCTGCTGCAAGCCAGTTGCTTCTGGGAATGTGAGGTCTTGAAGGAAAACCAATTCAGAATGTTTTTAGGTGATGACTCTACCATAGCCTTGTAGATACACTTAGATGCGATCATTGGGTGGGTTAACACTCCTGAGCGAAAGCAGTAATCCCTGTGTTGATCCCATGTTTCACTACACTTTATTGGCTGTGTGAGGAATATGTCCAGAATATGCTCCTGATGATGCAATCATTTTGCAATGGCATAAAACATATAACAAAAAAAAGTGCTTTAAAACTTATAATGTTTTTTTTAGACATTTGGTGCTTTTAGATCAAACTTCCAGACATAAGAGGATGCACCAAAAACCTGTATTTGTAAAAGCATTAGTGTGAACATTCTGGAAGTCCTGAATTAACTTAGGAAAGTTTGACTGGATGTCAGATGAGAACATAGAAATATAAGAAGCAATATATTTTTTGGCATGTTATGTATATAGCATGCTCATTGTAATGCACCATTTATTATTATTATTATTATTATTATTATTATTATTATTATTATTATTATTATTATACTTGTTATTTTGGGGATTATTGTGATAGGGGGAGTGCTTGTGTACAGCATGTAGTAAAGAATGATGATATGAATCAGCTAATGAGTTAGTTATTACAGTCACCACTGCTTAGAACATTTGTGTTAATGTGAATTGCCCACAGTAAGCAATGGACGGCATAAACTCCCTGTGACAGGGTGTGCAAAGTGTAACAATAATTCCAAGTCCAGACACAAGGTTTAGCTCCCAAAAACTGTCTGTGTTTATTAAATATACAGAAAAATAATAGTATGTTTAAAAAATAAAGCAGGTTGTCCCTATACCAGCAATGGTATAGGGGAAAGCAAAAACATAAGAACATAAGAAAGTTTACAAACGAGAGGAGGTCATTCAGCCCATCTTTCTCGTTTGGTTGTTATTAGCTTATTGATCCCAGAATCTCATCAAGCAGCCTCTTGAAGGATTCCCGGGTGTCAGCTTCAACAACATTACATGGGAGTTGGTACTAGACCCTCACAATTCTCTATGTAAAAAAGTACCTCCTACTTTCTGTTCTGAATGCCCCTTTATCTAATCTCCATTTGTGACCCCTGGTCCTTGGTTTTTTTTTTTCAGGCCGAAAAAGTCCCTTGGGTTGACATTGTCAATAGCTTTTAGAATTTTGAATGCTTGAATCAGATCGCCACATAGTCTTCTTTGTTCAAGACTGAATATATTCAATTCTTTATGATTAATTCTAGTCGCTCTTTTTGTACTCTTTCTTTCAATATCCTTTCAAGATCCCCTTTCAATATCCTTTTTGTAGCGAGGTGACAGGAACTGAACACCATATTCTAGATGAGGTCTTACTAATGCATTGTAAAGTTTTAACATTACTTCCGCTGATGTAAATTCAACACTTTTCACAATGTATCCGAGCATGTTGTTGGCCTTTTTTATAGCTTCCCCACATTGTCTAGAGACTGAGTCAACATAAACTCCTAGGTCTTTTTCATAGATTCCTTCTTCAATTTCAGTATCTCCCTTATGATATTTATAATGCAAATTTTAAGGCCTGCATGCAGTACCTTACACTTTTCTCTATTAAATGTACTTTGCCATGTGTCTTCCAATTTCTGAATGCTGTCTAGATCATTTTTAATGGCCTTTGCTGCTGCAACAGTGTTGGGCACTCCTCCTATTATTGTGGTGTTTGCAAATTTAACAAGTTTACTTACTATACCAGAATATAAGTCATTAATGTTGATTAGGAATAGCAGAGGACCTAATACTGATCCCTGTGGTATTCCATTGGTTACCTCGCTCCATTCTGAGGCTTCTCCTATAATCAGTACTTTCTTAACCACTCCCTAATCCATGTACACGTGTTTCCTTGAATCCCAACTGCATTCAGTTTGAGAATTAATCTTTTATGCAGAACTTTGTCAAAAGCTTTCTGGAAATCTAAATAAACCATGTCATATGCTTTGCAGTTATCTATTGTCGATGTTGCATCCTCAAAAAAAAAATAAAGCAAGTTAGACACGATCTCCCTTTCCTAAAACCATGTTGACTGTCTCCCAGGATACTGTCACCATATAGGTAATTTTCCATTTTGGATATTATTATAGTTTCCATAAGTTTGCATATAATAGAAGTCAGGCTTACTGGTCTGTAGTTACCTGGTTCAGTTTTGTTTCCCTTTTTGTGGATCGGTATTACGTTTGCAATTTTCCAGTCTGTCGTTACCACCTCTGTGTCAAGAGACTGCTGCATGATCTTGGTTAGCGGTTTGCAAATTACTTCTTTCATTTCTTTGAATACTACTGGGAGGATCTCATCCGACCCAGGGGATTTGTTTATTTTAAGAGCTCTTAGTTCCTTTAATACTTCTGCCTCTGTTATGCTAAAGTTGTTTAAAACTGGATAGGAACAGGTCGACATGTGGGGAATGTAGCCTACATCCTCCTTTGTCAGAACTTGTGAAAAGTAATCATTTAATATATTTGCTATTTTTCTCTTAACCTATGATTTTACCATTTGTATCGCTCCAACTTTGAATGTTCTCTTGTTATAATTTTGGAAAAACTTTTGGAATTGGTTTTAGCGGGTTTTAGTCTCAAAGAAAAACAATTTAAACAAATAAGACACTCTGAGAGCCCCAATTCCTCTGTGAACGAAATCGTGCTCTGATGCAGGTGTGTGGATGGCAGGTAGTCCGCTGTGTTGTGCAGTGGCTCAGTGGCTGCAACTCCGCCCCCCTCAATACTCCTCTGCTACTGTTAAAAGAAACACAACAAACGCAGGCTCTGGCTGCTTACTTTACACATTTAGTGTAAGGGTCTGTACTCACACAACTGCATCCCCTTTGTACCACCAGACTCCTCCCTGCAATCATCCCATTGCCATGGTTTATCCAATCAGTGCCTGACCTGTATCTGACCGCCATGGAGTTGTTTACGCACTTTCCCCAGGATGGCCGACTTCTGGTTACTGCCCACCGTTGAGTCGACCCGCCTATGGTGAAGTGTACGACCAACATTTACAGCATTGATTCTTTCTGTCTTTAGCACACTCCCACACAATATCCTGACAATCAAAATGTCCCCCAATCACCAGTACAGTAAACAAAACAAACACGTGTTGTGAAGGTCGGGCGGTTCCTACAGAACAGTATCCAAATCCATGCCCCTTAAACAAACAAAACAAAATAGATATATCACAGCTTAACAAACGGGGTGGTGATAAGACCCCCAAATGATAACTCACTTTGTTGATAGTTATTTAAACATAGGTCATCATAACACATTTCTTTTAATTTTAATTTAATCAAATAATAACAATATCAAAGCCAAAAAAATTCTTAAAATCACCAAACGCAAAGAAACTAGCTCCACAGAGTTCCAAACTAAACAAAACTAAATATCAATTTACAGCATCGACCAGATGAATTAAATTTTTCACTGCCATCCATATTACAGCAAAGCAGGACTAAAATTATTTCCTTTTCTCTTTCCAGCCATGCGTGCTTCCTGTTGCAGTCAGTGCTTTTTTTCAAACTGTTAACCCGACACTGCGTACAGGGATTAAACAGCCAAGGTACAGTACAGGGGTAATCATTCAGTAATGAGGTGCAAACAGCTGTTTGATGAATCTTTCAAGCTTTTACTACAGTAAAGTGCTGCCTTTTGTATTGAAATATATGTGAATGGCAAGGTAATGAGGTGAAAACAGCTGATTGATGGGTTAGTAAGAGCGATTACTACAGTAATAAGCAGTGGGTTTGTAATTTAAATCTATGAGAATGGCACATAAAGAGATCCAAACAGCTGAGTTTGCCCAAAATATACAGTATAACAGATTATAAACAATGTGTTTGTTATTTAAATCAATCAGAATGGCAAATGGCAAATGCTTTTTGTCCGATATAAACGACTGCCTGAAATAACCCTGTACGGTGTTAGTGGTGGATACTGTATCCATACGGAAATGTTCTATAAAAATTCTATAGAAAGATTTTCTATAGAAATTTTATAGAGAAACTGGTCAATTTTTGAAGAACTTTATAGACTATTCTATATAGTTTCTATAAAAACTGCATAGATTGTTATGTAGAGTTTCTGTAAGAACTTTATAGAGTATTCTATATAGTTTCTATAAGAACTTGATAGAATATTCTATAACATTTCAATAAAAAAAATATTTAAAATATACACCAGTTATCATAGAATTTTTCTAAAATGTCCTACAAAATCCCTGAATGTTTATTTATTTATTTTTACAAAAAAATATACAAGATTTACTATATTTACTGCATAAGAAGGGGCTTAAAATTGTAAAAATAAGCGTATTCAATTCATGTAAATTTAAGCAAGTAGTCTTACTGATTGGCATAATAAATCTTACAGTTGTTAGTCTTCACATAGTAATTTAAAAATAATAACACTTCTTAAATTGTCCAGAAAGTACCTTTTTTCAATATGTTCTAAATCAATCAATTACATAAAACTTAAATGATTATTATTACAAAATACTTTTATATCAATTAATTTTAACAAGGAAAACTTAGAGAGACTGTGCTAAATAAGAACTGTTTTTTATTAGACAGGCCAGACATCAGTACAGACTGAACGATAGGTTGTGGATGCAACCCTGGTTCCCTGAAAGAGAAAATAACCATCAAGTATGGGATATCGCCCCCAGACGGTAGGATTTAGCTGAGTTTATGTCAAAGCTGACGATAGGCTGGTGCATGCACTGACATCTAAGCCCGCCCCCTTGTCGGCTTAGAATACCCAGTGCACACAGCATCACGTTCTCCTTTGTTTCAGGCCGCGAAGGCTTCCATAGCGACCTCGCTACTGGATGGTTATTTTCTCTTTCAGGGAGCCGGAGTTGCATCCGCAACCTATCGTTCCCTTTAAATTCGAAAATAACCATCAAGTATGGGAGCAGTGTACCATAAGCCATCGCGAGGGAGAAAATGCGGCAGCAGAACAGCCTTACGTTATAATGGAGAGGCTTAAATGGGACCTTGGTAAGGGTTTCTAGCACCACGTCAAGGCTCTATGATGGTAAGTTGGTCCTCCTTGGAGGTCGCAAGAGCCTTGCGCCCCTCAGGAACTGAGTTGCCAAAAAATGGCATCCTGGTGATAAACCGTCAATACATACATGACAAGCCAATATGGGGGCTAAATACACCTTCAGTGAAGAAGGAGATTTCCCTTCATTTAAAAGCTTCTCAAGAAACTGTAGTATTACTGCCATAGGGCACGCTATTGGGTCATAGCCCCCAGCCAGATACCAATCTTGAAACAATTGCCACTTGCATGTATATTGGGTCTTAGTAGAGGGTGCTCTCGCACTCTGAATGGTCGAAATATCTGCCGACGGCAGTCATAAGACTGAAAGACATTCCCGTTCAGGGGCCAAACCCATAGCTGCATCAGCTCGGGGCTCGGATCCACAGCCCTCCCCGGGCTCCCAAGAGCTACACCAAGTTCAAAAAGCCTATTCTCTGAAGCCACTGAAGGGCAACCAGAATCACAGTTGCTCACTCTACCCTGACCTTCTCCAAGAAGGCGGGGAGCATTGGTATCGATGGAAAGGCATTCAGGAGCCCTGGCGGCCACTTGTTAGCCAGCGTGTCGACTCCTAGGGAGCTGTCGAGTCCTTCACCATGAACCACAGCGGACAGTGCGTGGATTCTCGCAACACAAAAAGATCCACCTGCACTCTGCCGTACCACTCCCAAATGCGCTCTACCATGAGGGTGAAGGCGCCATTCGCCTGCAAGGGGACCTTCTCTGGAGAGGAGATCTGCTCCGTGATTGACTCAGCCCAGCAAATAGACCGCTCTGAGGGAGGTTACTCGAGGTTGTGCCCACAGCAATAACCATGCTACCATTTGGTGAAGCCTGTGGGAGCGCAACCCACCCTGGCAGTTGATATTCGCCACTACCGTGGTGTTGTCTGGCCGCACTAACACGTGCTTGCCTCGAAGCACTGGCAAGAAATGCTGTAGGTCCACCGGTCTGAGCTCCAGAGCACTGAGTGGGCATGACCTCCAAGGTCCTGTCCACACTCCACGGGTACCCTTCCCATTCCAGACTGCTCCCCAACCTTCGTTGGAGGCGTCTGTGGTGATCACTTCCCTCTGGAAGATGGGACCCAAGCTCATACCCTGACGGATATTGGATGGAACCTTCCACCAACGCAGGGTTCTCCAGCAAGTTTGGGTAACCTCTAACTTGCAATGTCTGTCTCCTTGCAGATGCAGCCAGAAGGCATTGTACCAGACCTGAAGAGGTCTCTTGTGTATTAAGCCCAATGGGAGGGCTTGAGAGGCGGCACCCATCAACCCTAACATGTGCTGACATAATGTCATGGCGGCTGTTTTTCTCAACCTGAATAGGGAGAGACACTGCTCTATTGAGGCAACTCTTTTTGTTGATAAGGTTGCTTCCATGGACAATGAGTCCAAATGCAGACCCAGAAAAGTCTGTCGGCTCGGCACGAGACAACCCTTGTCTGAAGTCACCTTCAAACCCAGTCATTGGAGGTGGTCTGTGACCAACACTGTGTGCTCTACCAATTGCTCCCTTGACTGCGCACAGTCGAGCCTTTAGTTCAGATAGTTTAGCAGTTGTACACCTTGCACCTACAAGGGGGCCAGAATGGCATCCATTGCCCTGAAAGGTGAAACGCAGGTACTTCCTGTGACCGTGACAGATGGAGACATGAAAATACGTATCCTTCAAGTCCACGGTGGTAAACCTGTTGCCGTACCGGACAGACTGGATGATATGTCAATGCATGAGCATCCTGAACGGTAACACTTGGAGGTATTTGTTCAGTAGCCTCAGGTCCAAGATAGGGCGGAACCTGTCATCCTTCTTGGGCATCAGGAAGTATTTTGAGTAGAACCCTTGATCAATCGAAGTAGGGTCTACTGGCTGGATAGCGTGCTTGCTCAGCAATGACTATATTTCCACATGCAGGACTGAAGACTGATTGAAGTCCTTAACTGCGGTCACCACCAGTCCCCAAAGGGGGGGGGGGGTTAACTGGAACTGAAGGCTCTAACCGATGGCTACGGTTTTGTGTACCCAGATGTCGTCGGTGCATAGTTGCCAGAACTGGAGCTGTGGAGGGGTGTAGGGGTGGGTTGGAGGCTGCCTGGATGTTTCAGGGCTTTTTGGCGTGTGGGCATTCCTGAGAGGTCTACCGCCTCCTCTAGAATGCCAACCTCCCAGCTGCGGTCTAGTGAAGACAGGCTGACTGCGCATTGCAGTATTGTCAGGTGAGGGCTTTTT
This sequence comes from Polyodon spathula, assembly GCF_017654505.1. Lineage (NCBI taxonomy): Eukaryota > Metazoa > Chordata > Actinopteri > Acipenseriformes > Polyodontidae > Polyodon > Polyodon spathula. The sequence continues at coordinate 20,526,422 of NC_054554.1, read as the reverse complement.
ACCGCTTGGGCGAGCCGGCTGGTGTGGTGGTGTCCTACACCACTGCTGCTGTTGTTGTAAGTGTTTTGGCTGCAAACCCTGATGTGGCCACATTTGCACCATCTGCTTCGAAGCCTCCAGGGCCTTAGCAGATCGTTGGAGCATGTCTTCCACCGCTGGGCCAAACGTGTGCCCCAGTGTAATAGGGGCATCTAGCAGGGGAACCTTGTCAGGCTCTTAAACTCTTGCCTGCGAGAGCCAGAGCTGCCTTCTAGCCACCACCAACAAAGCTATACGCCGTCCCTGTGCCCTAGCATTCAACTGGGCTAGTTTCACCAATAACAGGGCAACTTACCCCTACTCGGCTCTAAGGAATGCGAAGGTCGTTCTGGGAGGTCCTTTATAAGCGCCGCCTGATAAACTGTTAACAGGCTAGCAACACTAGATAATCTGATGTCGCCATGTTGTCGCCAAATATCCCTTCTTGAGGTGCACCTCTGTAGTCCTGTATTGCCTGTTAGAGCACGCAGGATCATTTGTCAACCCCGATAGTATCGGGGTCTTCACCAGAGCAGCAAAAGCAACTTCTACTGGTGGAAAAGATGCCAACCCGACTGCATCCGATCCCTGCATCGCCAAAAAAGCGGAAGCTTTTCACGATGTGGCAAGAGAAAAGGCCAGAGCCCCCCAAGTGGACTGCACTTCTTTAATAAAATCCTGGAATTGCGGAAGCATCCTGGTATGATGTACCTGTGCAGACAGTGATTCAAAAAGGCACCGCTGAGGTTCTTGCACAGTTGGCCACTCAACCCCCAGGTGACGAGCTGCTCGCTCAACTAACGACCACAAGGGGTCCTCCATCTCCAACACCTCTAACGCAGGCTCCTGCTCGGAGTGCTGCAAGACTGACTCTGTGTCAAAACCCTCTTCATAGAGGAGGGGTTCCAAGTCTGACACCTCCCTACAGATCACATCCAAATCCCAAGTCCCTTGAGGTTGGTCTTGCTGTTACACAGATGGAGCCGACAGAGTCTGTTGAGGAACTGCAGACTGATGGACAAGCAGCACATCTGGTTCATCCCTGGTGCGATATCTGGCACCAAAGACATGAGAAGCGACTGCTGGCCCATCACGACGTCCATGAATTGAGACATCTTGGACGTGAGTTCCAACACGCCCGACCTGTCCCTATGGTTCCTGTCCCTACAAGGGGATTGAGATTGTCCCCTTTGATGGGTGACCCGGAGCGGGATCTGGGGTGACCCGCTTCCATATGGGGTGAAATATGGTGGGGGTGTTCCCTGCTAGAGGGAGAGTAACACTGTGGCTGCATAGTCAAGCTGGGGAAACGTTCCCGAGCACGTTTGGTGTCTCCAGAGCTTCGGCCAGCGGCTAGCTGGAAGACGGGCTCCATGACAGCTGCAGTCTGAGTGGAGGCATTTTCAACCCTGAAGGCGGGGCGGACTCAGAGTGAGAAGCCTGAGACGAGGGAGAATGACCCCCAACTGCCTTCTTCGCCATGTGGTGGAGAGTGCGTGTTTGAAATTTAGCGCACAGCAGGCAATATGTTCTGTCTGTCAAGGCAGACGCAGCATGCTCTGGCCCCAGACAAGCCATACAGTCATCATGTGGGTCAGACGCTGGCAACTTAGAGTTGCAAGTTAGACATCTATGGAAGCCGGACATTATGTGCGTTGAGTACCAAGCACCGAGCACATGCACGCACCAATGTGCGTGCACCAAGCGTCGAAGCACATGTAACAGGAATTGAGGCGCGTGCAACGAGCCTCGAAGCGCCGAGCACATGCACTGAACGTCGAAGTGGCACACCGAGCACCAAGTGTCCAGGGCCAAGCGTGTGCACCGAGTCGCGAGCACCGAGCATTGAGGACTGAAGCATGAGCATCGACGTGCTGAGAGAGTGCACTGAGCACTGAAGCGCCGAAATATGTGAACCAAGCCCTGAGCACCGAGGCGCGTGCACTGAGCATCAAGCGTGTACACCAATCACCTAGCACCAAGTACCTGGGCACCGGAGCGCAAGCACCAAGGCGCCAAAGCACTGAGTGCCGAAGCGCAACACCAAAGCTGATCACCGAGAGTGTTGGAACGCTAAGCACTAGGACGCCTGTGCGTCAGCTGACCAGCAAGCAGATCGATGGGTGCTGGTGATGTGCTCAGTAATGTGAAAACACTCCAATAATGGTGCAGGTGCTGAATAGACACAACAGACAAGTCTGAAGGGTGCTGGTACTGTGCTTACCTGCAGTGCTCTTAAAATGCAGGCAATGGCCTAATGCGGTGTTACATACCTGTCTATGTGTTTATAATGCAATAATACACTAAAATACATACATACAAGTTAGTATAGTACATACATACGAGTTAGTATAAGCCACGGGTGAAATTACTGTGCTGGCTGACAGCAAGCTCCAATCTTGGGCTGCTGAACTCAAGACTGAAGCTGCAATTGTGTGGCCTAGTAGGTATGCACAACGTACCCCTGCTAAGATCTATTCTACTACCTAAGGAGAGAACAGATCAAAAAACACAACAACCGTGGGTGGTCCTAACAACCCGATCACCTAATAAATATATATATATATATATATATATATATATATATATATATATATATATATAATATATTATATATTATTACATTTATATATATAATATATAAATATATAAAAAGATGGGTGCAGAAGGCCAACGCGGATAGAACGCTATGCCGAAGCAAGCAATAAAATGTAAACAAAAATGTTTTATTAGCTCAGCAAGCTGACACTGAATCAACTCAGGAAAGGGGCAATAGCCAGCTTCCCAAGTTTAAAGCTAAACGAGTGCAAGTGTTAATACAAGAATGTAAGTGATTCTCAGAGAGAAAAATACTTACGTGCTTATACCTACCTGGCTGAAAGCAAAGGAGAACGTGATGCTGCAGACACTGGGTATTCTAAGCTGACAAGGTGGCGGGCTTAGACATCAGTGCATGCACCAGCCTATCAGCAGATTTGACATAAACTCAGCTAAATCCTACCGCCTGGGGGCGATATTCCATACTCGATGGTTATTTTCGAATTGAAAGGGAACTGCTTGTGTACTTACAAACTGTAAGACAGATTCAGCAGAGGACGAGAGGTAAGGGGGAGGCACATTTTAATTCTTGTTAGTTTGTAAAGAAGGTGTACATTTTTTTGTTATTTCTATAATTTTAGTGGCTAAACTCTGTTCCCCAGGAGTGCACCTGGAAATTCCTTGATGGTGTAAAACAAAAAGGAGTAGACTAATTAATACATTTTTAACATGTAATTAAATGTTACAGAAAAAACAATTGATACAGGGAGAGTCTACTAACTTTTCAAGATGAATTGGTGGTATCACCATATCGTATGACATTCAAGGTATTCTTTTTCTTATGGTTTTGTGTGTCTGGTGACCTGTAAGATAACTTGTAGCTAACACACAATTTCCATTATAAAAATCCATTTTTTACAATCATTTTTAATCATTTGTCAGCACAAGAATCAACTGTTATCTGCATTCCTCCTTACCCTCCAAATAGTAGTTTATTTACATTAAGAAATATGATTCGCTCAAATGTTATTTTATATAGCACTTTCAAGGTGAACAACCTTCATAAAGCACTCGTTGCATAAAGCAAGTATGTATTTAGAGACACTTACCCAAAATTGACTGTACTTTGTCCTTTGGCAATGTGTCTTTTTGGTGCACCTTGAATGCATTGCTTTTTTTCCCCATTAAGGATTTATCTATTAATTCCTCTTTTGTAAAAACATTCAGGAAGAGTCCCCAGGCAAATTTGGTAGAGCGTCCTCCGCTGCATATGGACAGGAGATTAAGTTTGGCCCTGTCCACTTGCACTCCTGCACCAATATTAACCTGCCACACAGATGAGAGATTTTATATAAATACACATACCTATATACACACACACACACATACTATACATTTTTGTCTTTTATTTTCTATACTTGTCAATCAACTTACATCCAACAGAGGCATTATTAATAAAGATTAATAGCAGTAACCATCATTTTGATCAGATTGTTTGTGAGTGTCTGTGTGTGTGCAACTATACATTGTAAATCACTGTTAAAATATTAGTTTTTAAAAATGTTAGTAATTTTATAAGAGAACAACTATTTTTATCAGTATAATGGGAAAACACTTTATCAACATATCAACTACAGTGCTCCCCCATTCAAATGATTACAGTTGTATCATGTACAGACGATCCTCAACTTACGACTCTTTTGCATTATTACCCTGCTTCGACTTTACGATCATGTAATGTGCGCATGCTTGGTGTCTGAACTGCAGTAGCTGTTGTGGTCGCCCTGACTCAGTCTAGAGCCTTTTTTTTATGCCAGTAACTTTTTTTTTATTTGCCCTTAACAATGTCAGATAAGAGAAATGGACTCAAAACGAAACCTGAGCTGTGAACTCTGTCACATGATGAGGGGCTTAACTTCATGCGATGGTAGTTCCAGCTAGGAGTACCGCATACACACAATGAATACGTGATTGTAAAGCCCCGAGTCTGTACTTTTAAACAAGCCAGGTAGGTGTCTGAGTAATATGCACGTAACCAATATTTATGTAATATTTGCATGAGTACAATATAACGGGTCATTTTTGTAAAAATATATTATCTGGCTAAAGAGTCAGAAATAGAACCCCTATTTATAACATTGTTCCAATGGGATTCGATTTACGATGCTTCGACTTGCAGGAACCAATTGTGTTGTAATTGCAAGGACTGTCTGTACTTTTAAAAAAATAAAGATTGATTCATAATAGGGGGTGTTCATTTATTATGGCAGAGCACTATAAATTTAATGTTTAAATACACCTATTGTAGATAATATATTTTCTGTTAACACATACCACTGTGTTAAGCAATTATTTAATCTCTCTTTTTGTGCTTGCAGCAGCTGTTGTTCCAGCTGGTATATTTTATTTTTAAGTTTTTCCTTTTTGTTTTTGTACTTCATCTTTAATTTAATTAACTTTTCCTTACACTCAGGCTAGTAATGGCTTTCTGCATGAGGTATTAATTATGTTTTGGAGTATGTGTGTGCCTTTTATAGTTAAGTTGTTTTTAATCATTATGTTTAAATTGTGTGTGAATGTGTTTTATTTTATTTATTTTTTTTAATGTGCTTACCAATTCAGTTGCTTTAATATGCTTTTATATTAAGTTTCTATACAGTATTGTGTACGTTTCAAGTTCTTTCATTTCCCATCGGCAAAACCAGCTACTTGCAGTTTTGCACAGCCTAACATGACTCAATCTGAGCTAAACGCCAAAAGGCAGGAGATTAGCAGAGATAGTGTGAGATGGGGGAGGGGAACTGAAAGACAAGATGGATGCGCCCTGCTAGGTACAACATGGTATGCAACCCCCTTTCCCCCGTAGAGGGAGTGTGCAATGATAGAGTGGAAACCCCTATCATTGGACAGAAGTAAGACAAATGGGAGTGGAGTCAACAATTGTTTACAACATATAAATACCCAACATTGTAAAGTTCATCAGTCTTTTCATCTCTTTCGAATTGACTCCATAGATATCCATGCTTTCTGATACAAACGTATGCACTGAACTGTACTGAGGCCTTATCCAAAGTCATCTTAAATATCGTGCTTATATGAGAAGAATTATTTATTTATTTTTTTAATTACCATTACGTTCACACAAAACACAACTGAATATATAGTAGCCACTAGACAGATCAGTAAACAAACTCTGATCTTTTTTTCCAGCATTTTGATGGTGTTAACATTTTGTTTCTGTTGTAAAGGATGTTTTTCATACCTTGGGACAGATTACATTGATTATGAGTGTAAAAACTGTAAACAGACAATAGAAAAGGATGAACTTCTAAAGGAGGGGTGTTATTTTATTGTGTTTGATGTGCAGAGTCAATTAAGAAACCTGTTAGAATATCCAGATTTTCAGACACATTTAACAGCAGACAATGTCAAAAAAGGCGGGCAAGGGACACAGTTTAAAAATTTACCTCTGACTAATAATGACTTAACATTTACACGGAATACAGATGGTATTCCTGAGTTTTCATCCTCTGGTTTTTCACTGTGGCCGTTACAAATCATGATCAATGAACTGCCATTGTCATTTCGCACTAAAAATGTCTTGTTGTCAGGATGATGTCTTGTTGTCAGGATTATGTCTTGTTGTCTTGTGTGATGCTGTTGCTCACTGCCCATAAAACAGTTTAATGGGGGGTTTGGTTGTAACTGGTGTTTACATGAAGGAGAAGTGATAGAAAAAGGGAAAGGCCGAGAGAGAGTGTATCCTTTGTCTTCAGGTTTTGCACCAGAGAGAACAAAGGAGAGCTACAAAACTGACACAACAGAGGCTGCTGCTGTAGGGAAAGCAATCCATGGTGTTAAGTGACTTCTACTTCTAATTAACTTTAATATAATGTCAGGATTCATAGTAGAATACATGCATGCTGTCTGCTTAGGAGTTGTAAGAACACATGTAGTTTATGGTGCGACAGCAGTAGCCATAAAATGCCTTTCTATTTTGGTCTGAACCTGAGTGAAATTGACAAAGCTTTTTTTTTTTTTTTTTTTTTTTTTATTAAACCATCAGCTGAAGTAACAAGAGCACCACAGTCTATCGCTGATAGAACATACTGGAAAGCTAGTGAGTGGTTGTGCATGGTTACTGTATTACTCGCCTGTGGTACATAAAGGTGTATTGAAGACTCAGTATTATACAGAGTGGCTGCTGCTTGTTTGTGCAGTTCATATTTTACTGCAAGACTCAATTAATTAATCTTGCAGAACTGCTTTTAGCAAAATGTGTTGTTAATGCAGAGCAATTATATGAAGAAGAATATATAATGTCCACATTCTTCTGCATTTGGAGACACTGCGAAACTGGGGTCCTTTGTGGGCATCATCTGCCTTTCCTTTTGAAGCAGTTAATGGCCGCCTTTTGAAACCTTTTCATGGCACAATAAATGTCCAAGGATGGACATCTGAGTATATAAAGAGAGGTTTACTCTATATAAAAAAAAAAAAAAAAAAAAAAAAAAAAAAAAAAGTAATCTCTTGTGGAACATTACCCAAAATCTGCTTATCTGAGAGTATACAAACACTTCTTGGTGGATCCCCCCTCTGAAAGGCTCTGTCATGCAACAGTCCGGAAGTTCAGTGTTTGGGGCACCCCATATTTAGGCATGTAACTAATGATGAATGGCATGCATTTGAATCAGAAGTTGCCTTTGTTACAACATACACAAGAGCTACTTTTAATGGAAAAATGTACTACTCTTATTTAACCTGTAGAGAAAGGAAGAGGACAAATTCATTTGTGAAAACTGCAGATAATATATTAGGAATCTTACAAAATATACTAGTTGTATGCATTAATGGTTGTAGCGTGTGCTGCATGTGCGAGAAAGAATAATTTGCTGTAATAAATCAAATGCAGCTTAGCAGTAAGCAACTTTTTTCTGATTCCGGAATTGGCATAAAAAATAACTTTAGAAAAATGATTAAACAAGAATGAAATATTAAAATATATAAAGTGGAAGATTTGATTACCAAAAGGTATACAAGAAATGCCAGGGGAAAGAATATGTTTGTGAGATGCCCAATACATATGACCATTACTAACAATGAAACTCACTCATATTTGAGGGGCAAAATCACCAAAGCATTCAATAAAATGCCTGATTGTATAATAAAGGTAACAGCATTTATTATTATACTAAATATAATTATAAGTGTGATACTTACAGTACATACACATATATGTCCCGTCCCGTCCCCCCAAAAAAAGACAATAGAATTCCATTGGATTCTAAGGGATTTTTGTACACCTACTTGGGCTGCTGGTGCAAGTGTGATAGGTAGTGGTTTCAGAATTATAAATGTGTGTACATTTCTAAGCCTTGTGGAATATATAAAAAAAAATATTTACATGTACAAATATTTTCATTTCTAATTTCTGTAAAGTACTTTAATCTTTTAATTATGTTTGTATTGTAATGTTATTTGATTGACTGTCTTAAAATTGTACATGGTTTAATAAAAAATATATTATATATCTGTCACAAAGACTGCTGCAGTGGGTGATGTCAGCCAAGACCAGGAACCAACATAAAAAAAGAGAAGTGGAGTTTGGTGATGCTGAGCGATTGTTTTCGCTCAGCATTTGATAATTAAACAGAGTAGAAAATAAAAGATTGTAAAGACAAACAAAAACAGGACACGGCACTTTCCCCAAAATAAATAGAGACAAACAAAAACGGACTACACAGACAAACACAGTGAGCTGAAATTATTATATCTATTACTGTTACCTCCATTTCCAATCCCGTTCTCCACTCACCGAACACACAACCCAGAGTGAGTGAAAAAATGCTGCTTTTATGCAGCTGTACCGAGACTCGATTGCTAATCAATTATTCAATTGGAGTCTCGGTACAACTGCACATGAATTAATAAAGTACAATTCCCCGTGAAAGCATATTATTACATTTTACATGCACATGAAGTGCTGTGCAATTCTCGTGCCTACAAATATACATTTTAAATATTCCTGGGCATACCTCATATTACATCCTGTGTACCAATGACTATACACCAACATTAACACACTATATGTCACATACAACACCGAAATATGCACAGGGGCGGGGCACTTTGCCACATAACCCTCCTGACTTCTCCCCCCTTCTTCATAGCCAGCAGCTCTCTCTGGGGGAACTCCAGCCCCCAGAACTCCTGCAGCAAAATTGCTGCGGGGGAAGGTGGTCTCCTGACCTCTCCCCCCTTCATAGCCGGAAGCCCCCTCTGGCGGGGCTCTAGCCACACTGACTCCTGCGGCCAAGCAGAGCTGACAGCAACCCCTGGCGAAGTAGTTCCGATGACCCCAGGCGAAGGCAGCAGTGGACCTTCGGGAGGCGAACTCGGGAGAGGTGCCCCTGGCCATAGAGGTTGGCAGCAGGAGCTCTGCTTCTCCCACATACCTTGCAACCGGTGGCTCCACAGGCAATGAGGAGTGGCAGGGAACCTCAGGCGATGTGGAGCAGCAGGCAACCCCAGGTGATACAGAGCATCTGGCAACCCCAAGCGAAGCGAGGCAGGCATCCTTGGGCAAAGATGTGCGGGGAGTAAGGACAATCTGGGGTGCTGGTTTTGGCTCTCAGCCACTGTGGCAACGCGGTTCTTCCCAGTGCTTCCCTCAGCAGCCTATGCATGCCAGCATCTAGTCCTGGTCCTTCTGGTGAAGAGAGAGGCAGCTCCTGCTCCTCTCCCCCTGATGGTGATGGAGGCAGAGGCAGCTCCAGCTCCTCTCCTCGTCATGGTGGGGGAAGTGATACCAGCAGGCATTCATCCTCTGCTGGTGGAAAGGAACCCAGCAGGCATTCACCCTCTGCTGGTGGACAGGGACCCAGCAGACATTCACCCTCTGCTGGTGGAGGTGGCGGAGGCAGCGGCAGCTCCTGCTGCTCTGCTCCTTGTGGTGGAGTTGGCAAAGGCAGAGGCAGTTCCTGCTGCTATGCTCCTGCCAATGGAGGTGGCAGAGGCAGCTCCTGCTGCTCTGCTCCTGGCGGTGGAGGTGGCAGAGGCAGAGGCAGCTCCTGCTGCTCTGCTCATTGCGGTGGAGTTGGCAGAGGCAGAGGCAGCTCCTGCTGCTCTGCTCCTGGGAGCAGCGTGTAGTCTTCTGGCGACGGAGGTGGGAGCAGCATGTAGTCTTCTGGCAATGGCAGCTCTCCCTCACTTGCAGGGGACTGGTGCAGCTCTCCCTCACTTGCAGGGGACTGGTGCGGCTCTCACTTGCAGGGGATTGGTGCGGCTCTCCCTCACTTGCAGGGGGCAACAGCTTTGGCTCCTCTCCCTCTGGTGCTGGAGACAGCGTCGAGGCTTCTCCTGATGAGACCAGAGATGGCGGGACCCCTCCCATATCGGCAGCCAGGTAGTTGAACACCATTCCTGCGCTGTCTCGGAGGGACACTGGGTGGTGTTGCTGTTCCCAAGTTTCCCAACTCTCCCCAGGTTCTTTAAAAAAAACTCCCAACTGTCATCCTCGACCTCGCCCTGCTGTTGCTGCGGTTGCTGCTGCAGCTTTTTCCTGCCACTCCCCCTCACCTTCCTCTCCTAGACCGGTTCCTCCTCCTTCGCTTGGAAGGGGCAGACAGCCCAGACTTCCAGACCACTGAGGAGCTCCAGACCGCTGAGGAGCTCCAGACCACTGAGGAGCTTCCAGACCACTGAGGAGCTCCTCCAGCTCAGTGCAACCATCTATCCAGCCTTCCATTTTTTTACCCCCAAAAATCACTGCGGTTCCCGCTCTGGTCTGCGTCTAGGAGGTGCTGATAATCCCGCTTCTGGCACCAGGTGTCACAAAGATGGCTGCAGTTGGTGACGTGGGACCAGAACCAGGAACCAACAAATAAACAACAGAGAGGTGGAGTTTGGTGAAGCTGAGCGATTGTTTGCGCTCAGCATTTAATAATGAAACAGACAGTAAATAAAAGGTTGTAAAAGACAAACAAAACGCAGGACACGGCACTGGCAGCCAAAACAAAGAGACAAAAAAAAAACGAACTACACAGACAAACACGGTGAACTGAAATTATTATATCTATTACTATTACCTTCGTCTCCAATCCCGTTCTCCACTTTTATGCAGCTGTACCGAGACTCGATTGCTAATCAATCATTCAATTGGCGTCTCGGTACAACTGCACGTGAATTAATAAGTGCAATTCCCCGTGCTCACATATTATTACATTTTACCTGCACTTGAAGTGCTGTGCAATCTTCGTGCCTAAATACAAGTATACATTTTAAACACTTGTGCGCATACCCCATATTACATCCCGTGTACCAATGACTATTCACCAACTCTAACACACTTCACGTAACATGCAACATCGAAATACACACAGGGGCGAGGCACTTTGCCACAATATGTTATTGAAATAATAAATATATAATACATAAAAAATATGTTATTTAATAAACAACTAATGCAATACACATACTCACAGACACAAACAGAATCTTCATGCATTAGAACCATTTTGAATCTTGATATATGCATTTCTATTAAAATTTTAGTAATTTAATAATATTTTAATAATATATGTAATTCCATATAATTTCTATTAACGGTTTATAGAAGAATTTTCTATAGAAATAGTTTTCTATAGAAAAGTAGATGACCTCTATAAAAGCACTATAATATATACATGATTTCAATAACTATTCTGTATAACTTTATCGAATGTTTATATAACAAATCCAAAACAGAAAGTGTATGTGGTAGAGTTACATTCCTGTTTGAATCTGCCATACTGAAACCCAAAACAGATAGAAAATAAATACTTTCCTATTACCCTGGAAATAAGAAACTGTGACATTGGAAATAGGTTGCTTAGCAACTAAACATATTTTGATTAACATTAACCCTGATCGGTAAACCTTGAGCAATGCTTTAAATAAATCCACATTAAAGGTAGACAGTAAACCTCTGCTTTTTGATAAATAACACTCTCCATTAGGTTTAGAGGACTAAAACGCATTGGTGGCTTGTGACCATTTTGACAGGCAAGGCACATCTGTGACTGAAGACTGCAGTCACATAACTAGATTAGAGAAATCTCAGTATGCCATTTACAGTGGATCTCAAAAGTATTCACCTCCCTTGGGCTTTTCCACATTTTATTGTGTTACAACATGGAATCAAAATGGATTTAATTAGGAGTTTTTGCCACTGATCAACACAAAAAGTCAAATAAAATCTACAAATTATTCTAAATTAATTACAAATACAAAACAGAAAATAATTGATTGCATAAGTATTCACCCCCTTGAGTCAATATTTGGTAGAGGCACCTTTGGCAGAAATTACAGCCATGAGTCTATTTGGATAAGTCTCTACCAGTTTTGCACATTTGGACACTACAATTTTTGCCCATTCTTCTTTGCAAAATTGCTCAGGCTCCATCAAGTTGGATGGGGACCTTTGGTGAACAACTCTTTCAACCCTTTCCACATATTCTCAATTGGATTGAGGTCCGGGCTTTGACTGGGCCACTCCAGGACATTGACCTTTTTTAAGCCGCTCAAGTGTGGCTTTGGCTGTATGTTTGGGGTCATTGTCCTGCTGGAAGATGAATCTTCTCCCAAGTCCCAGGTCTCTTGCAGACTTCAGCAGGTTTTCCTCCAGGATTTCTCTGTACTTTGCTGCATCCATTTTGCCCTCTAATTTCTACAAGCCCTGACGCAGAGAAGCATCCCCATAGCATGATGCTGCCACCACCATGCTTCACGGTAGGGATGGTGTTCTCAGGATGATGTGCGGTGTTAGGCTTGCGCCAAACATAGCGCTTAGCGTTGAGGCCAAAAAGCTCTATTTTGGTCTCATCAGACCATAGAATCTTCTTGCAGTTGGTCTCAGAGTTTCCCACATGCCTTCTGGCAAACTAGTCGAGATTTGATGTGAGTTTTGTTCAACAATGGCTTTCGTTTTGCCACTCTGCCATAAACGCCAGTTTTGTGAAGCACCCAGGCTGTTACCGTATGCAGAGTGTCTCCTAGCTCAGCCGTGAAAGACTGTAACTCCTTTAGAGTTGCCCTAGTCCTCTTGGTGGCTTCCCTGACTAGTGCCCTTCTCGCCCGGACATTCAGTTTTTGAGGACGGCCTGTTCTAGACAGATTCACAGTTGTGCCGTATTCTTTCAATTTCTTAATAATGGACTTTACTGTGCTCCGGGGGATATTCATTATGAAACACCTTAATTGCACACAGGTGGACACCATTCAACTAATTATGTGACTTCTAAAAACAATTGGTTGCACCAGAGCTTATTTAGTACAGAGCTGCCCTCTGGTACAATATATTAATGATGAAATAATTTTTATTATGATTTGAGCAAACACGTTTAAGTAAAAGTACACCTATATTCATAATATAATTTTAGTCTTTTTATGCACATTCTGCACACGGATCATACTTGTATTTTAACTTGCTGTAAGCCTATTGCTGCTTTACACCAAACATTAAGTTTTAAATGTTTTGTTTTATATTTAATACAAATTGCACTGACAATTCAGCTTAAAATAAATACATCAAACATGCATGCTTTTTATTATTTAAATACACAGTATCTTACTGTGCAGCGCTTTATAAAAGTTTTTACAATATTTTAATGAAAAAAACAAAACCAATCTATTCAGAACACTTTGTTCCTCAACCATAATAAATTAGACAAAAAGGAAAAGGGTGCCATGTTGCTATAGTAATTTATTGAAACTACCTTATACATTTGCTGTCTACCTAAGAAAATGAATACTTATTATAGTGTATCAACAATGCATTAAGGTACATCATTTCATTACATAGTGCAACTGTCAATGTTATTAAGGATAGTTCCCCAAGCAAACCTTATTGAACCAAATGCTTCAAAGGCTTCTCTTTTCACTTAACTCGTTTTTAGATGTCATTTCAGAGAATAATGGCGGTGTCTTCATGTTAAAATGTGCTATACAAATGTAGGACGAGGAAGTGTACGAAGTTGGTCTTTTACTTCATACTACTAAGTTAGTCCTCCTGAGCAGGATCATCTCACATCCGATTTGGTACGCTGCAATCAGGATCTTCTTTAGTCCGATTTTAGAGGATGATCCACCTATGGTGATTGTCTTCTGGTACGGCAATCGGGGTTAACAAGGGTACTAACTTTAATCTAAGCAAGTGGACTAAACCTGCTTAATCTGTTAGCTAGATGCATCAAGAGGACTAACTTTGGTACGCTGCAATCAACCCTGTAATATCAGTCCTCCTGTTAAATAGTGTGTTTACAGCTGCAGAAATAGCATATTTTTATTAGTTGTGTATGGTTGCTCTTCCAAAATATTTTTTTTTTTAATGGAATACCAGCTTTCTATTAGGGTATTTTAACCTGATTTATATGAATGATGTAGTGTTCATCGGAGTGTTTGTATGCAATTCAGCATTTAAAGGTACATGGTGCTTTGTTTATGTTGAGTATTTTGTTTGTAGTTCACTGCTTGTTGTTATTTTGAAGTGTTGTATTTATAGATACATGCTGCTTTTATTCATGTTTGTACCATTTTTATGAAAGTCATTATTTGCTATTTTGAAGTGTTGTATTTAAAGTTATGATTTGGATTTTTTCTGTGAAAGTCACTACATGTAATTTTTAGGATTGAAACACACAATTTAAAGTACCATAGTGCTTTATTTCTGGTTGGATTGCTCCAGTGGAAATCACTATTTGCTGCTAACTATTACTAATCTGAAGGTTTGTAATGCTTGTATGAGACCCATTTGAATTTACATCATCCTTGTTGTATCACATTTATGGAAACTATTTGTTGCTAAATATTACAGGACTTCCTCCATGTGACTGATTTAACACTAAAGTGCCCCCGCCTTGTTCCGGTGGACAACACTCTACTAGGCTATATATATATATAGGAATATATATATATATATATATATATATATATATATATATATATATATATATATATATATATATATATACATATTTCAGTGTATAATAGTTTTTTTTTGCTATTTTCTCCCAATTTGAAATGCCCAATTATTATTTAGGCTCAGCTCACAGCTACCACCCCTGCGCTGACTCAGGAGGGGTGAAGACAAACACATGCTGTCCTCCGAAGCATGTGCCTTCAGCCGACCGCTTCTTTACACACTACGGATTCACCATGCAGCCACCCAGGAGCTACAGCTTCAAAGAACAATACAGCTCCAGGGCAGCTAACAGGCAAGCTATCAGGCAAGCCCGCAGGCGCCCGGCCAGACTATAGGGGTTGCTGGTGCGCGGTGACCCGAGGACACCCTGGCTGACCTCAACCCTCCCCCTTTTGGTGATGCTCAGCCAATTGAATGCTGCCTCCTGGGAACTCCCATTTTTTTTAAGGTGAATAAATTAAAAGTAAATCAGCTCATTTTGCTGTTTAATCTATTATTTGTTATTGTAAACAAGTAAAACCAATGTTGTAGTGGTAAATAAAAAAAGTGTATAAACGCCCTTGTTTGGTGGAGTTGAACAAATAGATTGAACAGATAAATATGAACAGATACATTGTTATTGTCTCTCAGCCAACAAGACCCCCCCATACAGTTATTTCCACTCTCAGGTGCTGTTCACATGGAAAATTACAGACGTGATGGTGCTCTTTACGGGAACAATTCTGCGAGCGTCCTTTTGCGGGCTAGGATGAAGGCTACTAGTACCGCCATGCAGGTCATGTGTGCCTAACAACGAACATTAACAGAACATAAACAATCAAACAGAACATAAACAATCAATCACAGAACACACACACACACACACACACACACACACACACACACACACAAAGAACACACTGTCCAGTGGCCATGGCCCCCTGCTCACGCCACAGTTCTGACTGTGATCAGCTGTCAGTCTCACGTGCAGCAACACCCAGAGTGTTAGTGTAGCAGAGCGAGCCAATTGCATATGGAGCGGGGGAGCGAAACGCTGTAGTTCCTTGAGCGGTGTGGTTCCTTTACAGCAGTGAGTAGAACTGAGCACGGTTTTATTTTTCTTAAATATATGTTCGGCCATGGATTTTGGACAAAAGAGTTATAAAAAAAAGGTGACAAATACAGATGCAGTCACTTTACAGTATTTTCCATCATTCTTGTTTCAAACCACAATTAGGCACTTCTGTTTTGCAGGCTTGAGAATTATATTTAAAAAAAACTTATTTTTCTTTTATATTCAAATGTGATTGACACGGCACTTCATTAATTATGATTATATCTATCTATCTATCTATCTATATATATATATATATATAGATAAGATAGCAGGGAGGTGGTTAAAATTCCTCCCTGCTAAAACCATGTTACAAATACAAATACAGTATATGTTTACTCCATTCCCACTCCTCTTCTAGATCCACAGTAACCACAAGGCTGTTTGATTTACCAGGGCGGTGCCTGGATTTTTATTTTTAGTTTTGCAGCAGAAGGCTATCCGTGGACTATTTTCTTGCGAAAAGAATCCACACTATAATTTGACAGAACAGGTGATTTATTTGGACTGTGCAAGACCTTATTTTCCCCCATTGGTGCTTGAGCCCCGCAGCACTCACAGAATCACCGCCTTAGCAGTGATTAAAGCCTCGTTCTCAAAAGAACTGATTATTGCTCACCAATACTGAATTGGTATAAGAAAAGTGTTTTTTTAAAAAAAAAATGACATCTTTGCTAATGACATCTTCTGTCAGGGTCGTAACCAAGTATAAATCTCACCATTTTTGTAAAATGACTTTACACTTACTTCTAAAGATGCAACGCGTTTCAGTAAATTCAAATGAGAAACTTTACATCCCGTGCAAAGGGAGAACACAAACGTAAAACACCATTAAGCGGGATTGGCATTTGCAAGAGAGATAAAGGGAGGTTTCACAGTTCCGATCGAGTGACAGTATTTATGAATGCGTGTTCACCATTGCTACACCCCGTTAGAAAATTTACTTCCCTGCATTTTAAAAAATTATTCATTTAATCATAAAATCACAATTTACAAGATTAAATAAACTACTGTACTCCTCCTGGGCACTGCCATAACAGGGTCACAAAATTATGATACTGCCTGCCGATTGGCTCAGTGGATATGTCGGATTTTGCTAAATTAGAAGCCTGGCGTGTAGCGAGTTATGGAAAGAAATGATTATTTGAGTTGTATTTAACGTGGTGTATATAGTGTTTTGAGGACAAATGACACTGAAAATCTGAAAGTAGGCACTGTGAGATGAATGATCCATATATATATATATATATATATATATATATATATATATATATATATATTATATATATATACACCACAAGCACTTATTCACTGTCACTAAGAACTGTGTTTGTGTTTAGTGTTGGTGTGTTAAACTGGACTTTTTGGTTGTGGGTCAAACCTGTGGGATTTTTACAAATTAAGTGATACACACCGCTGTACTCACTTCCATCATTTATTATTTACAGGTGTTTGCCATAAGGCTCTGGACATTGACGTAATTTCAGGGGTCTGAATACTTTTGCAAGGCACTGTGTGTGTGTGTATATATATATATATATATATATATATATATATATATATATATTATATATATATAATTCTAGAGCAGTTTTTATGCCAAAAATAGCCAAAAATATAGTGTTGCAGATGTATATAACAGCAATATATAATTTAACTTTGCCCTTTTTCCCCATAACAAACAACCAACAAAATGAGGCAAACAAAAATATGAGGGTAACTTTAATACTTAAGGTACATGGTCGAAACTTTACTGTTTTTTTTCACCTAAATCAAATGTGTAAATGAAGGTGTGACATGAGGCGTGCACACTGTCAGTGTAGTAATTCAACAGTGAGTGGGTGTTACAACATTACAGATGCATGCAAGAAATGGGACGCCATAATCATGGGGACTTAAACTACGCTATCACCTCATATTTTGGAATGACACAGGTAGAAATTATATAAGTAGCAAATTAGTGCAGATATGTGTAAATACCCCAACCAGTGAGAGTGCACACCTCCAATAACCAAGACAGGGTAAACACAATTGAAATCACGGAACCACTTGGAACAAGCAACCACAACATGATCAAAATTGAAGTCTATCAGAAATGCAAAACAGCACAATCCAAAAAGCTAGTCTACAATTTCTAGAGTGCCGACTTTGAAGTAAGGAGACCAAGCCTGCACAACACATACCAGGACAAGACCCTGAAAGGAGAATCAAATGGCTGTTCTTGGAAAACCACTGAAATCCTACACAAAATACCTTTAAATAAATAATGGCACAGAGTTCCGCTGTGTCACACTGGTCCCTCCTTCTCCTCCCATCCTGAATTGGGTCTTTATCTGTACATTTGAGAGTGACAGATGTCACTGTTTTATTGGAGCCATTGAAGCCAATAGCTTTTTGAACATATGTTTGCTCTTTTATCTCTAAATATTACTTATACTGAGAAAAATGTGAACTCAAATATCACTGACTCATTTTAGCTTTAAGATAAATTATATTGTACAATATGCATTAATATTCATTATATTGTACATCTAATGATAAACTGGTCATGTGAAAACCTGTAATCTGGTAACTTGTTTTCTTGGTATCCTGGTACTTGTTTAAATTGCAACTTAATACAGTCGCAGTGCCCAGTAGTATCAACACCCTGCATTCTTTTTTATTGAAAAATGATGTAACCCTTAACACTCAGGAAATGTAGTTATGTATGTACTGTGTTTTAAAATGTTTAACACTTAATTTTCAGTAATGTTAAGAACAACTTTGTAAAACATCTAAATTTGAAATTATGAAGGAAAATGTATATTTTACCAAGTTTGAAAACAAATTGTGTAAAGCCACTGTTTAGAAAAGGCTATTACAGCAAGACTTTAAAGAGAACATAAATGTATCCTGTTGAAATAAGCTAAAAACACATTTACATTATTTTTCATTTCCTTACTCTAGGCTTTCATAGCCCCGATCAGCATTAATCTTGGATTACTTTACATTACAAATAGGAAGCCCAAGACAATTGCTGCTCAGGGTCTGTGAAACCAGCCACTAATGTTAGGTAGTCCAGAATTAGTATTAATTTAAATCTGTGAAGCCAGCCTTTAGTATTCTTAATTTATTTGATTCCTGCAGGAAGAAAGCATGTTTTATGAATATTGTATGCCCTTTCCTTACAAAGTAATTTAAATTCAGTTGAGTTGTTAATTTTGCATTTGATAAACAAGTATCACTTTTTTTTATAGGGATCTACTGATGTGTAACTGTTTTAATTATAGGCTGAGAGATTTATCACTAGCTGAGCTGCCAAAGGAACACTGGAATATTAATAGATTTTATTTCTGAAACTCGTATCATCAAGTTCTGTTTATAATAAAAGCATCCATCTTTAAAATCCCTACTAGGAATAGCTTGTTTCAAGTTTAACAAATATTTGTTTGTTGTTGCTTTTTTTACTTTAAAAAAAAAAAAAAAAAAAAACACAACACCTTATAGGTGTTATTTATGCTACGCAGCTTCTGACAAAAGGCATTGATTTCAATCAGAGCAACTGTATTGTTGCAGGAGTGAGCGTTGATCTTGGGGAGAATTAATTTTATTTATTTTTAAATTTATTCCTTAGATGATTTTTGACTCATGATGTATGAATACTAATAGCTAAACAGCCAGAATTGCATTTAAACATAAATCACTGCAATATGCACAATATGGACTACAGAAAAGGTAAAGTCCTTATCTCTATTTATTTAATTATTGCAATAATATAGCGCTTTTTATTCAAAAGTATCACAAAGCACTGTACAGTACATAGCAGAAAAAAAGAACTTTCTGTACAAAACATTTCTATAGCATGTCACAATTAAAACTGCCACAATCAGACCATTTAAAGAGCATATTTAAATAACAGTATACATATAATACAAAAACAGCAATTTTAAAGTTACATTAAAACCCACTAAGATAAGAAAGCCATTTTATAAAAGTTTGTTTTTAATTTTGACTTGAAAACTGTAATAGTCTCAGCTTCCCTGACAAACGAAGGCAGAGCATTCCATAATTTAGGATTTTTCTGTTAACTTACAAGGCCCTGAATGGATTAGCACCTAATTATTTGCAGGAGTTACTAAAGCAACACGTGACGTAGGGCTTTGTAGAGCTCCTAAAATCAATTCTATACTGCACAGTAAGCCAGTGTATAGAGATCAAAACAGGGGTAATATGTTCACTTTTCCTGGTTTTAGTCAGAATTCTAGTGGTGGGATTACTGAATAAGCTGCAAGCCGGATACCACACGTTTTGGGACACCAGAAAAAAATGCATTACAATAATCAATTCTAGATGAAACAAAGGCATGCATTAGTCTCTCAGCATCGGATACAGAAAAATGGTGTAAGTTTGGCTATATTTCTCAAATGGTAAAAAGATATTTTAGTAACTTCCCTAATATGAGTCTCAAATGAGAGATCAGGATCAAAGATGACATCAAGATCTGAATTTCTAGTTTAAATTTTGATGAGAGACTGCAAGGGTCAAGCTCATGTAATCCCACATTTCCTTTTAGTTGGTTCTGTGAGCCCACTAGCATAATCTCTGTTTTATTTAAATTCAACATTACAAAATTCTGTAACATCCAGTGTTTGATGTTTGTAAGGCAAGTAGCTAATTACACCCAGGTAGAAGAAATTGGCTTTAGGGGCAGATATAGCTGGGTATCATCAGCATAGCAATGGACGTTCACTCCATGTCTGTTGATAATGTCACCTGATGGTAGCATATATAATGAAAACATCAAGGGACCTAGAATGGAGCCCTGTGCAACACCACAGACAACTTCCGATAATGCTGATTTTACATCCCCAATAGAGACGAAATGAAACCTATCAGAAGATACGAGCCAGGACAGGACAAGGCCAGACAGTCCTACTGTGCTTTTACGATGATTCAGTAGGATGGAATGGTCTACAGTATCAAAGGCAGCTCTTAGATCTAGAAGAATTAAAACTGATGGAAAGCCAGAGTCAGAGATTATCAGCATCTCATTCACAACTCTGACAAGGGCCATCTCAGTGCTATGTGAAACTACTTGAATATACTGTTAAGAGTTACAAATTTTTGTAACTGAATTGCAACATCTCTCTCTTGGACCTTATCTAAGAATGGTAGGTTGGAGATTGGCCTATAGTTATTGAGAACTTTAGGGTCTTTACCACAGCTTCCTTAAGAGCTTAGGGAACTATACCAGAGGAAAGTGAACCATTTATAATTTTTAAATGTAGGTATTAACACCAAGATTATCTTTTAGTAGTTTTGTAGGAATAGGATCAAGAGAGCATGTAGCAGCTCTCATATGTTGAACTAGCTCTGCTAGTTCCTGTAAGGTAATCAAAGAAAAAGCCCCCGTAGTAGCCTGTGGCAAAGTGGTAAATACGTGCAGGTGAGTGCAGTGCAGGACGGGTAAATGACACAGACGATGATTTACAGGTGCAAGGGTGTTTATTAAATGATTGTAATGTCCAGTGCCTTATAGCGAACCTGTAAATAAATGTAAGAAGTCATTGCACCTGTGAGAGGAGCTAATGTCAAGGGTAATATTAGGGGAAGGATTCATTAATTCATCTAGGGTAGCAAAGAAATCATCTCCATTCTAGTTTACCACCCTCATATTTCTTCTTACGAGTTAAACTCTCTGAGTTTTGCTTGACACAACAGTATAAGATACCAGTAGATGTGTTGTTGCAGGTATTAACTAGCTAATCTGCTGATAAGGACTGTAAACAATGCAGTTCTGTAACACTACAGTTTGTATGGGAAATATCTGCTTATACCTGATTTAAATTATATTTAGGACAACCATAAGGAGATCAGTGATAATACAGCAAATGTAAAAAGCTGAAAAATGATTTCATTTCCATTCCTAAGTTGGTTTATGACTCAAGGTATGTGTAATCAAAACAGTAGGGACTGTGCTGAAACATATGTTACTACAATATGTACATTGTGGGATGCAGTAGAAAGAAAAGGATAATGTAATGCTTTTTATCAGCAGCTGCTGAATATTTTAGAATTCATTCTAGTACTAAAAACTGAATTTTGGAACACTGTAAAGAATTGTCAACTTTGTACAGTAGTAACTTACATTAACTTTCTTAGGAAACAATTAGGAAATAGTTAACTTTTTGTGTATATTTTATAAATTAATACAAAATTATTAATAAGAAATATGCATTAAGTTTCAAGGCCAAAAAGTAGGCCTGCAAATTAAACTTGGTACCTTAACATTCATTTTCAGTAGCCTTTTCAATAATAGTGGCACAAAGTCAGTATACAATCCCTTTCTGACACACAACATAACACTGATTACTACGGTGGCCCTGAAGTGCAAAACAAATGAAAAAACATAAAAAAAACACAAAAAAAAACAGTATCTTGTAAAAGTATTTTTTGTTTGTTTTTTTTGGTATAAAGCATGCCAAGAAAAATGTGTGCTGAAAATAAAACTTAAACGGATATGATGTAGCCCCTTCAGCCAAACGAGCAGTCAAAAGCAAGTTGTTATTAGCAGTAGCAAATTATGTCCAGGTTTAAGATCAGCACCTAATGTGCTGCTGCTAATAAAACACTGCTTTTGACCATTACACTTATTTGGCCAAAGGAGCTATGTCATATCATACTTTCTTTTCATTTTGCACTTCAGGGTCTCCGTAGATTATGCCTGCAGGAAAATGCATTTTCTTATTCTGTACTATTAGCAGTTAATGAAAATTAGCTCAATGTTAGCCAAGTGCCCCACCATCAAAATCTTTACTAAAGTGATAATCCAGGTGAATACAGAGGATCCCTGAAGGGAAGCAGAGATTAGTATATAGCCTGTGGACTTTGAGGTAAATCGGCAGTTGGCAATTGTTCTGATATGGATCTACAGTACAGAATATAAACCACCTTTTAATGCTTCTGAGTCCTTTTAGGGCTTCCATTTGAACTTGAGAGCGAATCTATATTTTATTAATACATTTAATCTCTTCAAAACCTTTCACATGGATTTTATAAAGGCATACAAAACCCAACACCAACAACCTTAATCAGCTGTACAGACCTCTTCAGATGACACTAGTACTGAAAAATAAAAACACTAAAAGGGGGGAATTGCTTTGAACTATAACAACTGAAACAATTGGGGCAACCTTGGCCAGCACCAAGCAAATAGGTACAACTGTAAAGCGGTTTTGTGATAGGAAAACATTTTAAACTCTGGCAATTGTGTTCCACAAAGGGAAAACCATCAACCATGGTTACGGTGTTGCCTGCGTGTGACAGATGAGCAATGTTTTGAATGTAATGATACACAATGTGCACAACGCATCAGACTGCCTAAAAACCTGCAGGATTCTTACATGATCTTTCTAGAGAATGGACAGAGCTACTAACTGCTCCCAAGCAGTAATTTTCAAAGTTGTCCCCACAGCTCCAGTCTCAGGTGCAGTCACTGCTGACCTCACCTCTCCAGTCTCAGGGGCAGGGATTAACATTTTTCACATTTGATTTGGCTTTAATAAATCTGGCTTTTAAAAAAAAAAAAAAAAAAAAAAAAAAAAACAACTTTACATACTTGGTGCGTGTCTCTTTCTTCTGTGCTGTTTAGTGTCTCAAGTTGTGTTTTCATTACTGTATAATGTGGCAGATGTGGTTGTTTGATTTTCCAGGATGCCTTCTGCAAAACGATGGAAATTTAATGGCAAAAACTTTGTTAAAGTAACGTTAAGGTTTGGTTGCAAAAGTCCAAAAGGTTAGGAAATGTACCGAGTGCATTTAATGAGTCCTTCTTTCAATATGCTCTGATGAAGACAACGTGTCGAAACACATCAGCATACCTGTTTTCACCTTGTTTTAATGAATAAAGTATGCATAATTGAGAAACATGTTTGTAATATAGACCTTTATTTAGCAGGAGTTGCCGTCTTTTCTCTTCGGCGGTGGCAACATCTATAAAGTTATGTGTGCAAAAGTATTTATGTTCAATGAAAGTGTCATTCATATCAACACATTTTTTCACATTAATGTAAAGTTACAGTTTTTAACAAGTAACGAGACAAACAAGATTTTGTAAATAATGATTACCGTAAAACCTCTGTGATTATTTACAACATTTGCCAGCAGACCCGGTGCGTATTGGAGACCGGCGATTATTTGAGATCAGCGTTTATATTAGATCACTAGCTTGAAATGCTTCATGCAGTCATTGAGAAGCCACTAACACATAACCTTGTAGCAACATCATAGCTCAATTTAAACATTCCAGAAACTTTGTTAAAAGGTTGTTTGTCAGTGGGGACTAAGAGCCAGAACAAATTAAACCCTGATCGCTCTTGCGAAAGAGTGTTTATACGATAATATCGTTAGTTTCCATATCGCATTTTCTTTATCCCGAAACCAAAACTAGCCATTTCCAATCCACGAAAGGAGAGGTTTTGCAGGAGTAGGAGGGACCGCCGAAAGCAACAGGAAAACAGCTGTTGACCAATCTCCAGCTAGTATCTGTGACATTTTGAAGGAAACAAGGCGGTAATATGTGAAAAAGCAGACGAAGTCAGCCAATGCAGAAAATAAATAAAATAAAAATCTGTGTTTTTGGAATATCAGTGAATGCTATTACATACAACTACTAGTAATAATAATATCAATATATGTAATAATAATAATAATAATAAATAATAATAATAATAATCTGCTTTTATGTAAAATATGGACACGAGTTTGAAAGAAAACACACAACACACACACACACACACACACACACACACACACACACACACACACACACACACACAGCTGTATAGAACATCCAAAAACCAAATTACAATGTCGCCAGGATCAGTTGTGGTACATATTATCCAATTATGTCTGCAGCATCGTGCTGCATTGTTCTGTAACTGTTATGAACGCATGCCACATTGTTTTCATGATTTTTGTAAAAATCCATATCATGCCCTAGCTTGTGTCAGCACCATACAATGCCAGCGTCCTCACACCCAACTGGCACGTGCTCCCCAAAGCCCTGTTGTGCACAAAGCTGTATAGAACATCCAAAAACCAACGTAACACTGTCGCCAGGATCAGTACTGGTACATATTATACAATTATACAATATGAAATGCTATACAGTGCCGTGAAGAAAAAAAAGATTGATTGCAATGTTGGGTAGTTGATTTTATTTATTTAATTATTTAATTATTTAATAATTTTTTTAATTTTTTCTGATTAAACAAATGACAAAAAACATGATAGCACATTTATTTATCCACAAACTTCAACATTCAATATGCATGTGTGAAAAAGTATGTGAACCTTTAGATTCAGTAAGGTATTGAGCAGCAATGACTTCAACTAAGCGTTTCCTGTAACTGTGGTCAGTCTCTACATTGGTTTTGAGGAATTTTGGCCCATTCCTCCTTACAGAACTGCTTCAACTGTGACATTTGAGGGCTTCCTTGCATGGGCTCGCTTCAGGTCCTGCCACAACATTTCGATGGGGTTTAGGTCTGGACTTTGACTAGGCCATTCTAAAAGATTTCTTCTTCTGCCATTCTTTTGTAGATCTGCTTATATGTTTAGGATCATGGTCTTGCTGCATGACCCACTTTCGGTTCAGCTTCAGCTCACGGACAGGTGGCCTGACATTCTCCTCTAGAATCTTCTGATACAATGCAGATTTCATGGTTGTGTCAATGATGGCAAGCTGTCCAGGTCCTGAGGCAGTAAAACAGCCCCAAACCATCTCACTCCCACCAACATGCTTGACAGTTGGGATGAGGTTCTTCTGTTCGGATGCAGTGTTTGGGTTTCGCCAAACAAAGTTTCTCATTGAGGCCAAACAGTTCTACCTTTGACTCGTCTGTCCAGTGAACATTGTTCCAAAAGTCTTGTGGATCATCTATGTGCTCTTTGGCAAACTTCAAATGGGCAGCAATGTTCTTTTTAGAGAGCAGTGATTTCCTCCTAGCTATCCTTTGATGAACACCAATCTTATTCAGTCTTTTTCTGACAGTTGAGTTATGAACACTCACATTAGCCAAGGCAAGAGTGGTCCGCAGATCCTTGGATGTTACTCTGGGGTTCTTTGTAACTTCCTTGATGATTTTCTGGTTTGTTCTTGGAGAAATTTTGGTAGGACGACCGCTCCTGGGTAGTAACTGTGGTCTTGAACTTTCTCCATTTGTAGACTATCTGTCTGACAGTGGATTGGTGGAGTCCCAAATCCTTAGAAATGGTTTGTAACCCTTTCTAGACTGATGAGCATCAATAACTGTTTTTCTGAGGTCCTCAGAGATTTCTTTTGATCGGTGCATGACGTGTTTCCACACACCAGTATTGTGAAGACCAAACTCACAAAGTTTATGATTTTTATATAGGGTGGGGCCTCCCAAACTTACCCCTGAAGACCTACCTAATTATTTAAACACCTGATTCTAATTATCCCCTTAATTGAGCTGATAAAACCAGGGGTCCACTTACGTTTTCATATACCCTGAATCTTAATTACTCATTGTAGGTCTAATTCATACATCTTTTTGTTTCAAAAGACATGGAATTGGTTAATATAAACCCTATTGGATATTTAAGAAAAGACTGGTTTTGAATCAAGAAAGCTATCATGATAAAACTATGGAATTTCCATAATTATCATTGGGGTTCACAAACTTTTTATATATCTAAAAAGCTTTACCGTCACTGAAAGAGACACAGCTCCACGCAAAGCCCTCTGTGAGTAGAACAGAGTTTATTATTTGTAAGTATTAAAGAAATAATACGTATTGCTTTATTAATCATTTAACTCGAACTGCGACAAAAAAAGTAGGCTAAAGAAGAAAACATTTAACAAACACAACATATTATGATAATAATGGGAATAATATTTTATACTGCAAATTATTAATTTTAAATTATTCAGTGCTTTTTGTAAGTGTTCAATATATGAGATCAGTGGAGCGTCTTGAGGCATTGTGATAAGAAAGAGCACTAAGTAACAGGAACAGATTACGTTGAATTGCTTGGCCTGACACTTCGTTCCTAGGGTTAAAAGGAAGTCGGTCATTTAGAAAAGGGGCTGAGCTTCAGTACACTAACTCATCGACCCGGGACTATTATTTCGGGACCAACCCGGGTATTACAAAGTAAGTAATACACGCCACTTTATTACTTACCATCATTATTGTTTATTCTTTGTTTTGCTGTCAGGCACTGGACATAAAACTCATTAAACAATGGACCTGGATTATAATTGTCTGTCTGTTCACTGATCACCTGCACCTGCACACTATCAACCACTTTGCCATAGGCATGTACTGTTTTTTTTGCAAATATCAGGATGTTTTAGTACTATTTATTTACTAATTACTTAATACTCGATAGCTTTAGACAACCTCGAAGTTGACTATAAAATCCAGTCCTGCGACTTATGTTGTGATTTACAGTTGGAATTGAGTAGATTTGGTCGGGCGATAGCAAACTACTCCCTCTTGTCCCCCCTTGTCCCCCTTTGTCAACAAGCGACAGCTGC
Organism: Polyodon spathula; assembly: GCF_017654505.1. Taxonomy (NCBI): domain Eukaryota; kingdom Metazoa; phylum Chordata; class Actinopteri; order Acipenseriformes; family Polyodontidae; genus Polyodon; species Polyodon spathula. The sequence goes on along the minus strand of NC_054554.1, from coordinate 20,499,269 downwards.
TTTTTGAAGGACGAAAACAGCTTGTTTTGGATTTCACTTGGGATTTTTCTTGTGTTTTATTACCGCAAATGCTTTCACGTCCTCGTCCACTAAGTGCTAACTTTGATTTGGTCCGACCCTAAGTAACAGTTTTTGTTTTATACCAAAATTACATTGTCTTGTAGACCCACAAGTATAAAGCAAAAGCATTATTACGGTCTTTTTACATGCACTGGTTAATAAGGATACGGTATGCAAAACCTTGGAAAATGAACTGGTAGAAGTATACAAATTTGTATTTAAGAAATGGAATTAGATCTACCTATCTATCTATTGTTAACAGTTCAATCCAATAAAAGACAGCTCTGTAGATATGAAACACGTTAAAATACACCAAGAGGTTTGTATCTGACCTACTTTGCACGATTAACACTAGTAGGACCAGAGATATACTCATACCTAGAAGCCCCGCAGCAGTCTTTCTTTTTTTATTATTATTACTGTGTATGCCACAAACATCTTGAACTATATATATATATATATATATTTTTTACAAATCAAAACAAGAAAATGTAAACATCTGAACAGGCATCGATTTACAACACACATTTATAAAACTGAAACGATAGCAATACAACTGAACAATATAGATAAATAAACTTAGAAAATAAAAACATTTTACAGAAGCGCACAGCACAGGAAGTTATAAAAAATGTCTAATTTTTCGAAAAAAGGGTATTCTTTTACCTTGAGTCTAAAGCTGTTCACAATCAACACAGATAATTCACTTCTCCACGGCGCCTACATTGTAAAACACCTGAACAGAACTCCGTCGGGAGTCAGCTTTCACAGAATACTTCCATGTCATCTGATCCAAAAAATCAACTCCATATTTTGTTGCATAGTAAAACGCCACGGTCCCTGGTATTTATTGTCTTTAGTCCATATGCTAATAGACTGATATCAACCAGGTGCTAGCCTTCAAAAGGCTTGTTGAAAATAACAGTCATTCACTCAGTCAGAGAGTAGAGACTAATTTGATTGCAGCTAAACACATTGCGGACTGGTAAAAAAAATAAAAATAAAGTAGAATACCGTTCTATATAATCACAATACAATTGTTTTCTGTGTGGCCGTCAATGTGACTGAACCCAGGGCTTTTAGGTATAATGTAATATATCTCCTTTACTTCTGCATTCCCGCGTTTCATGCTTTGTGAGAATATTTAATACATAGGGACAGAAAGGTACCTGAACGCGCAGCCCCATATGTGTTACACAACTGGAGAAAATTACATTTTAAAACCAAAAACCACCAAAATGACCGCCGCGGGGCTTCTAGTGTTAAAATGATCAAAACTTTTAATAACGTAATGACTCAAGTCAATGACTCGACTCTGAATCAAGTCGCAATTTGTTGTTACTTGACTCGAGTCATTGCCATCAAATGACTCAACTTGACTCCCTGCAAGCAAAGACTCGACTCGAAATGACTCCCTGCTCAAAAGATAACAAACTTATTTCATTTTCAATACATGCAGCCCCTCTCTAACACACGCCGTCATATTGTCATTTTGTACATGAAAAGGTTCCTGCCATGGTTGTTAAGACCATTGCTAAGGAAATAGAAAACACCTTTCTAGCTATAGCACCGTTCTGTAATCATAACGTCACAAGCAGCAGGGAGCCACAGAATCAAAATGTGTAGGCGGGTAGCAAAGACAGATTTCTGATCACTGATCGCAGAAAATTCTGAGAATAATAGTGATTTCTGAGTTTTGTCACAGACAAAAAAAAAAAAAAAAAAACAACAACAACATGGTGAGTATACTAGTACCTGTATATCTTATATTTCCCGGCGGTGGAGTTCGCTTTTAATAATTATACAGTCGACCGGGACAGAAACAAGCAGGATGCATCCTGCCAGCACTGTAAAGTGACAATATGAATAAACTGCATTCAAACAAGCATGGGTAACAGGCACTAATCTATAGGTTTTTAAAGGTAGGTTTTTTGTGTTTTTTTTCAACGGCTAAAATGAAAATCTGAATTAATTTAAAACTCAATGCAACAGAAAGTAAACTTTTGCCTAGTGAAACCCTAAAAAGTAAATAATTTGGGAAGTATTTGGTGCTCATTATTCTTTTTATTTAATGTATGGTTGTGTGTATTTTGTCTATTTATTTATGGACACCATGTCTCTTAAGGGAGTTGGTGCTTTTAACATAAAGTTTTATGTATATCTATATTAAAGTATAAGACGTGACCAGAGAGAATGTTTAAAAGATTCATTTGTTCTTGTACTTTTTTCATTACAGCATTATGTTATGCCATTAGGACTCCAACAGACACCTTTTATTATGTTGTGTGCTTTTGTGAAACAGTATCTGTTACTTAAAAATGTCTAGTTGAGATTTACTGTTTTTTTTATTTTATTTTTTTTTAATCAATGTCGTCCTTCTGGAGTCCTCTGAATGCCTTTTAATTTATTTGTTTTTTGAACCATTTAAATGCAAAACTATAATAAAACATGTATACATGCTATTTATTTTTTTTTTTTTATTTTTTTTTTTTTGTTTTATCATTTGTCCTGCGGTTGCCTTGAATTAATTTGTCTGCATGTACTATGACTTTGTATATGATGTAGAATGTGTGAATGTAGACATCTAACACTAGTACGAACAATACTCTTTCAAATAAACGTGTTATGATTTTGAATGTGCGCTTCTTAAGAATGGTATTATTGTCATTGCTTGTGCCCCGGCACCTCTTTCTTTACAAATTAAGCACTGGTCAGAACTACTGATTCAAAGTGACTCGAGCTAGATTGGTGACTCGACTCGACTCGAGCTTGGCATGTCAGAGACTCGACTTGACTCGAGCTTGGCGTGTCGCTCAATGATTCCCCAATGACTCAACTCGAATTCCAATTTTGGTGACTCATTACAACTCACTGCATTAAACAAATGTGCTTTACATGTAGGCCTACCTTAAATTACATTTTCGGTTATTTATTAATCCTGAGAGTCAATTTCATCGCTGTCACTTATTAACAATCTGTGGGAGGCAGTGTGGTCCAGTGGTTAAAGTCCAGGGTTTGTAACCAGAAGATCACCAGTTCTAATCCCATCTCTGCCACCGACTGACTCACTGTGTGACCTTTAACCTCCTGGTGCTCCATCCTACAGATGAGATGTTAAATGAATGTACTGCTGTAAGTGACTCTGCATACAATGCACAGTTCACAGCCTACTTCTGTAAAGCGCTTTGTGGGGATGGTCCTCTATGAAAGGTGCTATATAAAAATAAAGAATTATTATTATTATTATTCATTACACTCAAGCTTCTCCTCATCCTCCTGTGCTTCAATGGCAATGACAGAGACCGGGCGTTTATTTACAATATTTGCCACTAGACCTGGTGCGTATTGGAGACAGGCGATTATTTGAAGTTCTATGGTATGTATTATCCCACTTGTTTTGAAAGCTTTCGTCTGATTTTGCAAATTATCATAATAAGCTTAATCAGTTCATTTAGTATATTGTAATGATTTCATGTTTAGGAAGTAGTACTCAGGGAGACAGTGTTGAATTCTCAAAATTCTCTGTAAACCCTGATAACAACAACACACATTCTCCCCACTTATTCACTCACTCCCCCTTGCCATGCTAAGTAATGATGTGACCCGTTCCCCTTACAATACATGTAACATATCAAAGACAGACGAGACAACACCTGCAACAAAACAATTGTCCGAGTCGTTACAATATATATATTTTTTTAATTTGAATGTAAAAACATATGAAAGCATGACATCCTGTATGTAAAAACATCTTCACTAATATACAATTGAACAAGAACTGGGGTATTTATTTTAATTTCATACAGTATTAAATGGCAGTGTTTATATGATAATGAAAAATAAATATCATGATAAATATATGTATTGATTTATGTATTCATTTAGTTAATAGTTATTTATGTATTTATTTGTTTTACTTTTACCAAATGTATAGGCTATCCTTCAGCATATAGCTAATTCTCAGAAATGAACATTCCATTTTGTCCAGTGGGGACCACAAACAGTTACTCTCATCAACCAGTATCGAGAGGAAACCGTACTTCCTTGCACTCCAGGAAACCAACATTTTTCAGAGCTCAAGGGAGAAAAAGGAAAGTGACATTGTGACCTTACCTTGGCGACTTATTTCTCTTACTGTTTGACAGATTGAATGGTTTGTTTTACATTTCACCTAAGAGTGTTGCGAACTAAAAATTAACAGTGAAATGGTGCTTTTGGCTGATTGACTTTTGCTGCGCCAATGCCCTGGAAGCACGTAAACTATCCTTGCTGTACATAGTCTGGGAATTCTTGTCCTTCTTGTCCAGTAGAGAGAATGTTATCAGTGTTTTTGAGACAGACTAAGTCCTAATACCACCTCTTAGGGTGGGTACGTTATTGGGAATGTAAAATAAAAATAAAATACTGGCTGTTTTTCATGTAACTTACCTGAAATTAGTATTTCCAAAAAGTTAGGGGTGGTGGTAAAACAAATGACAATAACGACAGTTTTATGTACAGGTATCACTGCATTAAACAATATTAAACCTGTGTTTTTATTTAATATGTCAGTGACATGTCAAAGGGCAGTCATGTTTCAGCCTGGGTTTAATGGCTGTAAAATGTGTCAGCATTTGAGAAGGTGTTATTCCTCAGATTTCAGTCATTTTTTCACCAAACAGATGTGTTCCATATCTTACGCAGGGTGTCAATGTTACTATTTGCATGTTTTCTTTGGATATCTGTGAAAATGTTAACCCATGGTGTATGATTCTGATTACCTGTAATACATGCAAGTTATATGGAAAGCTTTCTGCCTTCAGTCTTATATACATCAGGTTTTTCAATATTTTCATAGGTAGAAAAAATAGTTGAATAATTATTTATATCTGTGCTCTAACAGAAATTGTTGTACATTTCAAATGTAACTTGAACTTGTTATTTATATACAGTGGTTTGCAGAAGTATTCACCACCCTGTAAAGTTTTCACATTTTGTTGGCACCTGAGCGTACTCTATGACGCTTTCAAAGACTTTACATGTAGACGCTACACAAACTACTCCACATTAATAAAGTAGAAAAATTACAAATAAGTAAGATTTACAGAGAAAAACAGATTGATCTCAGTTGCATAACTATTCAACCCCTTTTCTACTGCAGCCCTAAATCAGCTCAGGTGCAAATGCTTTGTTTGAAAGGTCACAAAATTAGTGAAATGGTTTCAGCCTATGTGTACTCAGTGGTTTAAGTTGTAGATCATTTCCCTCAGGTATATAAAAGACTTTCAAGCTGCAACTCACATAATGATCCAACAAAGCAACCAAGGAGCTTTAAAAATAACTCAGGGATTAAGTAGTTGAGGCACAGAGCAGGGGAAGGGTACAAGAATATTTCAAAGGTGCTGATTACCCCTCTCAGCACAGTGACTTCTATCATTTAAGAAGTGGAAGATGCATCATACCACCCAGACACTACCCAGATCAGGTCGCCTTCCCAAACTGACCAGCCGTGGCAAGCAGGAAACTGGTCGGGATGTCACTCTGAACCCAAAAATTACCTTGAGAGATATGGAGATCTGTGTCAGAGATGGGAGTCAGTGTTCACACATCAACAATAAGCCAATCCCTACACAAAGCTGGTCTGTGAACTGGTGGCAAGAAAGTAGCCATTACTCAAAAAGCCTCATCTTAAAGCACGTATGGAGTTTGCAAAAAAGCATGTAGATAATACTGCAGACATGTGGAAAAAGGTTTTGTGGTCAGACGAGACAAAAATTAAAATTTTTGGTCTAAATTCCAAGCGTTATGTCTGGCACAAGCTCAACACTGCACATCACCCAGTCAACACCATCCCAACTGTCATGTTATAGGGATACTTCCCTTCAGCAGGGACTGGGAAGCTTGTCAGGATAGAGGGGAGAATGGATGGTGCAAAGTACAGACGAGTCCTTGAGGAAAACCTGTTTGAGTCAGCCAAGACTCTGAAACTGGGGAGGAAATTCACATTTCAGCAGGACAATAACCCAAAGCACAAAGCCAAAGCCACACTGGAGTGGTTGAACAAGAAGAGAATTTATGTTCTTGAGTGGCCCAGTCAAAGTCCTGACTTGAATCCAATCAAATTTATGGCGAGACTTGCAGTCCATCGACAATCCCCAACAAATTTATCAGAACTGGAGCAATTTTCCCGTGAAGAATGGGCAAAAATGTCACTGTGCAAAGCTGTCAATGTGCAAAGCTAGTAGAGACATATCCAAAAAGACAGCAGTAATTGCTGCCAAAAGGTGCTTCTATCAAATAATGTAAATTTCATTGTGTACATTTTCTTTGCAAGTTTTGCTGACATTTAACCTGTTCCTCATATAACAGTGTTCAGTTTAACAACTACAGCTTTGAATTAAAAAGTTTGTTTGAAAAACTGTGGATACATTATTTGTAATTCAACAAAATGTGACATTATTGGTAGGGGGTGAATACTTCTGCAAACCACTGTATAAATAACGTCTCCGCCGGTTTTCAGCCATGGTATTCTGCAATACGTGTTTTCAGAGTTTATTTTTAATAATGAGTCTTAATGACATTTGATAAACAATTTTGGCAAGAGCAGTAAAACACATTATTAACCAGCCAGGCACAAGTTATTTTGCTTTACTACTGCAGCGTAGATTCACTCATGTATCAGTTCTCTGCGCATGGAAACCATATTTTCACAAAATTGCACTAGTAATCTTTAAAAAAAGCACGAGTACTTTACACGTAGCGTTTTCCCATATCAACCCCAACCTTTCCCATTCATTTGCAAGACTTTGGGTGAAAAGCCTGGTTTACTCAAGTAAAATAAACTGAGTGAATGGAAACCCAAAAAAATCATTTTACACCAGACATTTTTTTCCTGTAAATGTTTCGAGTTAAAAAAAAACTTGCATGTAATCAATCAATCAATGTATTGTAGCGCCTTTCATGCCAAGGTACCCCAAAGCACTTCACATTACAAATATACTCTACAATAATATATAATACACAATAAAATATAAAAAAACATAAAAATAAAACATGTATTAACAAATGCTAAAACAGGTCATCCCGATCTACAAAAAGGCCTCTGCAAAAAGATATGTTAAGCTTTGATTTAAATGCATTTATTGAGTCAGCTTTAGGATTTCAATTGGAAGATTGTTCCATAATACAGGTGCATAATGACTAAAGGCTCTTCCATCACAAAAGCTATGATTTATCACTGTAGTCACCAGAAGCCCAGCATCAGCAGATCTCAACTGACATCCAGGGACAGAAGGTAAAAGCATGTCATTAATGTAAGCAGGGCCATTTCCAGAGACAGCCTTAAATGTCATTAATAAAATAAAAAACAATAATTCTAACTCAGAGCTAATGCAAGCAGGCAAGAACGGGTGTAATATGGTCAAATCTTTCTGTACCTGATAGAATTTGTGCAGCTGTATTCTGACATGCTGCAAGTGATTGATAAGTTTACAAGGTAGACCAGCCAATAGGGTGTTAGTCATACAGACAGGATGAGACAAACACATGAATTAAAATTTCTACATCAAATTCTGCAAGATAAAGACTTGAGATATATGTAATGCGTAATTTATTTTAAATTCACAACGATTGGAACTACATAAAAAGCTACAACTTGTTTTAAGATTTACTAAAACATTCTTAGTCCAGTAACCATTCTTGAAATGTTACAAATAGTGGTTTATGCATATTTACAACTGAAGTATACAGTGTTACCTTTTTTTTTTTTTTTTTTTTTACTCTGGATGGTAAATATAAGTTGCTTGATGTCTCTCATAGAGTTGAACAAGATTAACTCAGTGGTGTGGCATAGCAAATCAGGGTCCTATGTTGACCCCATGCCTGTAAATAATGTGAGTTTGATTCCTGGCCTCCAGAAACAGATTGGAATTTTGAACACAGCTTGTCCTTGTCTGTGTTAATCCTGCCTCTCCCAACAAGAGTCCACTTTGAAATGGAATGAAATTCTCCTAAACAGGATAGGACACCATAGGGGAGAAGACTAATCAAAATATAACTTGAGAAAACAGCCCTATCCAGGTAACATACAATATCTCAATGAAATAACAGCAGACATGGTGTTATTAAAGGTTGTTACCCTAGCTGGATAGCACAGGACCATTTCAACTTTTGAAATAAAGGTGACAGACACTAATCATTTTTATCCTAGGATGTAGTTGATGTTAATTGTGGTGGTGTTGTAGAAAACAGGATTTTCTTTATCAACGTTTTAATTAACATATCTGATTCCACTTTGTTAGATACACTTAATAAAAGACTGACAGAGCTGTCATGTCATCCACTACAGCCTTGGTGTGGATCTCAGAACAACAAGGGTTCAAGGTATGAATGAACTAGCTTCTACAGTGGGTACTGGAGCCATAATGTGGCCATTCCCTAATTAGGTAATTGAGTGTCACATGTATATAAAGGGAGAGAAATGTTTGGAGGACAGAAGTTAGTGAAGATGTTGCCCAGCCTGACCTCTAAGTATTGTGACGAGCCAGCTGCCTCAGTCATGCACTGATTGAAACATTGGCAACCTTAATTGGATTGAGCATTGCGACCAATGACGGCATACTTGTTGTTATTGAATAATCCGAAATAAACTGGATAAAAGCAATGTACAGGATGGAGGGGCTGCCTGTGTAACTGAACTGAAAAGTAACTAAACTAATTGAATCGTACTGTGCGCTGTGTGAGACTCTGGGGGGACTTGTCAATGAAGGGAAGTTTTCTTTTTGTATTATTTACTATTTTATTGTATTTACTAGGGATGCACCGAATCCAAGTTTTTGAGATACCGAACAGAATACCGAATCTACAAAAACTGTCAAGAAAACTGAAGGAAACTGTTGAATGAGAAACAGACTGGCAGCTACTAACAAGGGACACGCACAACCTACAGTTTTTAGCCTTTTAGTAGTATTTTCATTACTGGATGGATATCTCTGAATTATATTTCAGTTTGAAAGGTACACAATTTACCGCTAGCCCCCTCCCCCACAATAGAAATGTCAAAATACAGAACTGTTTATTTAGCAGGCCTTAGTTTGCATTGTGTAATTAAAAAAAAAAAAAAAAAAAAAAAAAAAAAAGTCCTGGATTAGTCGTTCACCAACAGCTGTTTATTGAGTTTACCATATCACACGGTCTGTATGTCTGTCTGTCTGTCTGTCTCAAGGCAAAAGAAAACGATGAAGTGGCCCTCCTTCAATACCACACCTACGTACATCAAAGGAAACCAATTAAATTGCTAGACAAAAATAATATAAAACGATATACATCCATAAAAAATAACGCTTATTACTTTAGTGTTCATTCACACACATAGAACACACACATTCAAATGTGAACTGCACGCGCATCATACCGCTAGCAGTTGATTTATTAATATACTTTTTAAATGTTTTCTCATTGTAATTTTCCATTTTTACAGAACACTTACTATTAAACAAAATGACTATTTTATATACATTGGTATTATTTGCATTAGTTTTATTTTCTAAATAGATTCGAGAACAATAATAAAGCAAAGACTAAAAACAAACCTTTCCCACTACATATCACAGTATACAAACACAATAATAACGATATGTATTATAAGTAAACCAACTTATATAATAATTTCCAGACAGACACGAGACCAACATGGAAAAACAACCACCTACGCCAGGTACATTACAAACTGGGCAGTAGCTAATTGGATGGACTAACCCAAGTTCAAATATTAACAGTTCCCTCCCTATAGGGCGATTTAATCGATAAAGACAAAATATATACGACTGGAAGTCTATAAACATTAATTCGGATAATATTCTGATTCTAGAAACACGATGTTTTGGATATTTTTTCACATTTGAATATTATGTTCTCCCTGTGACTTATTTTGGATTAGGTCATCTGCATTCCAACTAGCTCGTCATTCCACTCGCTGACCAGAAGAGGTCGCTCTAATATATACAGTATTATAAAAGGGGTATTTTAAATACTCTATCCTGATTGGTCAAAATTGGTCACATGGGGGCACTTTTTTTCAAAAACGGGCAAATCACTTGCAGATATCCATACACTAGAATTTAAAACTAAAAACGGGAGACCTATTGGAATTCACCGCAATAAACATGAACGATGAGATTTATGTAAATGTTGAATTTCTGGGAAACAAGTGTACATGAGATATTGAATGAATCTGAATCAGACACCAATGATTAATTAAAGTAGTGGGGGAAAAAAAGTAGTAAAATAAATTCAAAATGCCATTCTGATCGCTCTTTTCCTTCTCCCTGAACTACAGCGTTTCCCTATCAGATTTTGAAAATATTTCAAAAATATCTCTTAAACTTTCAGCTTTTCACAAAAGATTTGGGTCCCTCTTTCTTAAGATTTTGCGGTTAAACTATGTTTTGTTGCCGTTGCTCCCGCTTCTTGGTTCTGCCTGCCTGCTGCCACCGGACCCACCCCCTTCGCAGCTGTGTGATCTGATGCTGAACATTTATATTATAATTCATCTCGACAATTCCTGCCATACCTTTTAAATGTGTACAGGTACAATGGTATCATGTATCATGTGCCTGCATTGTTTTAAACTGTTTCTTAACACTGGCCCAGTAGTTCTCCACGTTATCAAGCTGTAAATTGCAATCAGTTTGATAAGTAACCGGGTATTCCCTGCAAATAACGTCTTTCTCGCCACTGTGAAGCTGTAGCACAAATCTGGTATAGATACGTGCTGTTACTACCCCGGATGATTAAAAAAAAAAAAAAAAAAAACGCACTCTCACCTGATACTATTGCAGGTCTTGTGAGGAAGGCTCTGCGTGATTTAAAGGGAGTCTTATTTGTGCTCCGTGATTTAAAGGCAGACTAATTTGTGCTGTGTCATGAATAAAATGCGCAGTAATATTTTACTTTAAAATGTAATGAATAAACCAAGAATCACAAGAAGTGTGACGAATCAAAACTGAACTTTCAACGGCAATGTTCAATTCAACATCTGGAATTATTTGTTTGTTAATGCTTTTTTATGTTTTAAGGGACTATTTTTTTCTAAGGTCAGGCATGGGTAGAAGAATATTTAATACAAATTATTTTTTGTTAATTAAAATGTGTTTTTATGGTTTATTATTATTATTATTATTATTATTATTATTATTATTATTATTATTATTATTATTATTATTATTATTATTATTTGTAATGTTGGTTCATCCATTTTATAAGCGCAGTAAGGCACTTCGGGGTGTGGTATATGCTCTAATATCCACACTCCCCGGGCGGTTAAAGCACTCGGGGCGTGTGGATATTAGAGTATATCCCACACCCTGTCGTGCCTTATTGCTTACTTATTACAATGGATACACTGGTGAAACTATAACCCTGCTACATTGACTTTACCCTTTACAAGAAAGGAACGGTGCGGAACACCGTTCCGGTACGTTTTTTCTATAGGCAGAATCTTGACTTAATTAACTAAGAATATTTTTTTAATTCATAAAAATGCTTCCATTGAGCAAGACTACTCTAATTTCGGTGGCTGGGCATCAATGTAGCAATCTATTTTCTGCATTTCCAGTCAATAAGCAGTATGAACAAATAAATCAGTGTCTGATTCCCTTCCTACATACCAGTTTTGATGGTACGTTCAGAATCTGAGCCTTTGAATAGCGCATATTTTAAATGTGTGTAGTAAAATCTCCCGCAATTGTCTGATTCAGTTGTCCTTGATGCACTGAAAAGAACATTAGTACTATTACAAACTACAGTACTACTTTAAGAAGGATAACGCTTAAAAACAGCTAACAGCAGAAGTGCATGTTACGACTGTGACCATAAACACGGGTTTAAAGCTGTTTGTACTTCGGTCAAAAACCCGGGGATTGGAGTGAACGACTGCCCTTGCATTTGAGATTTACTATATATTACAAAACTATAAATAAGTGCTACACGTGTATTTGAAATAAAAAATAAATAAATGATAATAAAAACTCACAACTTACAATACCAGAACCGCTGTTATTTATTGATTTTTAGCTATTATTCAAATCCAGCTGAATTTGGCTGGGAAAGCGGCACTCAGCACTGGGGGTGTAGCCTCAATGTCGCATGCGAGGCGCACGCATTACCTATTTCAATAAATGCTCCCTCAAGTTCAATGTACAAATAGTCCCGGTACTTAAAGATTTAGGACTACACCACTGGACATAACCCACTATTTACTTTAATGACGTTTCAGTCTGTGTCACCTGATCTGAGACTGAGAGCTATGAGGAAAAAAAAAATACCGTGATGAGTGACCTCAATGATCTCCCTGCAAAATAAAACCCACGTTGATTTAAATGCCGTGTGTGTAACACATATGAAATAGGCTACGAAATTGTTTAAATATATATATATATATTATATTATGTATAATATATTTTAATAAAACACAGCGGTTCACAAATGGTTCAATTTGTATTGGCACATTACAATAACGTAAATTTTAATTTAATAAAGCATATATTGTTCAACAACGTCTTGCAATGACTTGACAGTTGTAAAGTTACAAAAATTATATATTTCTGTGCACCAATTATTTATTATTATTATATTATTATTATTATTATTATTATTATTATTATTATTATTATTATATTATTATTATTCTCAGTATAATCTTTAGAACGCATTTGACAGACAAAGCAATAAAGCACAAAAGTCAACAACAGTTTGCTGTTACTATATATATATAACAGGCTTATTGCATAACTTTACCACATGAAAAGTGTGATCTGATGTGCTTTTGCATACGTTTGCATTCAGCAGCTGCGTGACGTGTTTAGTGCATGCTTTACCAGTGATAGGGAGCCCAGAGCTGCGACAGAGTTCATAAAACGTGTTCTTATTAAATACAACAGTTATGTTCAACACAAATTGAATAGGTAACAGGGGAATCTCAGGGGTTAAATTACTCTGGGCCACTTATTTCAAAGTTCATTCTCACAGAGTGGGAAATCCTCTGGCACATTCCACTTAGCACATTCCCCCTTCTTATTCACATACAGCAAATGCAACACAAATTGAATAAGTAACTGGGTATTTCAGAGGTTAAATCGTTTTGGGCCCCTTATATCGAAGTTGATTCTCACAGGGCGGGGAATTCCTCTGTCACCCATGGGTACTTACCCCAGCTCAAGATGGATTTTGATACGAAAACAGCTAGCGAACATGGCACAGGTAGCAAGGTTGCACGTTTTTCAGTTGATGCAAATTGAATAAGTAACTGGGGTGTTTCGGGGGTTAAATCACTTTGGGCCACTTATTTAGAAGTTGATTCTCAGAGTGGGAACTTTGACAGATGACTTTACAACAGGAAGGAAATTTGTTTTTGTGGACCAATGTCTGGCAGTTAACCCCGCAGCTTTATTACTGTATTAATCCACAACATTGTGCTTTATTTTCTATAGAATGTGACTTTTGTGTTAGTCCTATTATTGAAATGTATTCTTGCTTTTTGTAAAGAAAGTGAAGAAAATATCTTTATCAAAGCCACTTTGATATATAAAAACTATCTGTCCACTATATATATATATATATATATATATATATATATATATATATATATATATATATATATATATATATATATATTAACATTATCGTTTTCCTAACATATTGAACTGCTAGCTTTTATGTACACTAATCTTTCTTTACAGTATTTGTAAAACTGTATGTGCATTGAGCCTTACTCAATTAAATGTAATTTTAATTCTTCAAATCAAACTATATAGCCTACTGCTCTACTTAATTCTAACTTTTAATTATCATTCAAAGAAATATGTACGAGTCTGTCTCTCATCTCCAAGAGGAACATGTCCATATCTGCCCTCTCTGTGAAAGTGTACAAGAATGATACCATGCACTCCTCCCTCTTCACCGCCCAAATGTCCATTTTGATAGCTGAGAATGGCATTTTGCACATCACTAGTCTCCACTGCAAGTACTGATGGCTCCAAAACATTTCCTAAAAACAAATGCTTATTTTCCTCAACCCATTTACTTGCTGCAAGAGTGTCCTTTATGTGATGCTCCTATAAAAACAAATTTGATTTCTGAAATAACATTTGATGTCTTTGTTACTTTTTTTTTTTTTTTTTTGCTGAATTGGGCCATTTCATGGCAATCAGCTCAATTGCTGTTAAGTCAGAAGGGAATTAAATAGTGCCCCTTTAGCTGTATGCACAGCACTATGAATGAGGAATCATACGTGTTTTAGATGACATAAGGATGTTAAGAAACAAGTCAGTTACAAAGTAGTTGTTTTGCAAACAGCAAAACTTTACTATTAGTATCAGGCATGAAATGTTATTGTTATCATAATAATCTTTATTTTTAAACCGCACCTTTCATAGTGGACCACCATCACAAAGCGCTTTACAAGATACAAGACTAGGGTATGTGAACTTTGCTTCAGCCTCTGTTCCCCGAGTCAGTGGGGGGGAAACAACCCAGTTACTTATTGAATTTGCATTAATTGGAAAACAATTAGTGGCCCAAAACAATTTAACCCCTGAAACACCCCAGTTACTTATTGAATTTGCATTAATTGGAAAACATGTGACCATGCTACCTGTGCCATGTTTGCCCGCTGTTTTTGTATCAAAATTCATCTTGGGCTGGGGTAAATAGATATAGGTACCATAGAGGAGTTCCCTCTCTGTGAGAATCAACTTTGAAATAATAATTTTTTTTCTTTAACTTGTTATTTTGGATCTTGTGTTTGTTTGGTTTTTGTTTTGTTAATTAACACATGGGTGCTTGTGGCAGTGTGCCCTACCCTGTGCGTCTTTGTTTATATGTTGTGTGTTTTAATGTGGGTGTATATGTATAAATGCACAGGACATAATGTGGGTTATGAGCATGAGTAATGTAAAATGTGGACTTGGATTGCTCATCACTTCATGTGCGGATAAAATGTGTATAATGTGTGTCACGGGAGTGTACTAGTTAATTCAAGTGCAGATGTACCGAGAATCTAATTGAATGATTGATTAGCAGTCGAGTCTTGGTACAGATAAAAGGTACACATTTTCACCCACTCGGAGTTGTGTGTTCGTGAGTGGAGAACGGGATTGGAGACAGAGGTAGTAGTAATAATAATCATAACAGCTCACCGTGTTTGTCTGTATAGTCCATTTTGTTTGTCTCTTTAACCTAAACCTGTATTATTATTAAACTCCTGCATGTGGAGTTACTTCTGAGGCGTGCATCAGCAGGAGCACAACAGCAACCAGAAAAGGCTATGTAATGATATGAAAGTAGCAAAAATCATAGAGATTAAAATCATTATTTACTGGCTTGATAAATGCATAAAGTGACTTAGATCAGTCCTCAAGTTTCAATTTATGGTTAGAAGGTTGTCACAAATTGTGTCAGAAGTGGCAGCATAGGTTATGGTTGTCTTGCATGGATCTTTACTGTGTGCATAACCTCTGTGTATGAGACAGTACTGTAGTATATATTATCAGACCAGGAAATGGTATTTGACATGTGAGGTCTGGTGAGAAAGAACAATGAGGATCACTGCTTCTGTGATTTGAATCTGCTATTTTATTTGACAAAAATGCAATTTAGAGATACATTATCTGAATGATGGGTTGTATTTTTTCCCTTTTCTCCAACTATATTGTTCAGTTTTATCAATCTAAGGCAGAACAAATCATTCTTGAAGAAACAGGTTATGAGACATGTCCCCATATACCCACATAAGGGTGCTTGGTCTTTGATTTCCTAAACCTTTCTGGTATATAAGTAATGTGTTTACTATGATAATCACCATTTGTGAGCATTAATACTGTAACAAAACACCCCTTAAAGGTATGTTAGCTTTTTAGTCGTCGATTAGGTCCAATAGAATAAACTGGATTGAAGGATAGACTTTGGCTGGGACAAGCTGAATATTCATTAGGAGTTGAAATGTACTTCAGAAGTAAAAGTCAGCAGCATCACAAGGTCACAGGGTTACAGCAATCATAAGAAAACAGGCTATCTAGAGACAACATATAAAGTGAAATCAATACCTCAGCGTGAAATGTCTAATTTACCCAACAAAAACAAATGAACAACACTTCATGGATGTAGATGTAAGGAGGAACCAACGTTTGTTTGGCAAAAAAAAAAGTTTACAGTCCTTGGAGGACGGGAGGAGACTGGGATTAGTGGGAAATACACAATTCACTTTGTACACTTGTATACCCTCCATGTGAGGATCCGTTACCAAATCAAGACATTCAGTATTGTACTGGCCACATGGGTACATTTGGAGGGTGTGCGCTTGTTAATGTCATGGGAATATATCGCATTCATTATCTGTGGAATGAGCTGACACTTTAATCCCTGCCACAAACACATCACACCGTAGAAAATAGAATCATAAGTCTACAGTTTCTTCTGTGCCTATGTTTTTCAGTTGTAATTTATGATCCAACAGTACAAAAAGGTTTGCACAGTACCAGAAGCCAGGTTTCGCTACCATTAGTAACACAAAATGATCTGCTTTAAAATGGTACCTGATTAGATTTGATTAAATAGATTGTATAATTATAACTAAAGTTATGAAAATGAAATTGCTTTGCATTTTCATGAGAGCCACAGTATGACAATAGTAATAAAGAATAGCAGGCATTGATGTTTTCACTTTTTTTTTGTGATCAGTTATTTTTATTTTCCATAAAAACAGCTTAAAGATCTTGAGAGAATCCATACAGTTACAAAGAAAGCAAAACAAAACGTAACATAAAATTAAGTATATACATTTGTGTCAGAGCTTGTTTATACAATAATATAATAATATTTATATATATATAATATATATAGATATTTATATATATATATATATAAGAGAAAATATAGGCAGGGCAGTATGATATCATATATATAATATATATATATATAGATATATTACTAAAATTATGCAATTGAGATGTTGGAAAGCGCAGAGAGGTTCAGACTCCAAGCATGAAGTGTGGAAGCATGAGATTTGTTAATGTGCGCTGTAGTGTATTCCAACCTGACAATGTCCCTAAACATGCCCAGCCACTTCTGCATTAGGAGAGACCCAGGAGCAGACTATAGCTTTTTTTTTGCAGTTGTCAACCCTGCAAGTAGAAGTTTCCATTGATGTGGTGAGAGAAAGAGAAGAGTCGTCATTTAAAAGTAGTAGGGATGGGACACGGTATGTCAGATTTTAGAATGCCAGTGTACTACATACATGGGACCAAAGTCTAGCTACTACAGGACACTACCAAAACAGGCAGCATGTTACCAACTGTACCAGACCCACAGTTTTTGCAGGAGGGGTCTGAGATCCTTTTAATTTGGTAGCGCCTGAGTGGGGTGTCATAGGCCCTATGGGTAACCTTAAAAGTGCTGGGTTTTTAGAGGACATAAAAGTATTTTCCCATATTGTGTGCCAGTCAGGAGAACATCCTAGGTCTCTCAGTTCCTGGTCCCATAACTTACAAGCCCCAAGGATATTACATTTTTGGGATATAAGACGATCATAAATGTTGGACACAATACCATGTGAAGGTTGATCTTTCTTTAACCATGTTGTCATGGGGTGCGAAGAAAGCTCTAGATTCCACGGCACTCCAAATGCTCGTAGAGCTGACCTAAGTCAAACACATAAAGTATGAAAAACCTATGAGGGAGAAGTTGTCTTGAAGAATGTGTAAAGGCCAGTCTTATTAAATATATCATTGAGTGTAAATACCCCTAGTGGACAAGGCTGTGTAAACAAAAGGCTGATGATTCATTAACAATTTATAATTATTCCAAGCCGGAGGTGATTTAGAGAAAGAAAAGGAATACCCAATATGTTTCTCTATGATATATCACATTCTTAGTGAGTTGGATATGATAGGACCAAATCTAAGGGTAGCTGTTTTAAGTTTAATGCCAGAGTAGGGCAGATCTTGCAATCTGTGTGTCTTCACTAAACTTTCCTCTATCTGTCTCCAAGGTACTAAGGAGTTATAGTCCAACCAGGTTTTCAGTGCCTTCATCTGACAATAGTACAGCTTCATACTGGGAAGAGACAAACCTCCAAGATGTTTGGGACACTGAAGAGTAGTGAAACGAATGCAAGACCTTTTACCTCCCCATATTAACCTGGTTAACATTTGAATTAATTTCCTCAAAGTTTTTTGACGGAGGTGGGATAGGAAGCATAAAAAACAAAGTTTAGATGAGGTAGGACATTCATTTTAACTATTGAAATTTTCCCTTGTATAGAGAGTTGGAGTGAGGACCATCAATGTAAGTCTCCACCTATTTTCTGTTTGAGCTTGGAGTAGGTGCTTTTAGAGATTTGTGAAAGGGTAGGGACAATGTCTGTGCCCAGGTAAGTAAGTCCAGTTGTATGCCAGTTTAAAGGTAAGGAGGGGGGTAATGTCAAGCTTCTGGCTGCTGAGTTCAGGGGCAAAAGTACAAATTTTGACCAATTAATTTTGTAGCCAGAAAATCTTCCAAAATGACAAAGTGATGATTACCCATGGCCCTCTTTGCAATGTTCATGTTATTTTTATCTTTATCAGCGTTTCCAGTCTCCTCAGAGAGAAGTGAAGCTTCACTCATAGGGCCCTTGCAAGTTGAGGAGACTTCTCTCCTCCACGCAGCCCTTGCTCCTGTCTCGTGGACTATTAAAACCCAGAGCATAGCCTATTTGAGTAAAATAATCTGACTTAAATAGGCCTACCAATTAAAACACATGTCTCTTTTTTTGTAAATAGTATAACATGGTTAATAAAATGTTCAGTACAGCATTTTAATTGCTGTACGAACATTTTCACACATGATTTCATTATCGGTACAGAAACTTAAGCAACAAAATCTGTCTTCTACGAGTAGTAGGTCACAGGCATGATTTAGTTTATTTTCTGTTCCCAAGTGTTATCTTATCAGACTGATAATATAAAGAGGAGCACTTCCAATTGATTTAAAGCTGGAAATTACACCCTCAGTGACAAATTGAGACACATTGATTGTTCCTTGCGTGAAGTGAAGAAAAAAAAAAATATATATATATATATATATATATATATATATATATATATATATATATATATATATAGCTCTGGAAAAAATTGAGACCACTGCAAAATTATCAGTTTCTCTGGTTTTACTATTTATAGGTATGTGTTTGGGTAAAATGAACATTTTTGTTTTATTCTATAAACTACTGACAACATTTCTCCCAAATTCCAAATAAAAATATTGTCATTTAGAGCATTTATTTGCAGAAAATGACAACTGGTCAAAATAACAAAAAAGATGCAGTGTTGTCAGACCTCGAATAATGCAAAGAAAATAAGTTCAGATTCATTTTTAAACAACACAGTACTAATGTTTTAACTTAGGAAGAGTTCAGAAATCAATATTTGGTGGAATAACCCTGATTTTCAATCACAGCTTTCATGCATCTTGGCATGCTCTCCACCAGTCTTTCACATTGATGTTGGGTGACTTTATGCCACTCCTGGCGCAAAAATTCAAGCAGCTCGGCTTTGTTTGATGGCTAGTGACCATCCATCTTCCTCTGAACACATTCCAGAGGTTTTCAATGGGGTTCAGGTCTGGAGATTGGGCTGGCCATGACAGGGTCTTGATCTGGTGGTCCTCCATCCACACCTTGATTGACCTGGCTGTGTGGCATGGAGCATTGTCCTGCTGGAAAAACCAATCCTCAGAGTTGGGGAACATTGTCAGAGCAGAAGGAAACAAGTTTTCTTCCAGGACAACCTTGTTATTTTCTGCAAATAAATGCTCTAAATGACAATATTTTTATTTGGAATTTGGGAGAAATGTTGTCAGTAGTTTATAGAATAAAACAAAAATGTTCATTTTACCCAAACACATACCTATAAATAGTAAAACCAGAGAAACTGATAATTTTGCAGTGGTCTCTTAATTTTTTCCAGAGCTGTATATATATATATGTATATATATATATATATATATATATTATATATATCTAATATATATGTTATATATATATATATATAATGTGTTTATAATATATATACAAACATAGGTGTTATATATACAACACACAAAACAGAGCAGACAGAGTTCCACATATAATTGGTAATGAATAAAACATTACTACATCCTTCAGCTGAAAACAAAAAAACATATTTTTGCCTATATAGTTTCCATGAGAACTTCTGCAGGGCACCTAACAGACAAAATGAAACAAAGGCACAGTGGTATGTCCATTGTGGCAAACAATGTTATTCTATTTATTTCAGCTAGTGATGCTGTGTCATTAGGGTTTTTCATGTTAATTTACACAAGTGGCATTGGTAAGGATCCAGGGGAGGTATCACATATAACGATTTGCTTTAGATGTCTAAGCTGCATACATCCCAACATTGATTAATCAGGCTGCTGAGATATTCAGCTCTTTCATAATTATGGACAAGTTTAAGAGCAGCAAAAAACAGCAAAACAGTGAGGATTATGTTGAAAACAAATGTAATACCTTATGTACAACGTATTTAAGGAAACACCAGTGATTCCAACATCAAATTGCATAGACATAAGCATAACACACATAACTAAGAGGCAGTCTTTCAGTCAGTACATTCTTGTGTTAATTAATCACCGTTATTAAAATACATATGTTATAGATATTCAAAAACATTGACCCAACAATGGGTGACGAATAATAGGTAGAATAGTTAGAGCACAGCCTTATTCTTCAGAGCATCCCAGTGCCCCCTGCTAAAAAACAAACAATACAATAATAAATCTATGCTTCTGTTCATCCTGGTGAACAAAAATGAGGCAGAGGAGCATTGTGTACTCCCCCCCCTGAACGAGGCTAGGAGTGAGGTGGTGGTGGTTGGGGAGGAGGTGGCAATTCAAAATCATGGCAAGACTGAGTTTAATAGGTTTATATTACCTTGTAGGTTAATGGGAACTTGCTGGTAATAGGCTTGTAGATTAACCAAATATATACTAGGTACTTGTATTATAGATTACCTGCCTGAAAAATCTCACAAACTTTACATTATGATTTGTTTCACTCTCTTCTTTTACATAATAATAATTCAAAGTGTCAGTCAGGAAGCAAAATAGGGTTAAAATATTCTTTTGTTTTTTTTCAGTCTGCACAAATCATGGCCTTGCCTCTCTGATCCATATAGAAGCCCTGCAATTACAGAAAAGAAACCATGAGAGACCAAACCAGCTGAGATGAGGAAGAAAGGGAGATTGTGGGAGCTAAAGTTACTTGATTTACATGCACTTTTACTACAGTGTTCAGTAGTACACTATAGTATAATATCTACGCAGACCTGTTTTTTCTGTGTTGTAGGAGTTGCCCTCCTTGTTCAGAAGATTGGGATGAATTTCATTTAACCTGTATGTGGTCAGTGTGCTGACATCATTGGATGGATAGATGCATAGGTTTCAGATTTTATGAGATGAGCATGAGAGTGAAACAAGGTCCAGATGTGGGTGTCACACAATTCAGGAGACTTGAGGTGTTAATTACCTTTGTGGAATAACAGTGTAATATTATTACCTTCTGGGCAGAGCTAACAGTAACGCTGATGTCAGAGTTAGCTGAGCACTCCTTTAGCTAACCCTGGTAGAACTGTTAAGTAGGATGTTAATAACAGCACAATGTAATGGAACTTCTGTTCATCCAACTTGTAATGAAGATATGCAAAAAAAAAAAAAAAAAAAAAAAAAGTAAGATTTGGTTACAATCCCCATTTTGTTTGAATAAAAACACATAGGTAAGAAGGGCCAGTGTTTATCATGATGTTTATTTTTCCCAAACCCCAGAATGTAGTCTAAAGCCCAGGATAATACCGCTGGTCCTGTGGTGACGCTGAGCAGTACCGCTCAAATCGAATCTAGGAGTTTTTTTATGGCTGCTGCGAGATGATGTCAGTGGATTAACCAATCACAAACAAGTACTGACAACATGTGCTTGCCAGGAAAAATCCTGAATTAAACTGTTGTCTACGGAGGTGTCATAAAAGGACAAGCAAGTCAGTATTTTTATACATTGCCCATGATAAGCATCCTTCCTGCCTTTTTTAAAATTATTATTTCTGTAGTTCACTACCATCTTTACTAAATAACTGGCTGCAAAAGGATATTTTTTCTAACACTTTAGAAGTAGGCTACTTGCTGTCAGCAACGTATTGTATGTTTCTTTGCTGTTCCCAGATCGCTCATTTCATACACCTCCATATAGATGATGAAAAAACAACTTTTAAAAAACAAACCAGTGTTTTTATTTAGTAGATTATATGGAGGGTATTACTTCTATGTCCAAACGTTTTGCATCAGGCATGCATCCTGAGGCCCTAGAATTAATACATGTTACTTATGACTTACCACTGAAATTGTACATATCACTTTGTTTTTTCCCAAAAATGTGATGTGGCAGGCTGGCGAGTGGATAGAGGCCCAGAGACAGACTGCAGTTCAAAAAAATAACTATTTTATTATAAATAAACAAAAATAAAGTGCACAAGGGCAAAATAACAGATACTCAAACACAAATAAAGCAAAAACAAAACTCACAAAAATAAAGTTTCCAGGCTGGGCAATGCCTTCACTGGATTTAGAAAATTTCAAACACAACACAAACAAAACACCAACCTGCTTCCTCAGCTCCCTCTCTCCAAATGAGAAGCAGAGGCCTCCTTTTATATCAGGTGGCTGGGCGCTGATTGATCGTTAATCAACCTAATCAACTAATCAACCCCAGCCACCTGAACATAATAAACCCAGGCAGGTAGGGGAAGTTAACCCCATCCCTGCCAATTTAAAGGGCAGAGCTTTGCTCTGCCACACACCTCCCCCCATGTACAACGTACACCGGCCGCAATCGGCCAACTCCCCCCTTCCCCCCCACCCTCCCCACCCCCCTCCCCCCAAGAGTCCAATTATGTCCCTTGGGTGGGCTGTTATGGTGGGTGGTGGTGGGCGGGGTTGATGTCGGAGCCCCCAAGCCTTCTTTGGTTGAGGGGGCCCCGAATCTCCAAGGTAGCACGGCGACGGCGGCCCGGCTCCCTCTGGTGGCGGAGGCGGCGGCGGCGGCCCGGCTCCCTCTGGTGGCGGAGGCGGCGGCGGCGGCCCGGCTCCCTCTGGTGGCGGAGGCGGCGGCGGCGGCCCGGCTCCCTCTGGTGGCGGAGGCGGCGGCGGCGGCCCGGCTCCCTCTGGTGGCGGAGGTGGCGGAGGCGGCGGCGGCGGCCCGGCTCCCTCTGGTGGCGGAGGCGGCGGCGGCGGCCCGGCTCCCTCTGGTGGCGGAGGCGGCGGCTCCTCTCCCTCTCGGGCTCTGGGAGCGACGGCAGATCCTCCTCCCTCTCTGGCTCTGGGAGCGACGGCAGATCCTCCTCCCTCTCTGGCTCTGGGAGCGACGGCAGATCCTCCTCCCTCTCTGGCTCTGGGAGCGACGGAGGCTCCTCACCCCTCTCTGGCTCTGGGAGCGACGGAGGCTCCTCACCCCTCTCTGGCTCTGGGAGCGACGGAGGCTCCTCACCCCTCTCTGGCTCTGGGAGCGACGGCAGATCCTCCTCCCTCTCTGGCTCTGGGAGCGACGGCAGCTCCTCACCCCTCTCTGGCTCTGGGAGCGACGGCAGCTCCTCACCCCTCTCTGGCTCTGGGAGCGACGGCAGCTCCTCCCCCCTCTCTGGCTCTGGGAGCGACGGCAGATCCTCCTCCCTCTCTGGCTCTGGGAGCGACGGCAGATCCTCCTCCCTCTCTGGCTCTGGGAGCGACGGCAGATCCTCCTCCCTCTCTGGCTCTGGGAGCGACGGCTGCTCCTCCTCCCTCTCTGGCTCTGGGAGCGACAGCAGATCCTCCTCCCTCTCTGGCTCTGGGAGCGACGGAGGCTCCTCCTCCCTCTCTGGCTCTGGGAGCGACGGCAGCTCCTCACCCCTCTCTGGCTCTGGGAGCGACGGCAGCTCCTCACTCCTCTCTGGCTCTGGGAGCGACGGAGGCTCCTCCTCCCTCTCTGGCTCTGGGAGCGACGGCAGATCCTCCTCCCTCTCTGGCTCTGGGAGCGACGGCAGATCCTCCTCCCCCTCTCTGGCTCTGGGAGCGACGGCAGATCCTCCTCCCTCTCTGGCTCTGGGAGCGACGGCAGATCCTCCTCCCTCTCTGGCTCTGGGAGCGACGGCAGCTCCTCACCCCTCTCTGGCTCTGGGAGCGACGGCAGCTCCTCACCCCTCTCTGGCTCTGGGAGCGACGGAGGCTCCTCACCCCTCTCTGGCTCTGGGAGCGACGGCAGCTCCTCACCCCTCTCTGGCTCTGGGAGCGACGGCAGCTCCTCACCCCTCTCTGGCTCTGGGGACGACGGCTCACCCCTCTTTATTGGAGTGACCGGGGCATCTCCCATGTCTACCGCCAGGTAATTAACCACCATGAGGGCAACCTCTGGGAAGGAGACCGGGTGGTGCTGTTCCTCCCACTGTTCCCACCTCTCCCCATCTCGACGCCACAGCGTGTTGATAACTATGGGGAGATCGTGGACGAGGTCTGCCTCAGGGTGCATCAACCAGTCCCAGATCTCCTGTGAAGGTGGTGAAGGTGGTGGTGCTGGAGGTAGTGGGGTGGCCCCTGATGCCCGGGGTGAACACGGCACCTCTTCCTGGGCCTGGTTGTAGGGGCATCCTGCCCAGTTGTGGCCGTCCTCCTCACACCGGCCACACCAGTTTGCCGGTGGCACGTCTGGGCAGGACCGCCAACGATGGTCCTCCTTCCCACACCAGGAACACCAGGGGAAGAGGCTGGCCGGGTCCTCCAGCGGTGGCTGCAGCAGCTTACATTTCTTCAGCTGCTGCTGCTTTTCCTGCCTTTGCCGCTGTCTGCTCTTCTTTCCCATTTTTTTTTTTTTTTTTTTGAAAAAAAAAAAAAAATTATCCCAAAAATTCCATAAAACAAAACAAAAATACTGCTCTGAGCCTCTAGGTGGCGCTATCCCACTTCTGACACCAAATGTGGCAGGCTGGCGAGTGGATAGAGGCCCAGAGACAGACTGCAGTTCAAAAAAATAACTATTTTATTATAAATAAACAAAAATAAAGTGCACAAGGGCAAAATAACAGATACTCAAACACAAATAAAGCAAAAACAAAACTCACAAAAATAAAGTTTCCAGGCTGGGCAATGCCTTCACTGGATTTAGAAAATTCAAAAAAAACCACAAAACAAACACCAACCTGCTTCCTCAGCTCCCTCTCTCCAAATGAGAAGCAGAGGCCTCCTTTTATATCAGGTGGCTGGGCGCTGATTGATCGTTAATCAACCTAATCAACTAATCAACCCCAGCCACCTGAACATAATAAACCCAGGCAGGTAGGGGAAGTTAACCCCATCCCTGCCAATTTAAAAAGGGCAGAGCTTTGCTCTGCCACATGTGACATTTCAAAATCTAACATGAAATACTGAACTACTATTGTAGTTTCTGGAAAACCTTTGAGATTGCATGATGTTAAATAAAACATTGAAAGTGGTAGGTTCAAAACATCGAAACATATAGGTTTTTTTTTTGTTTGCTTGTTTTTTAATTGTCTGCATCATAATATTCTACCAGGTGATGCAAACCTTTTGGCCATATATGTCAATTATATTCAAGTACATAGTCTACACTGTGGTAAAACTAAATCACTTAGAATTACCATCTGTACCAGTACCAAAAGACTGAAACTTTCTTACATCAAATGTGAAAAAAACATAAATACACAATGAGATATATTTCATCAAACTAAGGTAAAATTGTTATTCTCCTTCCATTTACTTTAAGAGTGTGTAGTGATCTTTCAAACAGAAAAGCTAAATAACTGGACATCTACCAATCATGTGATTCCACATGTTGGTCAACGTCAAAATAAACCAGCAATTTGATATCCACACCATTTATATTAAACAATGTATTCATGTTTTAAAATAGCACATATCACACACACAAAAAAAAAAAAAAAAAAATTATCGTTGTTTGAACTTGCAACATGACGTCCTTGAAGAGCACATGGCCTTAGCCTGCTTCTCCACTGCACTGTTGTTGAAATGGGTTAATTTTTTAAGCTTACATCCATGCCTGACCAGCTTTCGCTGAAAACCTGAAGGTTCTGCTTGATTCTAGAATTGCTCTATTTCCTGTTTGAAAATATCTAGTTTCCTGTTTGATAGTTACCATAGAATGGTACACAAGAGTGGCATGTAGCTTCCTTGTCTAAATCTCTGATCTCTGATAAATTGTAGTTCCTCATTTAATTAAAAATAAAGGAATAATTTTCATGAACAAAAGGGGCTGCTACTTTTTTAAATGATTTCTTCCTTGAAGAAAGTACTGGCCATTATTCCTGCAATTTAAGAAAATCGTTTTTTAACAGTTCAGTCAATTAAAAACAAAAATGTAGCCTAACGGGTCTGACCAAGCATAACCAAGTCAGAATATGTCTAGTTTGGGTCTTACCTTCGAAAATAAGTAGACGCCTGGGTCCTTTCCTGGATATAGCCCCCCATACATGTACTGTATTTTCAGTGAGTGTTTTGATTTTGGCTTCAAAAAATCCAAAATATCTCCTTTCTTTTATATCTAATCCTCCAAAGCATATTGTAATTAGATTTAGATATAAAAAACATAAACAGCGTAATTAAAATGGTAATTAAAGAGTCCCTGAGGGAATACTATAAGAGAAATGGCATATTCAGTGGAATATTTTGTCAACATTAAGTAAAATGGATATAAGAAAAAGATCAGTATCCTTAAATGTTGCAATGAAACGGCTGATTTCCATACACAAAAAAATAAAAATAAATTAGTTATTTTGATTTAGAGTTTTTTTAAATAACATGTCACATAATATAAATAATGTACGTTTTGTCTTTTTATTTTCAAATTTCAGCTTGTCACAAGAACAATTTTTGACCTGTGTTTACAGAGTTTATTTTTGCATGTTATTGACAGACTTGTGGTTTTGCTGGCTACCTCCATTGCTATTTCACAGGCGGGAGATAGGGCTGCGTGACGAATATGGGTTAGTATTTAGAGGCTTAGAGTGATGATGGCCTGCAGGCCAGGAGTGCTTGTGATGGTGGCTTGCAGGCCAGGAGTGCTTATTTTGAACTGTTAGTGGCCTCGTGGACCGGGCCATGCCCCCAGAGGATGGAAAGGTTCATAACCTGGAAAGAAGGAAGGAAAGAGAATCCCTGTCTCCAGAAGACGCCCTCAGAGAGGCGAGGCAGGTCCTCCAAGGTCAAGCACTCGAGTGCGCTTGCAGGGGTATCTGAAAGAGTTTGTTAATATTTGTTTTTTAGTATTTAAAGCTTGTAGATGACTACAGCTCTTACTGGTACAGTGAGACAAGAAAAAGTGCATGAGCTGTGAAAGAACAGTGTTGCTGGTGGTCCCCTCTGACTCCTCTTTTAACGAAGGCATGAGTAGCTGCGACTGACTCGAGACCGGAGAAATGAGACTCACTAACCCTCCAAAAAGATGGACCACTGGCTCCTTGCAAGGACCGCACCTGTGAAGACAAACAAAAGACCTTGTGCCAATGCGCAACAAAAAAACAGTGAAGGACTAACTAGGACAAAGAGAGAGATGGTTAGTAAGATGGGTTATGTGCAACCCTCTGCTCAGTGGAGAGGGAAAAAAACCGTATGTTAGGAGGAAACCTCTGGTGGCCCCACTCCGGGTATACTAGCAATTGATTGATGAGCTGCTGAGATGTCTGTAGGAGAACGAATGTAGGAGTGGACTACTGCTGATGACCAGCGACCCATAGTTTTTATAAGGTGATGACTAATATTGGCTTTTGCTGCTGATGAGGCTGTGCCGATCCTGAATGAGTGTGGGGTATAGAACTTGGGAGATAGATCTGCTCTCTGCAGATGAGAGAAGAAAGGTGAGTTGCGAACCAGTGTCTTGTAATGACATTATGGGAACAATCAATAAACAGGGGATCTAGGGGACTGAAGGGTTTTTTTGAAGATCGGAACCTGGACAAGGAAGCGTAAAGGCAGAGATGAGAGTTTATCTTGAATAATTGAATAAATTGTCCTTGACGAAGCTGGTAAGTCTTGGATGAGTGAAAGAACAGAATTAAATGATGATCAGGAATTATTGAAAGGTCACAAGAACGAATACCTATGGCTGGGAAACTAGATAATGATGGTACTGTGAATTCTGAACTTCTTGGGGCTGCTATGCGGTTTCTGAATCTGGAGGGGGGGGGGGGGGGGGGGGGCTGGAGGTTTGGAGGATGAATGGGCAACCACTGTTTTTGGGCACAGAGCTGTTGAGTAAGCTGTTGAGTCGCAGACTCTGCATGCATTGGCCCAAAGGCCACTGAAAATATGGTTGAAGAGATCGTTGTCTGGGGAAGACCAATCAGTAATAATGTTATCTATAGAGAGAATTGCTGCTCCTTTGGCTGAAAATGCTTTGATATTCAAAAATCACGATTCCCCCATATCACAAATAACTCTACAATGTAACTAATGATACTGATCCAATCATTGGTAGAGCAGAGGACGTCCCAGAAGATAGACCAGGCAAGAACAAATTCACCAACAGAAAGATTGAAAGAAGAAAAGAATATGATGCAATATGAATGGCAACGTGATTGTCATCCTTACCTTCAATTATTTGACGGCGTAATTGAGGGGAAAGAGTGGTGGCGAATAGCTGCTGCAGACTCAGGAAAAGCTGATGTGAGGTTGAATGCTGGTATGTTGACGGTTGAAATTGAAGTTGAAGCAGGGGCTGGCTGAGTTGCTATGGCAAGGGGTGCGGAGACAGAAATGCTTGAGCATGAAGGAGGGCGGATACAGAAAAAACTGCAGTGGCGGCAGCTGATGTTCCTGCTGAAGCAAATCGGCTATCTATGCCGTCCAGCCAGGTGTTTATGGCTGACAAAGCATCTGCGAAAGGTTGCATAAATTGTTTTACATCCTGGAAGATTTTTGACTGCAGTTCTAACATGGTTGCTTCAGCTGCTGGCAACTGATGATCCGAATCTGAGGCTTCAGGCGGAGCTGGAGTGATGACGTCAGCAGAGCTGGCAGCTTGAGGTGAGGCTAGCGCTGTAGAGGGAGACTGGGCAGCGAGAGGTAGAAAAAGGTCTCTACTGAAAGAGAATCACTGGGCAAATGAAAAAGATCAATTCTACTAGAAGCAGATGGAATACAGATTCTCTTGTTGAATAGGGCTTTGAGCAGTTTGGATATCGGCCAGTCTTTGAAGAAAAGTCGTTCAGGGTTGGGGTTTTTATGGCATTTCCTTTTTGAGCGACACAGCTGGGAAAGTTCTGGGTCAAGGACTGCAACAAAGGAGCAAGATGGTGCTGGAGGTATCGAAAATGTTCAGTTTGGCAGAAGATGCGGTAGGTAAATCCATGTTCAGTGTCAGGTCCAGTCTTGGTTCATTAAGCAAATTGGGTAACTGTGTTGAAACTAGGTCAAAGCCAAATTGGGAAGTCATACAAAAAAGGTCAAAAGCCAGATTGGGTAGTCAAACAGGTTCAGTAGTCAAAATGTTGTTAACATAATTATTTTTAATGCTCTTTCTCTCCCTTTCTCTCTATAAAAAAGCAAACACAAGAGAAGTAACATTGTGACGTGGCTTAAATAGGCAGATAGCTTTGATAGGCAGGAGAAAAATAGGAGAAGAGCAGCTCCAGCTCCCGCCCTTGAACCCCAATTTAAAGTTCACATTTAAAAATGGCATGCTAGCTACTAGGAACCAGATGAGCGTCCATGGACCAAATAGACTCCTCTTGATCATATATTTTCTTATGTTTATATGGCAAATTTTTACTTGGCTAGGGATTGATCAACCTATACACCACATGGATAAACCACAGCTTTGTAGCATTTTACAGCAATGGAGAATCACGCTGGATTGCATCTAATATCAATTTCAGTTTGAAAAAGTCACTTTCGAGACAACAAAGTATTCAAGTTTTGGTTTCCGATTATGAGTATGGATAATGGGTTTGCAGCAGAGTTGTGGCATGAAAGAGACTTACTGAACTGCAGTGTAAAGCACAAATGCACACTTTAATAAACAAAATAACACAAAACACAAACAAAGGCGCAATGGCCATGACAAAATATTCAA
Source organism: Polyodon spathula (assembly GCF_017654505.1). Taxonomy (NCBI): domain Eukaryota; kingdom Metazoa; phylum Chordata; class Actinopteri; order Acipenseriformes; family Polyodontidae; genus Polyodon; species Polyodon spathula. Next base: position 20,469,055 of record NC_054554.1, on the reverse strand, counting down.
ACAAAACACAGTTTATAGGCTAGGCATTCACCTTCACTAATGACAGATACAATATAATAACAGATTCAAAACTCACCAACTCTTCTCTCTGCCACACGATTTCTGCCTGCTTTTATGCAGCTAGCCACTCCCCAATTAGCACCAGTCTGCACTAACTGGATAGTGGCCACTGGTTGCTGGCAGAGACATTAACCCTGTCCCTCCGACAGGATTCTATGCACACCCCTCGCTTATCTTGCTTTTCCAGGACAAAACATCCTAAACTTGATAAAAACATAATTCAAATATTCTTATAAAGGTAAGACAGTTTTCCTTGATGCCTTCCCACCTCCACAGAACATGGGAAATAAATAGCAAAGGCATTTAAAAAATAAAAAGCTGTCCAAATTTTATATCTAAAATCTGAATTTGTTTCGGATGTCTAGCTAACAGTAATAAACAAGAGTTTGGTGACCAAATTACAGATGCCAAAACTGTTGTCTGAGAGCAAGTAGTATAGAAAATTGCCTGTAGAGCCTTCTGTTGCTGAAGATTTCAAACAAGACAAATTATGCCAGTCCCCAAGTCTGCATTTGCTCTCATATATTGTAAGCTGCCCTTTACTTACGTGCGACAGTTTTAAAAGGGTTTTCCATTTCGGGTTATGGTATTGTATTATAATCTAATACTGGTGCCTCATAACAGTGTCATTTATTCCAGCAAAGAGTTATGAACTCTCTGTGGTGCACAGGATATAGGGGTCAAAATGAACTTCACTGAACGAGTCGGCTTATGAAAGGCTAAAAGACCACTGGAAATTTAATAGCAGTGAACTGCTCTCTATAAATATTTAAAACGTGTGTATTCCTCATCCTCGCAGAAAACTACATTTCATTGATAGGATCATGGTATTTACCTACGAAGAAATGTTTTCGATTAAGTGTCTGATTGATGAAGCCAGGATGTTACATACATTTTAATAAGACCTTACAACCTTGAATACTGTTTTGGGGAGACATTAACACATATATTAGAATCTGTCCTTGTGCACTGGTGTGGATGCCAAGGACATTTTTTTAATCTGAAGCCTTCACAATTGGATAAGATAGAGGATTCAGAATTGCTAGCTCTATTTTTTTCTCAAAGTATTTTAACACTAACTGTTCCTTAGAGGTATAAAAATTGTTTTTTAATGTCCTCATATTCTATATGTTAGAGGCAGTTTTTTCATATTATAATGTTCTTAATAAATATTTCTGCTCATGATTGCTCACTATGTGTTCAAAGGGTCTACATTTTAAAGACCCACATAAAGTCAAATTCAAATGAGTCCTCTTAAAGTGAAGGGCCATTGATAAATAAAAAACAACATTACCCAATTCACAGTTCATATATTTTACCCTAAATTGCTTTAAACCAATATAAGTTCTAAGGCTATTCAGTTATTACATGTAATATGCTCTTCAAATAACGAAGATTTGCTTTAGGTCTATTGCATAGGTTTGGTTGTCTATTTTGGGATACATGTACTGGAGCTACATGACTCTCTAGCACATCTTAAAGAACAAATGGTTAGACCATGCCTTTAGTAAATTGCATTAGTCCCAAACAATTAAATAAGGCTATTTATATAGAACAGATAATTATACATTCCATTTGTCATGCTGGGATTCAACTATCACTGCATTTGCTTTTAAAGCTTCAAATTATCAGCCATACAATCAGCAACAGAAAACAAATTATAATAATAATTAGTGTGTGTACAGCTATGGCCAAAAGTTTTCACCATCACCCTATACAATGAACTAATTTTGCTTCATAAAATCAAATGAAACCTGCTGAATAATGTTAAGTTAACATTTCATTTTCCATGTACTGTAAAATGTGAAATTTCAAAATGCAACATGAAATACTGTACTACTATTATGGCTTCTGGTAGACTTTTGTGATATAATTTTATAGTTTCTTTGATTACACAATGTTAAATAAAATATCTAAATTATGTTCACATAGTTTTTATTTTTATTTTATCTCAGTCCTATTGTAAATATTCATCAACATTTCTGAAAAAGCAGAATGGCATGACAATGGGAGCTTGTGTAAACAGCTTCCCCCTCAGCATAGTGGCTAGATTGGTCAATGTGTCTATCAAGACAGTTAAATACAAATATTGCAGAAAAACACTACAGGAAAGCACGACTCATGAGTCATGACATAACCAGGTCATTATAGATCAACCCTGTCATACTATAGTGCAGTGGTCTAACTCACAGGAACCTTCAACGCTGGACAAGACCGCTTTGGTAGCAGGGCAGTCAGTTTAGTATTCAAGAACATTTGTACTTCTTTTAGATTTAATTAATTGCCATGTTTGTTTCGATGGGCTCCAAATATTCTTTGTGTTTCAAAGGGACTGTTACCACACTAATGAAGATGAGACAGCTGGTGAATGAGACTGTTATAGATTAACATATTGGTTCTTTGCTATACAGCACCTTCATAAGGTTCATTCTGGAGAAGCTGATTTAGGCATTGGATTCTGTTCATATATGATGACCCAGTATAAAAAGAGGGAGAAGAACCAATTATATAAAAATCACACAAATAAATGTATTACCGCAAATATACAACATTATGTTGTATGTTTGCTGATGTCATTTGATGATTTTGATAATGCATGGGAGGATAACAGATGACAAAAGTAATTTAATGACAGTACTTATTTTTCCTAATCCATTATGTCAATGAATATAATGTATCTTCAACTATATTTTTATAGTGTCATTAAACCAGGGTACACTTTGATATATTGAAATGTACCAGGGTACATTTCGATAGACCCCAGTTGACAAAGACCCAATCTGCTTAAGTGATGGCAGATCTAAATGGAGCCGTCATGTACAACTGGATTTGTATCCAGAACTGTGGATTTTTACAGATATAAATGCCCTCTTTCATTCCTTCTAGTTTTAATCCCTGCAAGGTACAGTACACAACATTGCATTGGCCAGGTGTACCCCATTTCACTGTACTTTAAGTGTACAGTTTAACATGCACATATCTGTCTATACCGTTTATTACTTGTATGAAATAAATGATGCATTGTAATATTACTGTAATGTTATTAATAAATACAGTCGCAGCGCAAACATACTGCAATTTAGATTTTTGTTGCGACACTTAGTAAAAGTAAACAAAAGAAAATACGTTAACAAAGAGAGCTGCAAAATATACTCATTTAAATATTCGTTGTGCCTTTTTTGCAAGATCTCTAGCATTATATATTGCGACATTGTTCAAATAAATAGCAGGAGTTGAGTTGTGGCTTACTGCAACAAAGGGTGCCCGAAAGATAACATCTATACATGCAAGGGTGCAAGAATCCAAATAATGTAACCATCATCTGTACAATGCATTCTGTTACATTTTCATTTTACATATTTTAATACTGTTTATATATATATATATATATATATATATATATATATATATATATATATATATATATATATATATATATATATATATATATAAATGAAAGGCAGTTTAATCCCATCGGATTCTATAGTGGGGCCCCCACCGTCACCTCCAAAAAGCTTTTCATAATCATACAGTAGCCCCTCGCTAAACCGGACATGTTTGTCCCACATAAGGAGGTATCGGATTTAAAAACAATACAAGAAAATTGCACACACATACATTTATTAAAAACTACGTTTTAAGTGACAGTAAGAGCTGACAAAGCCAAAAAAGATGGAATATTGTCAGGTAAGACCGCCACTGCGCTTTTACTTCACCCATGTTCTAAAAAGATTTTCCAGCTGTGGCAATGTTGCCCTGCCCCTGTGTGTATTTCAATGTTGTTTGTTGCGTGTTCTTTGTTAATGTTGGTGTATAGTCATTGGTACACAGGATATAAATGGGTCTGTGGAACACAAGTTGTTTAAAATGTATATCTGTATTTAGGTACGAGGATTGCACAGCACTTTATGTGCAAGTAAAATGTAATAATATGCGAGCACGGGGAATTGCACTTTATTAATTCACATGCATTGTACCGAGACACCAATTGAATGATTGATTGGCAGTCAAGTCTCGTTACAGCTGCATAAAAGCAGCATATTTTCACTCACTCAGGGTTGTGTGTTTGGTGAGCGGAGAACGGGATTGAAGACAGAGGTAATAATCGTAGTAATAGTTAAAATACAAGCTCACCGTGTTTTGTCTGCTTAGTTTGTTTTGTTTGTCTCTTTATTTTGGTGAAAGTGTCATGTCCTGTGTATTTTGTCTTTAGAACCTTTTATTTTCTGTCTGTTTCATTATTAAATGCTGAGTGAAACCAATCGCTCAGCTTCACCAAACTCCACCTCTCTGTTTATTTTGTGTTGGTTCCTGTTTCTGGTCTGACATCACCCACTGCAGCCATCTTTGTGACACGAGCACACACTGCTTAACAGGTTTAGTAGGTGGGTTCACGTCAGACAACATAAGTAGTCGCCACCACTGGCCAGGTCAGTGGGTTGCTGAGGATTCAAAAGTTCTCTGAAACAGCCTAATATGCCTTAGATCAGTGATTCTCAATCATGGTCCTGGGGAACCCCCTGTGTCTGCTGTTACTTTTTTTCCAAATCAATTTCTTTATTGGACACTCAATTAAACTAGCAGTCAGACTAATCAAGGCTGTTGAATTTTTTGAAAGCGACGGAGTTTCAAGTTGTATATGAAATTGAATAGAACTTGAAATCTCCAACTTCTTATTAGCTGAACAATAGTTTATAAATATGATTAACCAAATTGTTAGTTCAATTGAGTGTTCATTTAAGTAACTGAGAGCTCATTTGGAACAAAAACCTGCAGACTCAAGGGGGCCCCATAACCAGGGTTGTGAACCACTGCTTTAGAAGTGAAGAAAGATCACTATTCTTTGTGACTAAAACCATTGATATGTGAATTGTAAAAGATAATTAGAACAATTAGAATGCGAACACATCTGAAGTGAGACAATGTATTTCTTCAGTACTTTTCTTTTTCAAGTATACAAACATTTCTAAAGTATTCAAGAACAGTTTATAAAATCCGGGGTGCCTCATTCTGGGAAACAGGTAATTAGAAGTCTCCTCCAGTGAGAAATCCCATCGAAAGAGAAATGAAGACAGCAACTCCTGTTTCCATTAAGTCCACAGCGCAAAGGAATTCTCAATAAAAGCAATAGTCTTTATTTAAAAACATATTAAAAACCATAGTTAACACAACAATGGCTTACACGTTTTGACCAGTAGGTCTTCCTCAGAGCACAATAGATATTCTGAACAAGGAAGGAGCCACCTCCTCTAAATAGCATGAACAACAGTCATAGGGCCCGATCTTCGATCTTCGTGCAATCCCCTCGCTAAATTTGTGCCTCGCAAAAATATAGTGCTTTGGCAAAATGAGATATTCTAAAACAACACGAAGCAGTTGCAAGACATTGGAATATAACAGTTTTTTGAGCAATTTGCTAATCTGTTTGTACCTCGCAAAATCGTCTGCGCCTTCACTACCAATATAGCAACTGCACACAACAGCTAAGCGAGAATGCAGAATGATGGGCAGTCATCATTAGTAATGCGACAAGCTGCTATCATTGGTGTTGCCACAGTATGAACCGATATGACAGCAGACGAGACCACACAATATATCGTGCATACATACATACGGACCATTCAAATACACAATTGGCTCCATACCTAAGCGCCAAGTTTTCAAATTAATGTATTGATTACGCCACTGTTTTATTGAATACAGATAGTATTGTATCATGAGGAAATATTACATAGGTTTCTTTAAAGGCCAGCTGATCCGACATAGCTATATGTTTTTGAAGTAAAAAAAAAAAAAAAAAAAAACGCTTTGGATACTGTCTTTTTTCTGAATGATTTACAGGCCGTGACAGTCTATTGTGGTAGCACACTTTCTGATTTTTAAATGTAATGAGGTTATTCAGCTGCAAAGTAAATATCAATCAAGCATTTTTATATACACATTACACAGAAATGCGTTATGTTATTCATTCTACTCACCCGTTTGAACATCATGATTAAGCCTAGTTTGTAAGGTTTTGAGTGTCGCCAGAACGGATTCTTTTCATTATGCCATTTTTGTAAGAATAATAATTAATTCTAAATAAGCTCCTAAAATGTTAATTTTAGCCTATTATGAATAGTCTCAGTACAATTACCAACACCAACATTCAGTTAACTGGACAGCTGCATAAAAACAGCCAGAAATTATAGTTAACAGAACTGTTTGTCCCACCTCAGCTAACTTATGATTGGACTGCTGCAGAGAAAATACAGGTCTTTGATTGGTTGATCATATCACCGGTCTGACTTTAGGAAAACGTTAACCGCAGCTGCCCACCCCTCACCCGTAATGCACAGCAACCTATGGAATAGCCAAATAAAGCAATGGTCCACAAGATGGGTGTATGAACAATTAATTTACAGATGTGTGGCAACAGACAACAAAGATAACAGTCAGGACCCCCCTCCCCTCTTCATCCTTCTCTCAATCTTCAATTCCATACTTTCATGGTACACGTTGGATGCCAATATACCTGTGGAGCAGTGAATAACACATATAACTGTATATGTAAAAACTCTACTGCTATCCATCATATCAATACAGTGATAAAACATAACTGGTCCACCCATCTGGCATGTATGGATGGGGCATGGGTGATATATCGCGCAGATATTGGTATATTCAGACAAATTAGGGCTTTGGCCCAATTCAAATTTGATTGCACTATGTGCATATTGAATGTCCACCTAGAATACATTTGCATCGCATGTTTCTAGTTACCCATGCATTACCATATGCTAATAGGACTGTATTAAAGGAACAGAAGGAAGGCAGTGTGCTGGACAGAGGTGAGTGCATGTTTCCACACTTGTCTGTTATAGCAATACTAAGTGGGTATTCGGTATCACATTTTCAATACTGGTATCCAGAATACAGACGGATTAATTTGGAATACCCTGTTTACATGGCATGGAATAGCTATTCAAATTTCCCACTATTCCGAATACAACTGGAATCCTGATAGAACAGGACAACTGGAACAGGTACCCGGATAGCAATATGGGTGCATTCAATTGCACCTACCACACTCGGCAGGTGCGCGACCTCATAAAAACCCTGCATTATCTCCTCACTGTTTGCTTTGGTACTGGGGAATTTAATATGTTCCTCAGCACGTCACAGCAACACAGTTATGAACCCGTCGAGGTGGCAGGACACGGCTGACTGGGTGATCCCCATTGTATCACCTGCTACCTTCTGGAAGGTCCTGGTAGCCAGGATACACATACAGACAGACACTACCAATTGCCCAGACAAGGCATGATTGCGCAGGTTTGTTCTGGCCAGATCAGCATGCAGCATGTGGCATAGATGAGTCGAGACGATACCTGGACACTCATTGCTGAGCTCCTCATATGTGTACCGAGGCCGGTACACCCTTTCAGTATATCTTCGCCTATTTCGGGGTTGCTGTTGCTGGGTGTGCCTTGCATCATTCACATCCACATGTCGACGGATACGCTGCATGCTACCCACGTTTCCCATTGTTGCCTGTTTGTAGTCAGTGCTGGAATGGTAGTGTGCTCTGAGTTAACTCAGTCCTTTTACAATCCTTATTCTGTGCATCACAAACCTGGTTTTGTGCTTGGCGCATACCTTCGAATATACCAGGATCATGCATATTGTCGGCCACTCCTCCCATATTGCGCGATGCATACATTTTATTTCTGCACAGGGCAGAATGGTTTGTGATGCGCAAAAGGACGTTTCGAATATGGCAACTTGGCACAATTTCGGCACAACGGCCATTTGCGACGCGCATGCCCCTCTCTGCGGCCCATAGTACATTTCAGGTGGTCATTCACTCATACAAGTTAAAAATCAGCACTAACATTTGTGGGGGGTAGCAAGCAGTTAACTCCAAACATTTTACAACTATCATAGAATTTGATTATTTTTACAATTAGAGCACAAGTGCATCAAATTGCATAACTCATTTTGTCCAAAAATGACTAACATTTGGAATATAGATGTCCAGTGTGTCTTTCAAAAGAAAGCAATCAATTAATCTATAACTGCAATCAAGTTATTCATTTAACAAATGTACAACGATTATTAGAATCTATACATTGTCACACCTTTAGATACATTTAATTACATTTAACAATTCAGATTCAAAGATATAAAAATCAATTGAACATTAACCGTTATAGTTCTAATATTTCACATTTGAACATCTAATACGCATTTCTTAATAAGGAACAACAATCATTTAGCACATTACCCGGATGATAAACAGTAGAATTGTTACTTTCCAATATCTTTTAGTTAGTATGCGACCGAGTATCACACAACATGAAATATAGTAATTGCTATTTAAATTAGTGGACACAGATTCAACTCCTCATTAAGTCCAAATGGTTCTAGCACTTGTAATGTAAGTATCCAATATGACTCTCATCGCAGAAGGAGGTCAACTAGATTGCCACCCCAAGTAGGGACAGTAAACCTCTCCACACCTACAAATCTTAGTGAATGTGGAGAAGATCCATGTCCAACTGTTCTATAATGTTTCGCAATATAATAATCTTAGTTATTATTTCTAATTTGCCACTTGATACATTTTAGGGCTAAATGAATGAACTAACAAATCTCTAATATTCCTGGCATGTTTGAATGCAATACGTGTTGGACTATCCTGTATAATTTCCTTAAGAGAAAGATCGCTCTTCAAAATGTCCAGTGTTTTAAAATTATCCCTCTAACATCATTCGATACATAATTGAACTCAGAGAAACTGATTGTTTTGAATAGAATAGATATAGATAAGAATAGAATTCCGTTCTGTATCTTTGGCTTTTTGAATCGCTAACTTTAAAATGTGGTCGTCATACCCTCTAGCTTTAAATTTCCGAAGCATTTCTTCTGATTTTGGTGTAGACTTTTAGCAAGTAATAAAGAGTTACGATCTGTTAACTTCATGAGCACAGTAGTTTGTAGTGTGCTATACTCATCTTTATAAATTTCTAAGTCTAGAAAGTATATTTGTTGTAGATCTGATTCACATTTGTATTGTAAGTTGAAGTTCACAGAGTTAATATAATTGACAAATTGCTCAAGTTGTACTTTAGTTCCCTACCAAATTAATAATATGTCATCAATGTAATGTTGCCATAACTGAATGCAAGGTAAAAAAAGTATTATTCTCACTTTGAATGTATCTCTCTTCCCAATATCCCACATACAGGTTCGCATAATTGGGGCGAAAGACACCCTGTGGCAGGCGGCAAGTGGAAAGAGGCCCAGAGACAGACTCCAGTTCAAAAAAATAACTATTTTATTATAAATAAACACAAAAATGAAAGGGCACAAGGGCCAAAACAAAGCAATTTAAACACAAAGAAAGACAAAAAGCAAAACTTACAAAAATAACAATTTCCAGGCTGGCCAATGCCTTCACTGGATTCAAACTTTCCAAACAACCTGCTCCCTCAGCTCCCTCTCCCAAATGAGAAGCAGAGGCCTCCTTTTATGTCAGGTGGCTGGGCACTGATTGATCGTTAATTAACCTAATCAACTAATCAACCCCAGCCACCTGAACATAATAAACCCAGGCAGGTAGGGGAAGTTAACCCCATCCCTGCCAATTTAAAAAGGGCAGAGCTTTGCTCTGCCACACACCCCCATAGTCATACCTTTTAATCTGTAAAAAATATTGGCCATTGAACAAAATAAACATAGTTTAAACATAATTCCAATTGATATATTACTAATTCAGTAGGTGGATTGGTGTCAATTGGTCTGGAACCTCAGTAATACTTAACTGCTTCAATACCACCTGTATATGAGATATTTGTGTACAAACTCGTTACATCGAGCGAGGCAAGAATACAAACGGGATCAACTTTAAGGTTATTAATACAGTCTAGAACATCTCGTGTACCAGATAGATAAGGGGGAAGTTTACAAACAAAAGGTTTAAGGAAAGAGTCTATATATTGGCAGAGGGGTTCAATTTCTGAACCATTCTCTGATACAATCAGTCTCCCCAGAGGATCTGTTAAGTCTTTATGAATTTTGGGGAAGCTTTATTTTCAACCCTTTCAGCTATTTTTATAATAACAATAATAATAATAAATTTGATGTATGTGTAGCATAGTAATGAGATAATTGAAAGGTCATAAAATAGTGTCAATCATGGGGTTTGTTTTATTGATTCTTAACTGAACAGATTCATGTCTACAGTAGGTTGTTTTTGTTGGTTTAGCAGAAATGGACACCCCTTGAACTTGCATGTAGGTTGCCACAGATTGGTCATCTTTGTATTGGAATTTACACATAGTTGTGCAATGTTGTCCATAATGAACAGTACACAGTTTCAGTGGAATAAATTAAAAGATTAAACAAATGTGACATAGTCAACAGTCATTACCTACAGTTGTTTTGGTTTTAATCACAAAGGACAGTAACTCTTTAAAAGTTCTAAAGGATATCTACTGAATTGGACATTTAAGAGAACTTTTGAATCCTCAGCAAAGCACTGACCTGCCCAGTGGTGGTAACTACCTATGTTGGCGAGTGACTTTTACCCTGCTGTGACCTATAGGCTTTTTCCTGAAATTGTTGTCTCAAAAGAAGGGGGGGGGGGGGGGGGGGGGTTATATACTGGTGCTGCTTACCGGAAAAACTCACATGTACTGACTTGGCTTTTTTTAATTTTTTTTTTTTTTTTTTTTACATACTACTGTATAATCGTATTTTAAATGAAAAACTTCTTAACCAACCAAAAAGCCATGTTTAATGTATTTGTAACTACACTACACTATAAGCATTTAGGCTTTGATAGTTTTACAGGTTGCTAAAATGTTTGCTTTTATCAAATTAATTATTAGTAAAAAAAAATGGTATTAAACTAACACACTGTAACAATGAGGCAAACAAACATGGGTGGGTGGAGGCATGATGCCACTTCTACGAACATTCTCTCACACCAGCCCAGGTTTCTCCCCTTCGCGCAGACAACAGGACTGGAGCCGATCGCAGACATGAATTTGCAGCAGAACACCCATTGGGGATTAATTGGCTATGTGGGTGCATTGAGATAATGTCTGGTGGGACAGGAATGCATGCCTGTGATTGGGGGAGAGCGTTTGACAGAGCGAAATGTAAGCCTGGCAGAGGGAGGGGCTGGGTGAAGAGAGTGTTATGGAGCTGTGGGAGAGAATCTGCTGTTTTTTAATGAGACACACAGACTGTTAGCTTTGTGTGTGTTACCTGACTGTTTTTTAAACCCTTTTATTTATCCAGTGTTCATTATTGTCTATTGCATCTCAGTGGTGGCTCATCTTTTTTGACAGGTGAGGCACAAATCACAAAATAGTTAAAATGTACTAAAACGTACTAAAAGTAAAATTTACTTTATTCAGCTGATTGCAATATAGTGAGTTTTTTTATTTTAATTTTTCATAATTTTTCATATTTACACTCCTCACATTTATGTATTTGTTAGTAGGCCTATTAGCAATTTATTACACTAAAAATATGTAAACAACTATTTCTGATCGTAAATAAACAAAACAAATAAATATTAATTGTTATTTTGTTTAATCAAACAATAAAAAACGATCCGGATCAAGCACAACATGTCCCGAAGCAAAAACCTGAGATAGAGAGAGAGAGAGAGAGAGAGAGAGAGAGAGAGAGAGAGAGGTATACATCATATCCAGGTAAACACGTGCTGAGGGTGAAGGCAGTGAGTTAAATGTAGGTCAATGATTCTTGTCACGTTGTCTGTGCTTGTGCATCTCCTCGACTGGATGATTTCCGCCTTGTGTATTTTCTAGAAGCTGCGAGATGAGGCAGTGTCTGATCTTGTTGAAAGGGATCATTTTTTTAGATTTAGTTTTGTGAAGGATGAAGGCGATTAACACGGCCATGTCAAGCAAGCGGAACAATAACTCTTTTGTACCACTTGAGAGACTTTGTTGCACAATCGACAAAACTAAGTCTTCGCTGGACACCTGTAACTTGAATATAAATATTCTTCACTGACACACTCACTGACATCTGATTCAGTAGAAGATACTTACTGACACCTGATTCAGTAGAAGTTAAATCGCAATCAGAATTCAATATAGTGTCTTGTACTTCTTTTCCACAGAGCATTTTTCGCCATTTTCCAGACATTGTTGACGTTTTGTCACTGGGTTTATTGTGTATAATTCCGTAAATATCTGGCAGAAGACATCACTACAAGATGTTACTGGTGTTACAATATCACAGCAGGAGTTTTGTAGACTCAGTAATTCAAGTTTAAAGTTCAAGTTCAAAGCTCAGAATTTGCAAAACGTACTTGTACCCGTACTCCCTGGGGACCATTAATTCGAAATGCGTTCCGGTATGTTTGTACTACTCAAAGGGTTAAAAGGCATTGAATCACAAAAGGACACTCAGTACTGTATCTCCAGCCAAGCCCCACCCCTTGTTCGCTGTATTTTTCACATACTCTTTATAGATGTGCATACTGATAAATCCTTGCCTGAGCACTTGTTTTATCGCCAAACTCCTTACGCACCCCGCACAACTGAACTGGACACATCAGCACCTGAGCACCTGCACTTTCCACCACCCCGAAAGAGCACCAAAGAGCTGAGAGGGACTCGCTATATTGGGACATATAATTTATATTTTCGTTGCATTGGACTGTGTTCCCCATTAATAAAGTATGCCCTCTATCATTGTTGGTATTGGGGTTATTTGCACCTGTACCCTTGACTCTGTGTTTCCTGTTCCACCACCACACCGTCACAGTGCTGGATGCACAAGCAACTATCTTCTTTGTTTATGTCCGTGTTATCTATGTGTAGGACCCTTTTTTCAATAAAACCTGTTGAGCCATTACGATGCAGAATATTTACTAAAAACTTGTATTTAAGATTTTTTTAATATTCTTTTTAGATTCTGAAGATGCAGGCCAATATGCAGAATCGCTCATTTTAAATTTTACAGTTTAGTTTAGGAATTCAACGACGCATTACCCGGAAGTGTTGTGACAATAGTGACTTTTTTTGTTGAGTCAGCACTCAACAGTACAGTTGAATTGAGCCAAATACGACGCAGTTAAGGGGGTTGCCGATCCTCACAACATTACGGACGAAATAAAGTGGCCGAAACCCCCCATTAGGAGGGATCCAGGGCTTACGACGACAAGTCTGGAGATGCAGTACTGAGTGTTCTTTTGCGATTCAATGCCTTTTAAACCTGTTTTACTCTGAAAAAAAATATTTTAAACAGCACATGTAAAAATAAATTGGACCTGACGCACCTGACAAGCGCTGAATAAATGGACCACAAAGGTTTAGTAACTGTTCAATACCTGGAAATATTCAAATCATATACCAAGGAATAAACATTATTATTATTGTTATTATTATTACAATTGCAGATTACAAAGAAAATAAAGTGCTTATGTGGCAGGATACGTGAAAAAAAAACCAAACGGTCGTATAATGCCTGGTAATGCCCTCTGTGTCTGGTCTTGTTGCTTACATACACACCACACACACACCAGCAGAGGGTGAGTGCCTTTATATATATATATATATATATATATATATATATATATATATAGATATATATAGCATATATATTGTAATGCAGAGGTATATATATGTTATATATTTATATTAAAACTTGTATTTAAGATTTTTTTAATATTCTTTTTAGATTCTGAAGATGCAGGCCAATATGCAGAATCGCTCATTTTAAATTTTACAGTTTAGTTTAGGAATTCAACGACGCATTACCCGGAAGTGTTGTGACAATAGTGACTTTTTTTGTTGAGTCAGCACTCAACAGTACAGTTGAATTGAGGTACGCACACAAAGGGGTCTACAGCATGGTGAATTACCATGGTAACAAGCAGCTTTGTGAGGCACTCAAGGTTTGTGCATCTCGCGGCAGTACTACATTGTTCCAGCTTTCTGATGTTGTGCTTTCACTACTGGTGAGACTTTTAAATAATGTCACTAGCACTTCTATGGACTTAAATGTATTTAATGTGCTTAAATGTGATATTTCTCAAATAAATAATATGAATATGCAAAATGTTTTTTCAGCCTTGGGGAATTATTGGTAAGGCCATGCCTCGCTTCCACCACTGTTGCATTTATTTTATTGAACTGCTTGTTCTTGTAAAATAAACTGTGCATTTGAGACCATAATACCTGCCTGGATTGTTTCCTTTACCTCCACGTTACAATATCAATTTAAATTTGTGTTGCAACATAATGAATACCAGTTTTAATTATCAATTCAACTTCAGTTATTGCAAACATACTGATAAAAGTCAGTTGTGCAGTTTTTTGGAGTTTTTTTGCAGTATACATTGTAACCAGGTAGGATACATTCATCTCCTTCTCTGAAACAGTGACTGATTTTTTAAGAACATCTTGCTGTTTAGCTAATTGATCTGTTTTCTTCTATAAAAACGTGTTTCATTTCCCAACGCAATCTGGATGCCGTGTCTCAAGATGCCGACATATTGGCTTTCATGAGCCAGTACTTCACAACACATGACACATGAGGACGCGGACCATCCTCGTCACCAATGTAAGAAAAACTAAGGCTAAAGATGGTAATTGCGAGGTTTTTCATTTCTTTGAGCTGCAAGTAGGATTAGACACTTTTTCATTTTGCATCCATTCTAACAACTGTTTCCAAAATCCCAAATCCCCTTTGAAAGCATTCTCTAAAAAGTGGTAAATAGCATTGTGCTTGTTTAGTACATTTCATCCAAGACTTCCAACTGTTGCGACAGGTGCAACTCTTTAGTACATCTACCCTATGGTCTCCTGTTTCTTAGCTTCCGGCTATGAGTAGACTTTTCAGAAGCAATTTCTGTGTCTTGAATATCTGCAACTAGTATAAACACAATTGTTATGTCTACTAAAAAGTGACTTATCAACAACTTTAATAAAGAAGACAAAAGAATGGAGTTAAACATATTAATAAAACAGTTCTCATTTGTAAACAAAATGCCAAAACTTTTTTTGTTTGTTTTTTAATTACAAATTAAGTAGGTAACAATGTGTTTCTGTGAACCAAACCCACTTGTGTTATCTGACCCAAACAGTACCAGAAATCCTGTTTATGTGTTCTCAAATTCTAGCCCAAAGCACAAATGCTAATTTCTCCTCTTTTACAAACCTAATGACTTTCTTCTGAAGATTACATTTTCTACATATCAAATAACCAAAGGAAAGTGGTTTGGAATTGCAGCTCACAATTAATATGAACCTGTGGCCTGCAAGAAATAATTGTGTTTATTGGAAATCATTTGAAGGTATAAATGGAGTTTTAGCAAATTGCCTGATATGTCTGTTATGAAACAGCATAATTGGTAAATGATGATTGAATGTCATTATTAAAAAAAAATGCTGTTTTTGACAACATTAACGTATTTGGCACTTTTTGGCAATGTTTTATTCAGTCATATTTGCCGATTTATACCGTTTCATTACAGAGGCTACAGAGAAATGAACTTCAAAAGATAAAAAGTTTTAATTACGTAACACAAAGCTACAAAACTGAGCGAAATTTGACAAAGCTCCAATGACTCTCCATAGAACATTTTTGCCGGAGCACTCTCTAAATCCCATAATTCTCTGAAGACGGGAATAGAGGCGGAGTTGGCAATCTTGGTTAGAACGTCTTTGGTCTAAGCTTTCAAACAAGGTCCTGCTTGTGTATTTCCGGTAGATGACCATGTTATGAAATAGTTTTGAATGGGAGTGTTTTGGAATGTTGCTGTGGCACTGATAAAAAAACCTACCACGGTGCAGTACGCAAACATTTTCACACAAATTCTTCACAGATGGCGACACCAAAGGCACAAGAACCTATTTTCCGATAAATATATCTTTATTTTTCATGTTTATGGATCAGATACACGAGACAAGCACTGTTTAAGGTTATGTAGCACAGGTCGTCACCTTGCTGGCCATTCAAGCCACAGTGAACAGCCCCATCTTGTGCCACATGATCAGGGTGCCTGGGACTTTTTTTTTGTTGTTTGTTGTTTTTTTCAATGGATATGGCCATTTTTTTTTTTTTTTGCACATTTTCAATTAATCTTTTTTTTTTCACATTTTGTTGATTTTGGTTGTTGTTGTTGATTTTTTTTGTTATCTGAATTGAACAGGGTGAGTTTCAGACTATTTCTATAGTCTATAGTCTGGTTTATAGCAAATGTAAAGACTACCAAATTATATCTCTGAGAACTATAAGGTTGTATACTGGTTCTAAATGTATAATCACATAGTACCAGCTCCATTGCATTCCTCTCCTTAATGGAGCTTTAAGCTCTCTTTTTATTCTCTGTGGCTGTTGCCAATTAACACAAATTATCTTCTTTGGGAACTTTCACATTCTCATATGTTTTTGGCATCCCTGCCAACCACCACCAAAACACACAATCCCAACACTTTATTTACAGACATGGCTCTGCCCTGCCACACTACTTTAAAGGTTCATTCAGTGTAAATGCATACTGATAATATTTCAAAGATACTGTAGCTTTGCTCACCCATATTCTGTAATCATGGTTAAGACTCAGTGTATTTTCTAACCATAGTATACGTTTAAAAACACATACAGCATATAGAGACTGCCTCTCATTAGTATCCTGCAATCTTACAGCCTTGCGTAGTCACAGTGTGTAATGGCAGGTGTTACTCTTAACTGCCCTCTGTATTATATCAGTGTCACAGAGACATGGTTTCATAACTACATGCACTAATAAAAGCATGTAGGTTGGACAGTTACCACACTTCTTAATAACAATACAGTGAAACCATAATACAGCAAATTAAAAGTACATCAGTGTATGCAGTGATTGATGATCTTTAGTATGTTCATGTTGTAAAGTCAATGATGCAGTAGTGTTATCCATTGAAAGCAAAGGTCTAGTAATGAAAGGCAGATGAGTCCACAGAATGCCTCAGTTGAATGCTGGTGCATCTTAGTTAAATATTCTGAAATGTTGCAAATGGCCGCTTACCTAAAGACATATAAATAACACTTATATTCTATTCATTTTTCAAATCTATTGCTGTCTAACTGAATGTTAACAACTAGTATTTCTCAATAATGCACAGTGGAAGGCATTTTCTGGGGACATTAATTGTATTTCATCCTTAAAGGTATGTGGCTAAGATTAATGTTTCTGTATATTTATGTAAGAGCAGTCACAAAGTTGAGTTTAGGCATGCATTAAATTGCTTCAGAATAAGCAATGGAAAAAGTAAAATGGGATCAGCATAACTATTAAGATGTTTTACAATAAAGATTTTAAAAAATATCTGCATTTGTTTAATTTCCACAAATTTCCATAGTTTATTTTCCAAAAGAAAATAGGTTGAGGACACCTTGCTAGATTCAGGAACATCTTATAAAAGCAGAAGAATATTTTCGGACGGAAGAAGGCCATTCGGCCCATCTAAGCTTGCCTGGTTCCTAGTAGTTGGTCATCATTAGGTATGACCCTCACCACTCTCTGTGTGAAAAAGCATCTGTTTCACTCTACCTTAAGTATTTCCACTTAATCCCCCCCAAAAAAAAAAAAAAACTTTCCCCCCCCCCCCCCCCCCCCCCCCAAAAAAAAAAAAAAACTTTCTGGAGCCTAAAATAAGATCTCACTGTAATCATGGATAGGGAGCCTTTTTCAAAATCGTACTCATGAACAACCAGAATTTAAAAGAAAAGCAGTTTATTCTCTATTATTTTGTCAGTTATACTAGTATATAAAAAAGCATAGGTAAATGCAACATAAAAGTATAGATCTAACACAGAATGTGAATAAGTTGTTGTTAGCAAGCACAGGCATTGTCCATAGTGTTTTTGTTTTTTTTTCTTCAAATGGCAGTGGTGGAACTTACATAGGACTTTACACTTTAACATAATGTGTATACATTCTGTAATCTATCCAATTGATCTAAAAATTGTGTCTCATCCATACATATAAATATCGCGCCAGGGAGGGTCCTGTTTTGATCATTTAAACAAAGGTGTTGATCGACAATTTCCAGAAAGCCAACTTTGAAGGAATGAGACAAAGCCTGCACAGCATAGACTGGGACAAGACACTGGAAGCAAAATATGTGGCAAGTGGATGGACAACATTTAGAGACATCATGCTGGAAATGCAAGATGTCTTCATCTTGCATAAACAAACAGTCACCAGAATGGTTTACTTGATCCATAAACAAAGCATCAGGAAGAAGAGGATCTACAGAGCGTACACAAATGTCAACAGCACAGAAAAAAAAAGAATACAAGGATGTGCTTGCACAAGTAAACAAACAAAATATTACTTAAGTTGCAAAACCAAAGATATATATTTTATCTTACAACAAAATATTATACAACTGTACTTTGATTAAATAATTTTTTTAAAAAGTATAGTATATGTATGCAGTACTTCCCATTGTTATGAATTTACTATGCGTTTGTCGCTGCCCTTTGTAACCGAACCGTGTGTGTATACAAACCGTATTAAGAGCAAAAGGTGAACTCATATATATATATATATACAGTGCCGTGAAAAAGTTGTTGCCCCCTGTCTGATTTTCTGCATTTTTGCACATTTTTCACATTGAATTTGGTCAGATCATTTTGTGGGTTGTAGTAGTGTATAGAGGGAGTCTGAGAGAAAAAAATACACCAAAGTGGTGCTTCTTTCATTTGTTTGTTGTGCAAGGTAATTAAACATGCAATCTTCAGGTGTGAAAAAGTTGTTGCCCCCCCCCTAGTTAACTCAACCCAATTAAAGGGATAATTAGGGCCAGCTGTTTGAATACTTTGGTTAACAATCAGGCCTGATTTGGGCCAGCCCTGCCCAATATAAATCTGATTAACTTTGGCCCTTACCATCAGAGTGAAGTTGTCAGCACACAGGTTCTAGAGGCACATCATGCCACGATTAAAATAAATTTCTGAAAACCTCCGGAAAAAAGTTGTTGATGCCTACCAGTTTGGAAAGGGTTACAAAGCCATTTCTAAGGCTCTGGGGCTCCACCAGACCACAGTCAGAGCCATATTGTCCAAATGGAGAAAGTTTGGGACAGTAGTGAGTCTTCCCCGTAGTGGCAGTCCTGTCAAAAGCTCCCCAAGAGCAAGGCGTAAAATTGTCCAGGAAATCACAAAGAACCCTAGAACAACATCCAGGGATCTGCAGACCTCTCTCGCCTTGGCTAAGGTCAGTGTTCATGACTCCACCATCAGAAAGACACTGGGCAAAAATGGGATTCATGGCAGAGTAGCATGGCGGAAACCACTGCTCACTAAGAAGAACATGAATGCTTGTCTCAAGTTTTCCAAAAAGCACCTGGTTGATCTTCAAGAGTTCTGGAGCAATGTTCTATGGACAGATCAGTCAAAAGTGGAACTTTTTAGCCAACATGGGCCCTGTTATGCCTGGCGAAAACTAAACATTGCATTCCACAGTAAGAACCTCATACCAACGGTCAAGCATGGTGGTGGTAGTGTCATGATTTGGGGATGCTTTGCTGAATCAGGACCTGGACGACTTGCCGTCATTGAAGGAACCATGAATTCTGCTCTGTATCAGAGAATTCTACAGGAGAATGTCAGGCCATCCTTCCGTGAGCTGAAGCTGAAGCTCGGCTGGATCATGCAGCAAGACAATAAGCCAAAACAAACAAGCAAGTCTACATCAGAATGGTTGAATTACAAGAAATCTAAAGTTTTGGAATGGCCTAGTCAAGTCCAGACCTAAACCCCATTGAGATGTTGTGGCAGGACCTGAAACAAGCAGATTATGCTCGAAAACCCACAAATGTCATTGAGTTGAAGCAGTTCTGCATGAAGGAGTGGGCCAAAATTCCTCCACGGCGCTGTGAGAGATCAATAACTACAGGAAGCATTTGGTTGCAGTTATTGCTGCTGAAGGTGGCGTAGCCAGTTATTGAGTCTAAGGGGCGATTACTTTTTCACACAGGGGCATTGGGTGTTGCATAACTTTCTTTAATAAATAATTAAAATAAATATCAACACGTTGTGTTATTTGTTCAGTCAGGGTCCCTTTTATCTAATATAAACCCAAAAATGCAGAAAATCAGACAGGGGGCAAATAGTTTTTCACGGCACTGTATATTATATATATGTCTATATATATATATATATATATATATATATATATATATATATATATATATATATATATATATATGTCTATATATAGTGTGGTTCATTAGCCAGTCACAATGCCCTGTGTCCTGGAACAGGTTCACAACCAATCAAAATCTCTACGAGACCAAACTAGAGTTAGTCACCATGAGCTCTATACAATTGATGAAATGACAGCATACACAGGTAACTTCATATGGGATTTGTTGGTGCCTGATTTGGTTGTAACAGTAGGTTTGCCACAAGTGATAGCAGAGTTACAGTCAGTAATTGATGTATAATCTAAAGTTCCCCTTTCATATGACACTACATTCAAACTAGGAGGCTTTTGTATCTCTGCTCTTCTGTTTCATCATATTGCATTCAAAGAGGCTCCTGTATTACCTGTAGGTTTTATGATACATCAGAGGAAAACTGAATTTACACATCAGCAGGTCCTCAGAAGAATTTGCATGTAGATATCAGAATTAACAAGTGAACGCCTCATAATATGCACTGACCTTGAGGCAAGTATAGAGAATGCAATCCAGGCTACTATGCCAAGACTAGTAGTAGTGAACTGCTGGAATCATATTCTAAATGATGAAAAGTTCTGGGTGTCAAAGCGTGCTGGTAAAGGCAGTGACATTACCATATATCAGAATCACATTCTAAGGCTTTTGGATAAAGCGTGTTGGTAAAGGCAGTGACATTACCATATATCAGAATCACATTCTAAGGCTTTTGGATAGTAAGTCACAAGATGAGTTGAAAACGCAGTTACAGCATTTCTCTGGGACATGGAGCCAGGCATTCTTAGAGTACTATCAAGAGTTCCTTGAGGACACCATTCTGAAAAAAAAGTGTCAGAGACCTTTTGGAAACATTAGCGGTGTACTGCCCAACTAGTGAGGTAACTACAAACACCAGTGGAAGATTCAATGTTGTTCTGAAACACCTAACCAACTGGAAGGAAATTAGGGAAGATGCCATGGTCTTTATTATTCTTCTACCTCCACAATTTTTACTTTCGTGAAATTCTTAGGGGAAAATGCAATCTCGGCAACTACCATCTGACTGAGACGTGCTCTGCATTCAGCTGTAGTTTAGAAGAGGTTACATTTGCAGAGGATGTGCTTTATCCTGGTCACATTTTAAATTTTGTTAAGAGTGGTGAGGTTCCAAGTACTATGGAAGCAACAGTTGTTACCAATGTTCCAGAGAGCAAAAGTTGTGAAGCAATGGCAAAGCTTATTCGTATGCAGCACAGAATATCGCTGGATCCAGTGGCACAAAGCTTTATCGTCACAGGATTAAAAAATGTTATGTAGTAACTTTACACCCTCAAGAAACCTGCTCATGTCATAGCACCAGAGAGTGCTACCATATACTTGCAGCTAAACAGTCTTTGGGACTGGAAGGTTCTAAGAAAACAATTTACTTGAGTCTGTCACAAAGAGGCAAAAAAGGGGCAAAAAGGAAGAAACCAAAAAAAATGACATTGAAATAACACCTGCACCTGATTCTCTGGGAAGCCTATACATTATCAACCTGTCACTGTAAAGGAAATACATCTTTCTCTAGTGTTTCAGGAAAATACTCAATTTCAAATGTGCCTAATAAAGTGGAAGTATGGATATCTACACCAACAGAAAAAAACTATAGTGCTTTTTGAGAGTGATATTAGTGATATTCATTTTCCATCTACTGAGGAAAATGCATGCAATGCAGCACCAAGGCAAAGTGTGTATACTTTAATAATTCATGGAACTCTGGATGAGGTAGTGAAGATCAACCCTTTGCTGTCCATTTATCCGTGTTTGTCAGGCACGTCAGGTCCAATTTATTTTCATTCACACTGTTTATTTTATATGCGCTATTTAAAATATTTTTTTCAGTGTAACACATGTTTAAAATGCATTGAATCTCAAAAGGACACTCTGTACTATATCTAAAGCCAAGCCCCACCCCTTGTTCACTGTATTTTTCACATACCTCTTTATAGATATGCATACTGATAAATCCTCTCCTGATCACTCGTTTTATCACCAAACTCCTCAATAATGCGATCCAAGTCATTATTTTATTACTATAACATCTCCAAAAAGCTCTGCAAAAGTCTGTGATATTCTTTGAGATCTGGATGCAGAAGCAGCTACCTCCTTTGTTATATGTCCATGTTATCTCTGTAGTGGATGAGGATATGAGATACACCCTTTTTTTCGGTTTCATTTGGCTTCTATCGGTCTCACTCGAGTTGGTTTTCTCGGCTTTTTCCAGAGAAAAAATGACTAGAGACCTGTGCTTTACGTCTTTGTGATGATGTCGTACAGGGTAGAACATTGGACGGTGTTGTGTGAAATTTAATTACTTTAAATTTAAAAGGAAGTTGATGTGGAAGTAAATAAGACAATTACTTCACAGAGTAATTTTAAAAGGTCCTTTATTATTTCACACACACACACACACACACACACACACACACACACGCAGTTACATACACAGATGCTATACTGCGAATAACGATATCCCTAACGGGACACAACCCAACAAGGTTACATACAAAGATTATATTAATCACAGATCAATACAATCCATGAGACGCAACTGAACTAATTCTTACCCTTCCAAGCGGATCGGGAGAGCCCTTCAACCCTGGTAAGAGAAAGCAGCTGTCTCCAAGAAATTACCGAGCAGGACTGTGCGCTAATCCTCACGGCTGACTCTCATCAGAGCAGAGGAGAACCCCGTCCTTTATAACTTACCAAGTTAGGCTTTTGCATGCGAGAGAGTAATTGGCCAGATCACTCCCTCGAGGCTCGGCCCTCTGAATAAACCATTCCTTTCCCTAGAACATTCTAACCAAAACAAGTTATATAAACGTGACAAAAACAAGTTATATAAGATATGGGGTTATTATAGGGCAAGGGCAAAGATGAACTCAAACGCATTTCTAGAACTTTCTAGAACACACTTTTTTTTTATTACAGACGGGAAAGAGAAAATTGTAACGTCGGACCTGGTCTGACATAGGACCGCCAAAAAAAAGATGAATTGATGTTTCAATGGTATGTCTGACCACTGATTTGTTTCTAACACTGAAAGCTGTAGGAATAACCCAAAATATATGCAAATATGTAGCAAGGTAGAAACTATCTTCTTATAATATTTGGCTAATTCCATGGTGTAGATGCTAATTCTTTAGACTTGCTACAGAGATTTCTTACTGACATGCACCAGAAGGAATACGACTACCCAGTAAGCTGGAATGATTGGACAATTTATCCACCAGCAGACCTCCCACTTCAAGGAAATGGTTATGACTGTATGTGTGGACTGCTTGTATGTATGGCTATTTCATTTGTTCTGCAACATTTGTTCCAAGTACTCAGATGAGGAGATGTCAGAAATAAGAGGGAAATAGCATATGTTTTTCTGCCACTACACTGGAGCTCCTTGTAAGACCTCTACCAGCTGAAACTTCATGCTTGAGGTCCATAAAGCCTGTTCTGCTGACCAAGGTCCTGACCTCTTTCAAGCTGTTCTGCAAGGTTCTGAATCCCCCTGCTGTTTTTTTTTTTTTTATATATACATTAGCCAAACTTCCTACTTGCCGTGTTTCTGCTTCCACCTCGACAGCCTGCTACTCTAGTAGCAGCATCCATGACCCTACGGGGATTCCCTGATATGTTACTTTTCTTTCCTGTTCAAGAATCCAACTATGGACTGGAGCTAGTCCATATAAACACTATCGTTTTTTCTGTTATTGTGTATTACAGGTTGTGATTTAGTATTGCAGGAGAGATGACCATCCAGTCTTTTATTTTTAGCCGACTTGTAAATTAAATTGTATTTCTCTCTGACATATGCTTCTTGCAGCTATTGAATTATGCTGTACAACAACCCTCCTTCAAACTTGATTTTATTTACTGGGGCAAAGACCTCGGAACACTAACATCTACTGTCAATGGACAAAATGAACAAGTTGGGTAGGTACTTTGATTGGCATTTCCAATTTTCAGGAATTATATCCCAAGACAAAACTACTGCAGTTTAATAGAGGACTGTGGCAAAGTGGTTAATAGTGTGCAGGTGCAGGTGATTAAAGAACAGACAGACAATTGTAATCCAGGTGATAAGGTTTGTTTTATTTATTTTTATGTCCAGTGCTGGAGGGCAAAACAAACAGTAAATAATACTGCTGGTAAGTAATACAGCGGTGTGTATTACTTACATTTAAAATCCTTAGGCTGCTCCCGAAATAATAGTCCCGTTATTGTAGCCCCACATTAAACGCAACACACATACACAAGTCTGTTTAGTGCATGAATTAGTGATTGTGGTACAGTTTACAAGTGAAGTGCTGTCCTGGCCTCTGGCGACAGCTCCAGAACGCCGTAGTCATCTAGTGATTTACCAACACAGACGATAACTAACAGACACAAACAAACAAAACACTCACAAATATTCTGTAACAATATAGTTTCACTGTCCTTCTGGTTCTTACTCACTACAAACCAATGAGAAGGAAGAGATTACGATTCTCTGTCCCCCTTATATGCTGTCATGCATGACCCCTTGGTAAACGAATGCAGCTGCTTTTACAATCTGCGGGTGCTACATTGTTTCCCTTCCAGGTCAATACGTTCTTGCAACAGAGTCTCACCTTTTTCCAGACTGACCAACTTCCTGACCCAGGGAAAGAACTTTCAAGTCAGCCTGTCAAAAAATAGTACCCTCATAGGTCGGGAGGGAGATTTACAACCAAGGTTCATTGTCTTTCTGTCACAGTCCTCCTTAAACATCTCCCCTTAAGACTGTGCTCAGAGCAATAAAAGAATTACGTGGAATCTGACAATTCCATAGAACAAAAACAAATGAGCATATTGTTTCAGAGAAGGTGCTATCAGTAGAATGCAGAGAAGTACCACCAACCTCAGCAAAATGTTCATGTTTGGACCGCATGTTATACATTGCTAATGTTTCCTCCAGTTGTACAGGTGGCTCTTGATAGAAAGGATATTGGTTTCAAATCATAAGACAAATCTGCCCTTCATGCAGCTATAATACATACTCTGTTTGATGACCTCAGCAAATATACACTGTAAGAACTGAGAATTTTGTGTTTGTTTTATATACATAAGCAACCAATTTTAGAATAATTACATAATGTAAAATAGCACATTTGTTTTTTAAAGGGATTACTATTTTTTAAAAGCTATCATTACAGCAATATTTTATGTAACAAAAACAACATTTTCATTAAATTCATTTTGAACATGCTTTTGAGCATCATGTTTTTTTGTAAATTAAAGAAATTGTAAATTGCAACTGCATTTCATAACATTATTTTTCAAATATATGTTTTTCTTTTATCACTTACAATTCATATTTATTTTTTTTCCTAATCTGTAAATTTAGGTATCCGGACTACATGATGTACAGTATTATGCTAAGTACAGATTTCTGGATGTGTAAGTTTGGTAGTTATATTAATATAAGACATAGTCAAGTAAACATTAATTTGTCAAAATTATGCAGTGTTAAATATATTTTTACTAGTTGATATGTATTGTTTTATAGCCAAATAATGGGCATAGGGTTAACTTTCTATCATTGTTTCTGGCTACTGTACTTGAAATACTGAGAAATAAATTAAAAAAGAGAGAAAGCTACTTATTTCAATGAAGACTGTAGAAAACATGGAAAAAAAGTTTGGTGCTGTTGGGGGATAATGAGTCTCACTTCCCCGACCCAGAGTTCCAGTAACTCCATAGGTTCTTCATGTTGTCAGAGTGGACCACCGGCCACAATATTCTTTCACTGCTCACGCTCTATATCTTGCCTCAAGAAAAAGCAACAATTATTATAACTAACAATTATTATTTGTTCTTTCAGATTCTCTTTTCTTCCATACGTCAAGGCTTCTTATGAGCCATTCCATCCTCCTGAGGGTCGATCCCGGTTGGTAACTGGGACCTAGTCGTTAGTCTCCACCTATAACAAGTCTCTGAGAAGTCAGAGTGTATTTTCAGGGGTCTGGAGGCCATTAAGACTAGTCTCGACTCCATAGGGAAGCCTTTCTCAGTTGGAGTCTGGCCCATCCTTTTTTCTCTCCCCTGTTCTAGATGGCCAGATTGTTCTAGATTAATTCGAAGATGGCCACCAAAACATTGTTATGGAATATACTCCTGCCCATTGGTAGGTGTCACTGAACTCTTTCTGTCAAAGCTGCCGATAGGCCCTCTCCCCTCAGTGACCCCCTCGGTCCCGCCTCCCGAGGGAACTTAACCGTCACGCAGGGGAGATTCATTCTCTTTCGCTTCTCACGATTGGTATGGTAAGACCTCTCTGTGTCGCATTGAGCCTTTTTTCTTCTAAAAGTGCTGCGTAAGCTACTGCTAGTTCCCCTGCACTTTGTGCTGAAAGCTGGCCTTCGGTTTAAAAATTCGTAGCCTTTTTATTCTATTTTTGACAATCAGCACCTGCTCACCCCGCGTGTCAGGCTGTTTATTTCTGTCTGTCCGTCTTAGTATGGTAAGTATTATTGTAAAGAATTGTGTGTGTTTTTCACCCTTTCTTGCTTCGGAGAGCACTGTTACTCCACGGGGCCAGGCTTGCCTTGTCCCCGTTGTCGAGCTAGCCCACCAGCCGCCTGCGGGCCGCAATTTGGGTCTTGTTTTGATTGTAGCTACGTGTCCCTGTGCTCGCGCAGAGGACAAGCCACACCGCGGCTGCTTCAGCTGAGCCAGCCGTATAATCCTCATCGAGGCTTCCCTCGTTGTTGGATTGAGATATACGCAGGCTGTGAGGACCTTCACCTCTGGTATATGTCGCTCAATCTACAAACAGCGTGTTCTCCCTGTAATATTTTAACTGTTTTTCATATTTAAAAACTATTTTGTATTACTGTGTGTGTAAGTCAATCACCCGCCGTAGCTTCGGCCCCGTCCCCCTGTTGTAAGCTACGTGGTCAGCGTAGGCACTGTACACAGCTGCCCCGGTGTTTTTAATACTACGGTGCGTAAGACTCTGCCCGTGCTAC
Organism: Polyodon spathula; assembly: GCF_017654505.1. NCBI lineage: Eukaryota > Metazoa > Chordata > Actinopteri > Acipenseriformes > Polyodontidae > Polyodon > Polyodon spathula. The sequence goes on along the minus strand of NC_054554.1, from coordinate 20,441,784 downwards.
TTCAGTACAACGGTGCTCACGGTACTTATTGACTATAAACCCGCCGTGGCTTCGGCTCTGTCCCCTGTTGTATGCTACACGCTGCTCAGGAGTGTGACCATGCAGTCAGGGTAGGCACCGTTCCTATCTGCCCCGGTGTTTTTTAATACCGCGGTGAGTAAGACTCTGCCTGTGCTACTTTAAGAACATAAGAACATAGGAAAGTTTACAAACGAGAGGAGGCCATTCGGTCCATCATGCTCGTTTGGTTGTTAGTAGCTTATTGATCCCAGAATCTCATCAAGCAGCTTCTTGAAGGATCCCAGGGTGTCAGCTTCAACAACATTACTGGGGAGTTGATTCCAGACCCTCACAATTTTCTGTGTAAAAAAGTGCCTCCTATTTTCTGTTCTGAATGCCCCTTTGTCAAATCTCCATTTGTGACCCCTGGTCCTTGTTTTTTTTTTCAGGCTGAAAAAGTCCCTTGGGTCGACACTGTCAATACCTTTTAGAATTTTGAATGCTTGAATTAGGTTGCCACGTAGTCTTCTTTGTTCAAGACTGAACAGATTCAATTATTTTAGCCTGTCTGCATATGACATGCCTTTTAAGCCTGGAATAATTCTGGTCGCTCTTCTTTGCACTCTTTCTAGAGCAGCAATATCTTTTTTATAGCGAGGTGACCAGAACTGCACACAATATTCAAGATGAGGTCTTACTAGTGCATTGTACAGTTTTAACATTACTTCCCTTGATTTAAATTCAACACTTTTCACAATGTATCCGAGCTTCTTGTTAGCCTTTTTTATAGCTTCCCCACATTGTCTAGATGAAGACATTTCTGAGTCAACAAAAACTCTTAAGTCTTTTTCATAGATTCCTTCTCCAATTTCAGTATCTCCCATATGATATTTATAATGTATATTTTTATTTCCTGCGTGCAGTACCTTACACTTTTCTCTATTAAATGTCATTTGCCATGTGTCTGCCCAGTTCTGAATCTTGTCTAGATCATTTTGAATGACCTTTGCTGCTGCAACAGTGTTTGCCACTCCTCCTACTTTTGTGTCGTCTGCACATTTAACAAATTTGCTTACTATACCAGAATCTAAGTCATTAATGTAGATTAGGAATAGCAGAGGACCTAATACTGATCCCTGTGGTACACCACTGGTTACCACACTCCATTCTGAGGTTTTTCCTCTAATCAGTACTTTCTGTTTTCTACATGTTAACCACTCCCTAATCCATGTACATGCGTTTCCTTGAATCCCAACTGCGTTCAGTTTGAGAATTAATCTTTTGTGCGGGACTTTGTCAAAAGCTTTCTGGAAATCTAAATAAACCATGTCATATGCTTTGCAATTATCCATTATCGATGTTGCATCCTCAAAAAAATCAAGCAAGTTAGTTAGACATGATCTCCCTTTCCTAAAACCATGTTGACTGTCTCCCAGGACCCTGTTACCATATAGGTAATTTTCCATTTTGGATCTTATTATAGTTTCCATAAGTTTGCATATAATAGAAGTCAGGCTTACTGGTCTGTAGTTACCTGGTTCAGTTTTGTTTCCCTTTTTGTGGATCGGTATTACGTTTGCAATTTTCCAGTCTGTCGGTACCACCCCTGTGTCAAGAGACTGCTGCATGATCTTGGTTAGCGGTTTGTAAATTACTTCTTTCATTTCTTTGAGTACTACTGGGAGGATCTCATCCGGCCCAGGGGATTTGTTTATTTTAAGAGCTCCTAGTCCCTTTAACACTTCTGCCTCAGTTATGCTAAAGTTATTTAAAACTGGATAGGAACTGGATGACATGTGGGGCATGTTGTCAGTATCTTCCTTTGTAAAAACTTGTGAAAAGTAATCATTTAATATATTTGCTATTTTTTTTTTCTTCATCTATGATTTTGCCATTTGTATCTCTTAAACATTTAATCTCCTCTTTGAATGTTCGCTTGCTGTTGTAATATTGGAAAAACATTTTGGAATTGGTTTTAGCTCCCTTAGCAATGTTCATTTCTATTTCTCTCTTGGCCTTTCTAACTTCCTTTTTGACTTGCGTTTGCAGTTCTGTGTACTCTTTCTGCGTACTTTCTTTTTGGTCCTTTTTTAATGCTCTGTAAAGTGCCTTTTTTTGCTGAATATTTTTTTTAATTGATCTATTAAACCATTTTGGCAATTTAGTTTTACATTTAGATTTGTCTACTTTAGGGATGTAATTGTTTTGCGCCTCTAGTACTACATTTTTGAAGAACAACCATCCTTCTTCTGTGGGTGTTTTCTCTATTTTACTCCAATCTACTTCTGTTAGTCTCTGTTTCATACCTTCATAGTTTGCTTTTCTAAAATTGTAAACCTTAGCTTTAGTCATTACTTTTGGGGTTTTAAAAAACACTTCAAATGAGACCATGTTGTGGTCTGAGTTTGCCAATGGTTCTCTGACCTCCTTTTTGGTTATTCTACCTTCGTTACTTGAAAAGACTAAATCAAGGCATGCCTGCCCTCTAGTCGGTGCCTTGACAAATTGTGTTAGGAAGCAATCATTTGTCATTTCCACCATTTCTATTTCATCCTTTGTGCTACCCATCGGGTTTTCCCATTTTATTTGGGAGAAGTTGAAATCCCCCATTAGTATGGCTTCTCCTTTGCTACACGCATTTCTAATGTCATTGTATAACAGATTATTTTGCTCACCGTCTGAATCTGGTGGTCTATAGCATGCTCCTATTATTATGCCCTTTGAATTTTTGTCTGTTATTCTGACCCATATTGATTCTGTTTTATTTTCTTTGTCCAGGTTTAACACATGGGCTTCAAGACTGTTTCTTATGTATAGCGCTACCCCTCCTCCTCTTCTGTCCTGCCTGTCTTTCCTGTACAGTGTATTATATTCGTCCCCATCACTCTCGGAAACCACGTTTCTGTAACACCTATCACATCATAGTTACCTGTTAGTGCAGTAGCTTCAAGTTCTAGAATTTTGTTTCTGATACTTCTAGCATTTAGATAAATACATTTAATGGTTGTCTTACCTGAGTTGTTGTTCTTGTTTTGATGCGGTCTCCCTTCTGTTTTTTTGTTGATTTCTCCCCCCTTCCTTTCTAATTTAAATGCTTCTGAACCTGCTCGAGGATCTTTTCTCCAAGTAGACTGGTTCCCTTGTTATTTAAATGCTGTCCATCCCGTCTATACAGATAGTCCTCGTTGTAGAATGTGGTCCAATGATCAAGATAGGTGAAGCCTTCCCGTGTGCATCACATCTTCAGCCATGCGGTTTGATTAATTATTTCCAGCTGTCCACATGGTGCTTTGCAAGGTGCTGGTAGTATACCAGAAAATACCACAGTTTTGGTTTTCTCTTTTAATTTCCTTCCTAGCTCTTTGAATTTGTTTTGCAGGGATTTTGGTCTGTCTCTTCCAATGTTGTTTGTACTGATGTGGACGACTACTACCGGGTCGTCTCCTGTTTGTTCTAGGAGCCTGTTCACGTTCTCAATGATGTGCTTGACCGAGGCTCCCGGAAGGCAGCACACTGTTGTAGTAAGGGGGTCCAAACTGCGAATTGAACTTGCTGTGTTTCTCAATATGGAGTCCCCAACAATCATGACCTCCCTTCTTTTTGTTGTCTGGTCACCACTGTCAATAGGGTCCTGGATGTTGTTCCTTTCATTCTCTTGTTGTTCGTTCTGCTCATCAAAATTCTGAAGTGACTCAAATTTGTTGGTTGTTTTGATTTCTGGTGGTTGTGTTTGATGAAGTTTCTTTTTTTCCCTGCTTCTGCCTACCTGAACCCAGCTGTTCTGACCTTCTATCTCCCTGGTGGCTTTCAGTCTGTTAGGGGTGATGCAGACTTCCATGAATTGTGGGTGTGCCAGTTCCTCAAGATCCTGTTGCTGTCGCACTTCTTCCAGCTCCATTTCTAGCATACTTACTAGTTTGGTAACTACTTTGGTACCACAGTGAGTATGGTGCCCATTGTCTCGCTGTACTAATACAAGCTAATGAGCTGGTGCGGCACGGTACTCGGTGCACGCGGTGTGCATGGTGCCTGGCACTGCATGGTACTCGGTGCAAGCGGTGCACGCGGTGCATATTATACCGGTGCTGCATGGTACACACGGTGCTCAGTACATGTCGTGCCTTCTGCAAGCATTGCGCACGGTGCTCGGTGCACACGGTGGGCATGGTATCTATTCTTGCACGGTAGACCAGGTGCTACACGACACTCAGTGCTCACTGTGCTCGGTGCACGCTGTGCACACGGTGTTCAATGCGCACAGTAGTTTTTCTACCCTGCGCTATAATGGGCAGGGCTGGCTTCCATGCCTGTGAGGCCTGTGGGACCAATATCCCGCAGGAGGACACACAGCATATGCGCTCGGTGCCTAGGCCCCGATCACGCCGCCTCAGCCCTGAAAGGTGCCTTCTAAAAATCTGCGCGGATTTTCAGCCCGGTGTGCTCTGAGCTACCTAGAGAGAGTTGCACGGGGGAGTTGTTCATCCCTCACAGAGAGCTTCTCCCAGCCATCCCTCCCGACGCCATCACAGAGCCCCTCAGGGGAGATCCCCTGTGCTCAGGCATCTGTACCATCCCCTGACTCCACTGTGGGAGAGCAGGGTGAGCGGATTGACCGGTTAATCTCTTCGGACGAGAATGCACTCTATCTTCGCCTCGTGGGGGGAGTCCGCTTTCCCTATATGGAGGATATGGAGGTAGTGGCAGAGCCCGAATTCCGGGCTGATATGACCCCTAGTTCCGAGGCTGCCTCGGGTACCTACAGGTCCCCTGGACAGCATAGACAGAGCCATGCCATTCCTTCTTTCAAGCTTTGACAGAAAGAGCTCAGTGACACCTACCAATAGGCAGGAGTGTATACCATAACAATGTTTTGATGGCCATCTTCTCTTTCAGTGAACCAGGTTTATGGTAGGTAAACTAATGTTTTAGAAGTTACATTTATTCTATAATTAAAAACAGTATAGAAAGTTTAACCTCTTACGCCACCCTGTCCCGCGGGCGGAACATGGTACTGCAATTACACATATCAGAAATCATCTTTAATATTATTACAAGAGCAAAAGAGCAAAAAAAAGCTGACTCAATATCAAAAACATTGTTTTCCTACCATCAAACAGCGAAATAATTTTCCAAATTCACCATTTCATCGCTGAGATATCCTCTTCGCAATGTCTCTAGTACTTCATGGTTCAAAAACAACTCAGATCGACTAGCTTTGCATTTGGCTGTTCTGGCCTTACAACTATATATTGATGGTGAAATCTTCCTGATTATGTGGTAGGGGAGCTTACAAGCTGTCCAGTCATACCTTGACTTTGTTTGTAGCCTAATCCATTGAAGAGTAATCAATGTGCACAAGTAAACAGAGCCATGTGTATTTCAAGGGAGAGTGCAGCAATACGCACAGCCGATCAAAATTTCTTTCCATTTTGTGATCATTTTTCAAATCGTAAACTTTGTAAATCGAACAAAATGGTGAGCATTGTTTCATTGCATCTCAAAAGAAGATCATCATCTTTCAGAAGTTTGAGGAGATGGATAGGAGTGAAAGTGACAGCGAAAATTATCAACTTTCTGGGTTGGAAAGTGCTGATTCAATCTGAAGCAGCATTTGAAGATGGATTGGATCCTCTTCAGTATTTGTAAGTATAATGGATCCACACTACACTATAATAATAATAATAATAATAATAATAATAATAATAATAATAATAATAATAATAATAATAATAATAATAATAATATCATTTTTGTACTGTAAATCAATGTGCACAAATAAACACACCACCTGTATTGCAAGGAGAATGTAACGTTACGCACTGCGGATCAAGGTTTCTTACCATTTTCTGATCATTTTTCAAATCGTAAAATTTGGAAATCGAACGAAATGTCAAGCAGTGTTCCAAAGCATCCCCAAAAAATTCGATTCAGTCTTTTAGAAGTTTTGGAGGAGATGGATAGGAGTGAAAGTAACGTTGAAAATGATCAACTTTCTGGGTTGAAGAGCGTTGATTCAATGTCTGAAGAAGCATTTGAAGATGGATTGGATCCTCTTCAGGATTTGTAAGTATAATGGATCCACACTACATTTATTATTATTATTATTATTATTCTTATTATTATTCTTCTTCTTATTATTATTATTATTATAACATTGAGCACTTTAAGGATGTAAATAATTAATTTGTTTATTTTGTACAGTTCGTGTTATTAGGTTTTTGTTCAGTTTTATTCATTGTTTGAAAAGGAAAATATTTGATTTGATTTGAAGTAAACAGTTTATTTTGAAAAAAAAAATCTTATTTTGCTTCTTGACATTTACATACTTTCAAACAAGTGAGACAAAAATTTTCAGGTACTGAAAATTCAAGTTACAAAAAAAGTGTCTGTAGCAACATTCTCCTTCACAAACATACAATTATGTGAGAGCAATGTGCCTGACAGTTGTGGCATATGAATTGAGAGTATTTGTCATGCATACTCATCATAGATACAATCTGGGCACCCCAAAGCTCTCCAAAAAGGCCACCTTTTGAATTAAACATTGGTCAAAAAATAAAAAAGAGGATTACAAAATCTAATTCATGTGGCAATGTATAGCATGTGAGCTGGGAGAAGTGAACATCCCTTTTAGAACTTGTTCAAGAAACTAGTGTATGACTGGCCATAAAGATTTACACAATATTCCTTTTTGGAGAGGTTCGGGGACCCTTGGGCCTAGCTTTGTAAAAACTCATGTAGAATTTGATCCCTTTGTTCAATCAGTTTCAGTTACCCAGTGTAGTAGACATGCTGGGGAAGCACGTGCGACAAGTTGAAAAAATGACTATAGAATATAAACAAATCAAAATCATGTGTTGTTTTTTAATGTATTTTTTCTTAATATCTCCCTCCAGTGTGGTACTCAGTAAAACTTTTATCAAATCTGAGGATTTAGTCCTGATGCCCAAGGGGTTACCTTGAATTCAAGACCTGAACCATGCCTGTGGTGTCTATACTTTGGAAGATAATGTGATTTATTTAAGGCCATAGCCCTCCAGGCGGAAATTGCCTGTGGGGGGCTGGGGGTTTAACAGGTTTTAATGAACAAAAAGAATAAATAGGAAGGATAGTTAAAAGCACATGTTCTAATAAAATACAGCAACAAATACACAATTAATCAATAAAGAAAAGGACCGAGAGTGAGGAATCGCAAGGACAGAGGCAGCGAGTTTCAAACAGCAATTACACAGACCACACACAGGCCGACTGCACTGCAGTGAAAGGGTTAAACTGAACCTTAACAAAGAAACACAAACAGCAGTAAGAAAACTCCCAGTCTTCCAATAATCTCTTGTGCAAAATAGCATTCAAACTGTCTATAAAAAAACCTAGAATCAATATTCTCACTTTCTTTCCATAGACTTCAATGCAAGCTGCAGCCCAGCCCATCCTTGTTGTTTTTTTTTCTTTCTCTCTCTCTCTCTCTCTCTCTCTCTCTCTCTCTCTCTCTCTCTCTCTCTCTCACACACACACACACACACACACACACACACACACACTCACACTCACTGTAGCTCAATTTAAGAATACTTATTGTACTATAACTTAATTCATGACCTTGCTTTACAATTTGAAAGATATCACATGTATCATATATAAAGATATCAGGCAGCATATATCATACATAACAAAATTTCATAAATTAATATTTGACATATTAAAAAAAAAAACAAAAAAAAAACATTTTATTTAAACATATAAAATAATGCAATAAAAGAAAAACAAAGGTGTAAGGGTGGTTATGGGAAGGGAAGGATAACATATTTACAGGAGATGTGGTTTAATTCCATGCTGGAGGTTTTTTAGGAATATATTGTTACCAGTGTCATTCATATGGACACCATCTCCCCTAAAAACACCAACCTGCTCATATTTAATTTCAGGATGCCATATTTAATTCCCCCTAAACCCCTTACAAAATCTGAAATTACATTGTTCACCCAGTTACGTGCTTTGTTTATTCTTGGAGATGTCTTTACATCTTTCCAAAGATGTCTCTGGGTGATGAATGAGAAAATAATGCTTGGTTTTGAAAGAGCTCATGCAAATTTGTCAAATCTTTTTTTCATTCTTCAAATTAATTCCACGCTTTTCAATTTTCCTAAATCATTGCCTGCAGCATGGATTAAAAAAAAAAGAGAATTGAAAATTAAATCATAAGCAACATTTTTTTTTTAAAAAGTGCCATCTGAGTCCTCCATCCGAACCAGCGGACAGAGGTGCTTGGCAGCTGCAGGTCCAGCCTGAGTGTTCCCCAGACAGAGGTGGCTGTGAAGAATCAACAAGGTATTTGATGTTATTTAGAGTAGGTTGATTGCAACAATTACAGACTAAAACAAAACACAGGACACTTATTAGGAAACATGTACCAGCATGAAACCAACAGAGTGCATGTTTAATATGTCAGATGTGTAAAATGTTGTGTATTGTATGTGTAACATTTGATAACTTTACAGTATGTCGTCAGAATCAGATCATCTGTTTTTTTTTTCACGTTTAACTTTCGTTTAACCAGAGCATAGCGGTAGGAAGCATAGTAAAAATGAAATGCAACCAGAAATAAACTTTCATAACAAGTGAACATTCTTTTATTGGACTTAATGTTTAATTATTACACAGGTTTTTTGCAATCTTAAAAAAGCAAATTTCGCTTTTTGTCGTGGTTTTTCTTGCGCATGATAGAATTGTGCCCCTGATAATTGCACGTAAATGCTTACTAATTATTGATTTTTCCCCCATACACATAATGCATGTATTTATTTTTATGTATTTTACTTTAATATTTGTAACATGAACAGCTTAAATTCAGTACCCAGGGTTTATTATTATTTATTATTATTATTATTATTATTATTATTATTATTTATTATTATTATTATTATTAATTGGTCATTTAGCATATGATTTTATCCAAAGCGATTTACAGAGACTGTGGGGTAAGCTATGAATCAACAACTGATGCAGCATTATTTGAGCTCGGTACATCTCATCCAAAGGACGGATTCAAATGTAAAATGAGTAAATTGTCTTTTAACTCTGTTGTGAGAATTTACCACGTCTTTTTAAACTATGATAAGATAAAGTTAGCCGCTTAGATTAAATAATAATAACTATAGATTATATGAAAAATAGTCGATTCCTTCAATTATAATAATGAACTTAATGTGATTTTTTTCACTTAAAATGTAACTTTTAAAAATACTGTCAGAACATCTATTAAGTGTAAACTACAGTTTGATAATTAAAGTTCACAGATACCGACCACTTTTTGGAATGTCATTGCATGCACAGAAAGGCTAGAAGCTACTTATTTTCTGTGACACTGGTCCTGGAGGGCCGGTGTCCCTCCTAATTTTTGCTCTAACTGTACTGCAAATTACTTAATTGGACCAATTATGTGCTTGTTAGAAGCTTAATTGGTCAGTTGGAACAAACACCAGGAGGGACACTAGCCCTCCAGGACTGGAATTGCCCATGCCTGGGTTAGAGCTTTGGACCGTTGCTCAGAGGGTCTTGGGTTCATTACCAGTGCATTACTCCAGTAAAAACTCAACTGTATAAATGGTTACCAGAATTTAAAATAACTAATTGTAACTAACTTTTGAAAAAAGTGTAAGCCAAATACATAATTATTATAAATAGCACCATATTGCTGACGAAAAACCTCCCCGAACCGACATTTCTTTCACATTACAGTAAATACATACCTTTATTCATAAAACTGCCTGGAACACTTGGTTCAGAAGTTCCATTTGAGATGAAAATGATACACGTAATAAAACGTGAGTTTAGAACAATACTACCAGAAAAACCTACCCAACTGACCCAATACCTTTAAATCAGGGCTTCTCAAACTCGGTCCTGGGGACCCCCTGTGGCTGCTGGTTTTCGTTCCAAAAGAGCTCTCCATTACTTAACTAGACCCTTAACTGAACTGATAACACTATGTAACACAATTTTTGTTCCTGGGTAGTAAGTGTTATTTCCTAATTGCTTATGCCTCAAAAGTATAGAAAATGGCGATTATTCCCCACAAACTTTGCTTTTGTGACCAGGACAATGATATTTCAAAATGTCACTATCTCCAATGGGAAAATGGGCAAATGTGTGTCTTTTTGTTCACATAAAGTCAGAAAACAACAACATATGAATCCAAATTAACATGTATTTATACTAAAGTAATACAAAAATGACTACAAAAGATTTAGAAGTGAGTAGTTTTTCGAGATTTACGATTATGCTGTAAATACAGTTCATTCACCTGCAAAGTAAACATCAATCAAGCATTTTTATATACACAATACACAGAAATGCATTATTTTATTCATTCTACTTTTGAGTATTGCCTGAATGGATTTTTTTTTGTTATTTTGTAATATTTTTTTTAAATTCTAAATACACTCCTAAAATGTTAATTGTAGCCTACTATGATTTCTCAATAAATGAACAGTCTCTGTATAATTAGAAACATCGACATTCAGCAGACTGGACAGCTTCAAAACACAGCCAGAAATAACAGTTAACTGAACAGTTTGTCCAGCCTCAGCTAACTTATGATTGGACTGCTGCAGAGAAAATACAGGTCTTTGATTGGTTGATCGTATCACCGGTCTGGCTTTAGGAAAACGTTAGCATGCCTTTCACAGCAAGAGTACCCTGATGGTGATTGGCTCTCCGAAGTACTCACCCCTACACCCGTAATACACAGTAATTTATGGAATAGATTAATAAAGCAACAGGCCACAAGATGGGTGTGTGACGTATTTACACAATTAATTTAAGGATGTGTTACAACACACAGCAAAGATAACAGACAGGACACACCTCTACTCTTCATCCTTCTCTCAATCTTCATTTCCATACTTTGATGGTACTTGTTGGATGCTGTTATGTCTGTGGAGCAGTGAAGAACACATATAACTGTATATGTAAAAACTCTACCGCTGTCCATCATATCAATACAATACTCAGTGATAAAACACATAACTGATCCGCCCATCCATTGTGTGTGGATGGGGGGGAGGGGGTGTTAGGGTTCTGTACTATTTCACGTTTAACATTGCATTGCAGTTGATGTGAATATCATCAATATCGTAACATAACATGGACAAGCAGTTGATCAGAAAACCGTTGAAGCGTATTGAGCACAGCTTATTATTCACCCCCCTCCCTGTGATGCATACTTAATGGGCTCCATCTGTGTCTGGCTGTGGTGTGCCATACTCTCATTACCAACGAATGTATAATAATACTACTGTGGGTTTTTGTGATTGCGTTAACATGACGTGTACCATGGTTCCAGAGTACATTGTGACGAAGATGGATCCAGTTTTGCACAACTTTCTTGATGTGTATGTGTGTGTGTGTGGGATATGAAACACCCTATCCATTTTTTAGGGTCACACCTGACAGTGTGGACTGTTACTTGCTTCTACCTATATATATATATATATATATATATATATATATATATATATATATATATATATATATATATATATATATATATATCTCCTGGTATTGACTCTTGATCTATTAAAAAGTTTGATCTACTAAAAATTGGAAGATATTGCATAGTCGGCAACCAGTTTAGGGTCATACAAGTACTAATATATTTGTGCAGTTTTTACAAAGGCTTTGTTGGGCACACAAGCCATCGTCTTATATATTATAGATTATAAAACGATGACTCGTGTGTCTAGAAAAAAACTGGTTTTCTGAATAAGGTGTCTAGAAGGGCTAGTATTCCTATAGTATCCTAATACTAAGTGGGTATTCGGTATCACGTTTTCGGAATACTGGTATCCAGAATACAGACGGATTAATTTGGAATACCCTGTTTACATGGCATAGACTAGCTATTCAAATTTCCAGCTATTCCGAATACAACTGGAATCCTACCTGCATGTAAACACAGTGTCTGATGATTAAAATAGAGCAATGTAGCCTACTTACCAAGGAGGAATGCATTCGGGATGTGTCCAGACATTGATAATGCGACCTGTTGCATAACAGACAACCTGCATATTGAGGGAGTAGTAGCCCTTGCGGTTCATAAAGGTAGCTGCTTCCACCCCTGCAGGTGCCCTGATAGCAATATGGGTGCAGTCAATTGCATCTACCACGCACGGCAGGTGCGCGACCTCATAAAAACCCTGCATTATCTCCTCCCTGTCTGCTCTGGTACTGGGGAATTTTATATGTTCCTCAGCACGTCGCAGCAACATGGTTTTGAACCGGTCGAGGTGGCAGGACACGGCTGACTGGGTGATCCCCACTGTATCACCTGCTACCTTCTGGAAGGTTCTGTTATCCAGGATACACATACAGACAGACATTACCAATTGCTCAGAAAAGGCATGACTCCGCAGGTTTGTTCTGGCCAGGTCATCACGCAGCATGTGACATAGATGAGTCAGCATGTCTCGGTCGAGACGATACCTGGACACGACTTGCTCATTGCTGAGCTCCTCATATGTGTGCCGAGGCCGGTACACCCTTTCAGCATATCTTCGCCTATATCGGGGTTGCTGTTGCTGGGTGTGCCTTGTATCATTCACATCCAAATGTCGACGGACACACTGCATGTTACCCACGTTTCCCATTGTTGCCTGTTCAGTGCTGGAATACTAGTGTGCGCTGAGTTAATGCAGTCCTTTTATAATCGTTATTCTGTCTGTCACAAACCTGGTTTTGTGCTTGTCGCATACCTTCGAATATACCAGGATCACACATATTGTCGGCCACTCCCCCCATATTGAGCTATACATACATTTTATTTCTGCACAGCGCAGAATGGATTGTGACGCACAAAAGGACGCTTCGAATATGGCAACTTGGCACAATTTCAGCACAACGGCCATCTGCGACGCGTATACCTGTCTGCGCAGTACGCAAACCTTTCAAAGATCGAGCCCTTTATCTTCTAACATCCAAACTGAAAAGAAGCAGTTTTTATATATCTAATAAGTTAACATATTGGATGTAGCAAACTATATACATTATATAACATGCAATCCATGGTGAGACATCACTTATACAATCCTGCATTCATTGAGCTGCTAATTTGAAATTTATGAACTCATCGTATGAATCAATGGCAATTTAACAAAGCATGATTTTGCTTGAAGGGCAGGATCTCTCAATATAGTATATTTTTTGGTGAAGGACAATCACAATAACAGGAACTGCTACAATGTTTGTTGTACTATGCTGGGGTGTTCTTTGGCAAGTTGATACTTAAGACAGCAAAGCAAATAATACATTGAATAAGTAACTCTAATTTATGACATCTTATATAATCAGCTTATTGTAGAATGCTTTACTTTAGTCAACCCTGCAAAAACCTCTCCGTATGAAAGAAACATAAGAATAGGGAATTCATTACTGCCACCTGTCCTTGAACTGCAAGATGCTCTGTAAAAATGCATTTAGAATTAATAGATTATTTTGACACATACAGTCCAAGGGCTGTTATATAAAGACACAATGGACCAAAATAAAGAATGAAAGTGTCAGTAAATGTATTCAGCACTGTGCATTTAACTGTACACCAATGCTTTATGGCTTCAGTACAACTAAAATGAAAAACAAAAAATTAAAAAAAAAACAGATATTTGTGATTCAATTGTTAAAACAATGATGTAATTCATAGTTTATAGCAGCATCTTTAAGGCTCCATTGCCTTGGTAGATTGACGATTTGTCCGTAGCTAATGCTCCAAAACATACAAACGTTTAACTGTTTCTATTCTATAAAGAATAGAAAGTAATATTAATTTTACAATTGAATAGTATCAATTTAAAGGTTTAAGATAAAATTGTGCTTTAGAGTTAGGGTTACGGATATGTGTTGATGCTGCTGGTGGTGTTGCATTTGACGTCAGAAGAATAAACGACTGGCTAAACCATCATAATCAAGTGCAGTCAACTCTTATTAGGCCATGTTTCCACTGTGCTGGAATAAGGTATGCCTTATTAATTTAGTAAGATGAAATATACCGATAAATATACTTTTAGGGTGGGGTATGTCACTGTATCTCCTGGACACACGCCACCTGGACTCATGGCTGCCACGACACACTGTATCTGAGCATCTTTGGTACTCCCAGAATCGTACCCTGTGCTTTACCAGGTCATAGTCAATGGCTTCGATGTCCATATTGGCCTGATACACTGCCTGAGCCTCCCTGATCAGGCAGGAACCCAGCTGGCTCACCCAGTACCTTCGGGGCCATGATGCGGTGGTAGCCAGCCGCTCAAAAGCGACCAGGTAAGCCTCTGAGTCATTCTCTGTCGTCATTTTCATAGCCCGTGCCCTTGGGACCATCATCACGGGTGCCGTTGGTACCAACACAGTGTACCGCTCCTCTCTCGTCTCTCCACAGTCTCCTGTCCAGTGTCTGCAGCAGCGCTGAAAGTGCTGCCTGATACATAATCCTACTTCTAATAGACCTTATTCACGCCAGACTCAAAACGAGGCTTGGAGTGCAGCTGCTAAGTTACGGCGTTGCACTGTTGCTTTCCGTTTTGTGGTTCTGGTTTAAGAAAAAATCTGTCAAAAAATATATCATTTCATATTAATTAGAGAACTGACTGTATACAGAGGGCAAGATTATTATTCTTTTTGAAAAGGAGGTGGGTGGGGGCAAAGACTCATGAATCATTGTATTAACCCTTAAATGTTCACATTGCCATTTTGACTAAGGAAAATTATTCCAATGGTATGTATTGTACATATGAATCACAAACATATTTCACTATTTTTTTTTTAATGAGTTATTATTTGTATCCCCCAATGCACACTGCCCTTTGTAGATGTTAAAACTACAAATTGTGTACACTACAAATTGTGTACTTTATTTTTGCTTTTATAACTCCAAAACAGCCTATTTAGCTTTAAAATTACAATTTTCTGAAGAGAAATCTCAACTTTCTTTTCTGTGTGAATGTACATATTCTTCATTATAGTCACAAGTTTGATTACATTTCAGTTATACTGTCCGGGAGCCAACTGAGCATTTCCAATCAGTCCTAATCAATAGATAAGTAAGATGCAGAAGCTTGAGATTATGCATGGATACTAATGGGAATATCTTGTGGGATGCCATGCCAGTTTGTATTAAAAAAAAGATATATGACACACTGAGTGTACTAAAATATAACACACTGAGTGTCTTTATTAAGCACAACTGGACAAAATTACAAAAAAAGTTTAGTAACGCAAGTTAACAAAAAATATGCTTGAGTTACACAATACTTGGTAAGAAAGGAGATCCTTAATGTTACATTAACTCCAAATAAACTACAGGAATAACAGAAAGGGGGGCGTTTGATTCTTAAGTAAGGTTACTCATTCTTTTTCTTTGACTGGAACGCCTTAGTCCTGACTGTACATCCATTTTCCTGCCTCTAAACTGTATTTAGAAAACAATTAACACATGCTTATACCAAACCAATAAATGTGAAACAATACAGAGGTACTGTCACAAAGACAGCTGTAGTGGGTGACGTCAGACCATGACCATGAACCAACAAATAAACAACAGAGAGGTGAAGTTTGGTGAAGCTGAGCTGTGCTCAGCATTTAATAATTGAACAGACAGAAAATAAAAGGTTGTAAAGACAAACAAAACACAGGACAGCTCTGTCTCCAATCCCGTTCTCCACTTACCGAACACACAACCCCGAGTGAATGAAAACATGCTGCTTTTATGCAGCTGTACCGAGACTCGATTGCTAATCAATCATTCAATTGGAGTCTCGGTACAACTGCACGTGAATTAATAGTGCAATTCCCCGTGCTTACATATTACTACATTTTACCTGCATGTGAAGTGCTGTACTATTCTCGTGCCTAAATACAAATATACATTTTAAACACTTGTGCTCGTAACCCATATTACATCTCGTGTACCAATGGCTATACACCAACATTAACACAACACACGCAATATACAACACAGAAATACACACAGGGGTGGGACAACATTGCAACAGGTACTGAATATCAACATGGTAAATATTAATTTTAACGTAAATGTTCTCTAACTAAAACTGCGAGATATAAACATATTTTACGAATCTAGTATAGGCTAGTAGTAGCTTATTCACTTTCCGATCACAAATACGTTTGCTAATGTACCTTCTACTTCATGAATATAACCCTCGATCCAATTGCTATACCCTTTCTGCTGTATGTTTTTCAGAATCCTTGCATTATTATCTGCCCAATCATCAATTTCTTCAACTTTTATTTGAGGAACTGTGACAGAAATACAATAAGTGCTGGTTGTAAATCTCCCTCTCGACCTGTGAGGGTATGAAAGGAAAAGTATTTGGACGGGCTGGCATGACGTTCGTTTCTGAGGTCAGGAAGTCGATCACCCTGCATAGAAGCGAGACTCTGTTGCAGGAACGTATTGACCCGGAAGGTAAACGAGGTAGCAGCTGCAAGCTATAGACGCAGCTTGAATCATTTACCAAGGGATCATGCGGGGTAGCATAAAAGGGGCCAGAGAAACTCTAATCTTTTCCTTCTCTTGGGTTGTGTATGTAAACCTGGAAGGACTGAGAGCTGCAGTAGAAACTTCAGAGTGTTTGTTTGTTTTGAGTGTTAGTAATTGTCTTGTTTATTGTTTCACTAGACGGCTAAACACATTCGGGAGCTGTAGCTTTTTGGGCCAGCACAAGCCAGAACTGCACTGCATGAACTGTCACCAAATAACCTGTTATCACCCACCACAAGCACTAATACACACACCCTGGACTGGTGACCTGGTTTTAGCATTGTGGGGCGGATAACGTTTATTGTTTGGGACTGTAAACCCGTTTGTTTGGCTCCGCGCATTACACATTGTTGTGTATTGCCGGAGAATTTTTCTTTTTGGTCACCAGACCAGGATTATAATTAAAACCCCTTTTTTCTAATGGATTACAATTGTTTGTGAGTTCTTCTGCACTGCATCACCTCTACACCTGTTCACAATCACTGGCCAAATTGTCACAGGTACACATATTAAAGATTTCGTCCACATATCGATACTATCAGTAGCTGCGGTGGCCATGACAGTATCTTGCACACCAAGCCTCGTTTTCAACCAACCATGGCCGCTGCGTGATTAAGGCGTACACCATGTGTGGCAAAGTGGTTGATAGTGTGCAGGTGCAGATGATTAAAGAACAGACAGACAATTGTAATCCAGGTGAAAAGGTTTGTTTTATTTATTTAAATTCAGTGCCTGATGGCAAAACAAACAGTAAATAATAATGGAGGTGAGTAGTACAGTGGCATGTATTACTTAATTTATAATCCCTGTGTTGCCCCGCAAATAATAATCCTGTAAGTAAACTGGCCTGAGCTGAGTGGGGGATGGAGGGGGGTGATGCTGGGATGCCAGAATCACGGTTGAGCCCTCTTGAGGTGTCATGGGCTAGTCAACGAAACACCAAGGACTGAAGATGCCCACTTGAAGACCCCAGAGATATCCCCCGAGTCAGCATCGCAGCCGTTGTGTGTGCTGATGTGCTGGGGAGGCAAAATGATCTGATCTGTTCAACATCTACTCTCATGTGATGGAAATCATTTTACACCCACACAAAACACAAAACACATACACAAGTCCATTAGTGTGTGAATTAGTGCTTGTGGTGCAAATAAAGTTTTATTTGTGATACAGGTGCAGTGCTGTTCCAGGTTTGTGCTGGCCTCTGGCGACAGCTCCAAACGTGTTAGCTGTCTAATGATAACACGTAACAAATAGACAGAACAAAACAAACACTCACGATTATTCAACAACAATACAGCATGGATGCTTCCTGATTATTTCTCATAACCAAACCGAAATAACACATTACGATTCTCCACCCCTTTTTATGCTGGCACACATGACCCCTTGGTAAACGAGTGCAACCGCTTCTCCAATCTACGACTGCTACATTGTTTCACGTCGGGGTTCTTGCAACAGTGTTTCACCTACTTCCAGATTGGCTGACTTCCTGACCCTGGGAAAGAACTGTCAGATCAGCCTGTCCAAAGACCTCTGTTCTCCCTGTTTAGCGCCCTTACAGGCCGGGAGAGAGATTGCATGTATAAATATATATTTAGCCTTTTAGTAGACTGAAATAAGTCTAAGGAAGTAATTTGAGTCCCTCTGCATCCATCCCCAAAATGATATACGGCTGGTTTCACAGACCAAATATAATCTTAGGTAAGGTAGTCTACTAACTTACGCATAGCACGCTTCTTTTGAATCTCTATTTTTATGGTTAAATAGTCATTTACCTGTTCTAATTGTAGTTATTTACCACCCACAATTTTTTTTTTTTATCAGAATTTGTTGATTTCCTGTCCACATTATCTGCAAAACATACAATTATTTTGCTAGGAGATTTTAATATTCATGTTGACATTGAATCTGATCCCAAGACTATGAAATTTTTAAAGCTTTTAGATTCTCTTGATTTATATTCAGCATGTTACAGGACCTACACACAGTCATGGACATACCTTAGCTTTGGTCATTTCTCGGGGCCTCCATATTCAATATTTGTTAACTGTAGATCTTACTGACTCTGATCACGTTTGCATTTTTTTTGATGCTATACTGCCTTTGTCCAATAAGATGGTGGCATGTACTATTAAAGCTTACAGAATAAATTTTTCAACACTAACAAAGCTTTCCTATAATAGTGATACTATCACCACTGTCCACTACCCACTCTAGTTCTACTAATAAGTTAGTTGACAATTTTAACCACCTTTTAACAAGTGCATTTGATGTTGTGGGCCCAGTTAAAACTCTAACCATTCCTTCTAAAAAAAAAAAAACACTGCACATTGGGTTAATAGTGCCTTATTGTAGCAAAGTGGTTGATAGTGTGCAGGTGCAGGTGATCAATGGGCAGAAAGACAATTATAATCCAGGTGCAAACACTCAGGATACGGATACACAAAACACAAAAAACTACAAGTGTCAGGCCAAGTAGTCCATGGTACTCTGTTCCCTTGACTTAGCGCCCTCACAGGTTGGGAGGGAGATTTACGACCAAGAATCATTGTCTTTTTGTCACACTTATACATAATGAAAAGGGAATGCAACAAACATGAACGTAGATGGAGGACTACTAAGTTGCATATTTACTATGATATTTTGAAAAAAAAACATCTGTTAAAATAAAATGAAGATTTGCGGACAGCCAGACGTTGCTACTTCTCAAATCTCATTGATGTTAATAAAAATAATCTCAGAGTACTTTTCTCAATAATTGACAGATTAATAAATCCATCACCAGCTGCACTTCCCTATACTGAAGTTTTTCCTGCAAAGTGTGAGGAATTCCTTAAGTATTTTCAGAACAAAATTATTAATATTATGGATCTAACTTTTTAAGTTGGTTCTTATTTAAATGTGCTCCTTAGACTGCCTAGCTTTGTTTTGGACGCATTCTCCATGATTACTCCAAATTATTTGAATACATTAGTAATGCAGATGAAATCCTCAACCTGTTCATTGGATCCAATTCCCACTCGATTCCGTAAAGATGTATTTAGTTTTTTGTATAATGATAATCTTATTATAATAAATAGGTCTTTGTCAACAGGAATAGTTCCTGCTGCCTTCAAAACTGCTTTGGTTAAGCCTTTACTCAAAAAATCTAAATTAGATTCTACTGACTTTTCAAATTTTAGACCCATTTCTAATCTGCCTTTCTTAGCTAAAGTTCTTGAAAAAGTAGTAGTCAAACAACTTAATATATCTGGACAATAGCAAGATATAAACATAGTACATAGACTGCTCTTTTCAGAGTCGCGAATGACTTATTGATGAGTGCTGACTCTAACTCCATATTCATTCTAGTTCTTTTAGATACTGTGGATCATGCTATTGTGATTGATTGCCTGAAAAGCTGGGTTGGCCTGACAGGAACTGTTCTCAACTGGTTTAGGGGAGTCTGTATCAGGGTTATCCAATATTACTTGTGGTGTCCCCCATGGCATTCTTAAACATAGTATAAACTTTCACTGTTATGCCAATGAAACGCAACTTTATATTTCTGTAAAACCTGGTGATTCTGCTGCTATTTTATCTTACTACAGTGTCTTGCTGGCATCAAAAGCTGGATGTCTCAAAATGTTTTCCAGTTAAAATCAGATAAGACAGAAGTCCTGCTGTTAGGTTCTCAGAAACAACTAGAGCTGCAAACTCCCTAAAAAATGATTTGGGCAACCGGACCTCTAATATAAAATCTGATGTAAGAAACTTAGGGGTTATATTTGATTCTGGTTTGAGTTTTGAGGCACATGCTCGAAAAATAATAAAAGTGTATTTGTATCACCTATGTAACATTGTTAAAATTAGGTATTTTCTTTCTTTGGCTGATGCTGAGAAACTAATTCATGCTTCCATTTCAGTAAGACTTGATTATTATTGCAATGCTTTATTTGCTGGACTTCCACATCATGTCTTATCATTTTTATAGCATGTTCAGAATGCAGCTAGGGTTCTGACTAGAACCAAAAAACAGGCTCATATAACTCCAGGGTTGGCCTCATTGCACTGGCTTCCAATACATTTTAAAACTGATTTTAAAATCTTACTATTAACATGTAAAGCACTAAATGGCTCAGCACCAGAGTACCTAAGAGAGATTCTGTCTTCATATAAACCTCTGCACACTTTAAAGTCTGCTAACGCTGATACAGTGACAAAATTGAAAAGGAGTGGAGAAGGTTTTGTTTAATGCTCCCAAGCTGTGGAACTCTTTGCCGTCCTCTATTAGAGATACTGCTTTTTTCAGCATTTTTAAATCAAGATTAAAGACTCATTTTAATGGATCAATTATTTTTAACCTAATCTAGATTTGTATTTTATTTGTTATTCTTCTGTTTTTTTTAATTGTCCTATCTAGATATTTGCTATTTATTGTCATTATTAATATCATTGTCTTTTGCTAAATGTTTGATTATACTGTTCTGTCTTGTTTCTTGGTCATGATACTTGCTGTCTGTAAAGCGCTTTGAGATACCATGGTATGAAAGGCACTATATAAATAGATAAAATAAATAAATAAATAAATAAAGTAGTGCTTTTCAGGATCTGTAAAACAAGCCAATCAAGAGTAATCACTCATCTGTATTACAGTAGATGTGTTTATTTCCACAGTATGTATATAATCTTCATTCATCATATATAGAACTATATATTCTTGAAGATGATAATTTACACAGACTACATAAAGTGTGCATGCACCAGAACTTGTAATCATTTTGATTGTCATAATACGCAAATTAGGGAGACTGTTGGTTGGGTGCCTTTGATGAATTAAGATTGAGAGGAACAGTAGTTCCTCGTACAAGTTAGAAAAACTTGTTTGAAACTACTGAGAGTAGCTAATTATAGCTCCAAAAGTGTTGTTGTTTTCACCATGTTGCAGTGGCAAAACTAAATCACTTAGAATTACCATCTGTACCAGTACCAAAAGTCTGAAACTTTTTTACATTAAACATGAAAAAAACATGTAAATACATCTTATACACAATGGGATATAAGTTGTCAAACTATGGTAAAATTGTTATTCTCCTTCTTCCTCTTCCGTTTATTACTTTTTATTTTTTTTATTTTTTCAAACAGAAAAGCCAAATAATGGTCATCTACCAATCATGTGATTCTACATGCTGGTCAACGTTAAAATAAACCAGGGATCGCAAGCAGTTTGATATCCACACCATTTATATTAAACAATGTATTTATGTTTTAAAACAGCACATCTTGCAGAAAAAAATAATAATAAAAAATTAGTGGTGTTTGAACTTGCAACATGAAGTCTTTGAAGAGAACACGGCCTTAGCCTGCTGTGCCACCACACTGTTATTGAAATGGGTTAATTTTTTAAGCATACATCTTGCCTTCTAAGAGAACACCTGCACTTACATATCCATTCAGAGGCTTGCGCAACCTGAATTTCACCTCATGCTATGCAAAGGCAACATTGCAGTGCTTACTTCACTTGTAACCTCTGAAGGATTAATAGTACTGATTAGAGGAAAAGACCTCAGAATGGAGTGTGGTAACCAGCGGTGTACCACAGGGATCAGTATTAGGTCCTCTGCTATTTCTAATCTACATTAATGATTTAGATTCTGGTATAGTAAGCAAACTTGTTAAATGTGCAGACGACACAAAAGTAGGAGGAGTGGCAAACACTGTTGCAGCAGCAAAGGTCATTCAAAATGATCTAGACAAGATTCAGAACTGGGCAGATACATGGCAAATGACATTTAATAGAGAAAAGTGTAAGGTACTGCACGCAGGAAATAAAAATGTACATTATAAATATCATATGGGAGATATTGAAATTGGAGAAGGAATCTATGAAAAAGACCTAGGAGTTTTTGTTGACTCAGAAATGTCTTCATCTAGGCAATGTGGGGAAGCTATAAAAAAGGCTAACAAGATACTCGGATACATTGTGAAAAGTGTTGAATTTAAATCAAGGGAAGTAATGTTAAAACTGTACAATGCACTTGTAAGACCTCATCTTGAATATTGTGTGCAGTTCTGGTCACCTCGCTATAAAAAAGATATTGCTGCTCTAGAAAGAGTGCAAAGAAGAGCGACCAGAATTATTCCGGGCTTAAAAGGCATGTCATATGCAGACAGGCTAAAAGAATTGAATCTGTTCAGTCTTGAACAAAGAAGACTTCGTGGCGACCTAATTCAAGCATTCAAAATTCTAAAAGGTATTGACAGTGTCGACGCAAGGGACTTTTTCAGCCTGAAAAAAGAAACAAGGACCAGGGGTCACAAATGGAGTTTAGAAAAAGGGGCATTCAGAACAGAAAATAGGAGACACTTTTTTACACAGAGAATTGTGAGGGTCTGGAATCAACTCCCCAGTAATGTTGTTGAAGCTGACACCCTGGGATCCTTCAAGAAGCTGCTTGATGAGATTTTGGGATCAATAAGCTACTAACAACCAAACGAGCAAGATGGGCCGAATGGCCTCCTCTCGTTTGTAAACTTTCTTATGTTCTTATGTTCTTAATTAAAACACAGTCAACAAGAGGCTATCAGGAGCTTTGTTCACATCTATGATCACTTGCCATCCACTGCATCACTAACTACTGTGGGTATTTGTCACGTCTTAGGAGAACCCTTCAATAGAGGTGAGCAGCAAGATGTTACAGAGTTTCTCACCAAATTGTCTGAAATTTGTCCTGAAGTCTCTCGCATGGTTTCAGTCACAATAAGTCATGACATTTTATGTACTAGATGTTACTACTGCTTGTCAAACCTACAGGTGTTGCATGTTTACCCATTACATGTACCTGCTGGTACAGATTCCATGTGTTTGGAAAAACTCATTTATAGAAATGACAAATGGGCAGCAATTTTTTCATAGCATTGCAGTTTTGTACCTACCAAAATATACATCAATACTGTCAAAAAGTCCCTTCTACCATTATTTTACTATAAAATATTTTCTCATTTATCTTATATTACTCTACTAATTACTTTCTTGTTTTGTCTGTCTGTCTATTTACCATACACATTCTCTAATATCTTTCCCTCACTTTATTCATTTTTTGTCAATGTAAAAAACAACTTAGAAAAACACAACATCTGTTTAAAGAGGTGATATCAAACACAAAAGCCCAGGTTAGGAGAAGCAATTGGGGCAACCTTGTCAAAGCATCAAGCAAATAGACACAATTGCAAAGGTGCTAGGGCCCAAGATTCACACAATTGCTGCTTCTAACTTGGCTTCTTTTTTTGACAAGAGGGCATTAGTGGAAGTTGAGTAAAAGTTTAGAACAGAAGGTAGGAAGCACCTTTTTACACAGATAGTTATAAATGCATGAAATAGCCTACCAGGTGAAGTAGTAGGATCTAAAGCACTGGGAACATTTTGGAATAGACTCTGTATTTTTAAATTAGCTTCCCCGAGTAGGGGTGAATGGCGTGCTAACATGGAACGAGCCTGGATTGGCCGAATGGCCTTTTTTCGCTCCTAGATGTGTCTTGTGTTCTTATGTTCTTGTGAACTGGTTCAGGGGGCCTGGCCAATATACTGTATAATGAACAGTAAAAGGTATGAAAGGAGGCAGCAGTTATTGCTCTGCATAAAGAAGCAGAGACTCTAGATTGAAATAATCATAGGGCAGTTTCAATTCTGCCAACCTCAACAATTTGAAAAACTAATATCCAATCAGATTAATCAGAGTTTCTGCAAAAAGGGCATTTATATAATTTTATATGGAATTGAAGTTAACCTTGTAGAACAAAACAAAATGTCAGACACAGTTGCTTAAAAAAAAAATCAATATCCCTATTTGCACATCAAAAGATAATTCTACTCCTCTTTTCTCTGAACTCAAACAGCACAACTTTGATTTATGAGTGACCCTTTCCAATAAACAAGATAACTTCCAGACTGCATAAACAATTGCAACAGCTACCTCTGATGTTGAAACAGAAGGTGAGGTTTGACAGGGAATTGAACACATGGCAGTACCAAATACATAGCTGTACCAAACCCCACCTTGACAAATCAGGATAACTTGAGATTTGTCCCTCTGAACTTTGAAAATTGTCTCCAAGAGAGTATCGAATAGGGGGATACATAAAACAAGGTTCACAACCACGTTATATATGGATGCATTTGCCCCTAGGAAATTCTTGAAAATAATTTTGAGTTTTTGAGGTGAGTTTTGCAAGAGCCAATTTGATTACATCTTTCTGCAGCCAACAGTCTGGCTGCTGACATGTTGGTGATCACTGGAACAAAATACTTTGGATGAACATGTATCTTTATCAACAGCCACAAATATTGTGCATTATGTCTCTACCATGAAATATAGACCTTGTTTGTTTATATATGACACCTCAGTAGTGACTGTTGTTTTTAATCAAAAAAGGACTTCACCCTTTAGCAACAGAACCCAGTACTTGATTGCAAGGCAAATCACTTGTAGCTATAGTCTGTTACACTGCTTTTATATTGTAAACCATATTCCTCCCCTGATTGGCATTAGAGACAGGGACCAACCTTATATTGACCTATGACCTAAATCCATTATTGGAGCAATGATAAACTCCCTATAGCAAGCTATTCATTATACACTACCAATTTTAAACCTGACATTTCCCAGCTAGTTGTTCCTTCACATGCATGTCTAATGAACTGAGCCATGCTGCACTAAGAGAAAAACTATGGCTACCAGTCAGACATAATACCCCCCTCCCCCACCTCTAATGTACATATGTTTGTACAGTATGTCCATTCAGAAGTTTATATTTACCACAGGAAAACATACATGAAAACCAACACCCCAAAAGACTATAGTATCATCCATGTCTTTCATTCAATTAAGAAGTATGTATTCATAAATTTGATTTGTGAAATAAGGAATCAGCTATCCAGCTAATTATGATTATCCTCAGGGGTGAAATCCTCAACAAAAAATGTGCTCATATGCGCAGCCAGCCAGGTGTAAACAGGAAAAAATGAGACAATTGGAGTGACAATTAATAAATATGTTTAAAATATACACATATTGGTTGCACAAAACATTTATGAATACAATATAAGCCTTAAAATATAACCAATGCACCATAAACAAAAAAGCTGAAAATACTTAAAGCTTTGTACCCTCTGAATGTATTGCTCAGTCATGTACTGTAATATAACACTTAAGTTAAACCTTAATTGATAAGTATTAAGCAATATTACACAATGCAGTAATTGCTTTAGGGAAGGAGTTTTGTTTAAAGCTATCATAAAAAAGGGATGATGTTATAAAAAAAATACATAGAAAAAACAACTGCTATAAAAAAATGATACAAAAAGATCAAAGTCAAACACTGCACAATAGGGGCTACAATACCCCTCTACTTTTTAATGTACCAGACACTACTCTTAAAAAAATGATGTACTTGACATGGCCATTTTAATCTCCATAGTATTCTTTGAAATTATCCCCATACTAGACCTTGGGTACAATGATAGGTTTGTATTAGAAAGTATATCTCTGTTATTCTTTTGTATTGTTTTATATTTTAATTATCCTACAAAATATAAATTCTGTGCACTTCTCTTTTATGTTTATGTGTAGATTAATTGCAGTGACCTATTCCAGAAAACAACTGGGTGGGTTGGGTTTTTTCCTTTTTTTAAAATCCCTTTTTAAATATATGCATTGGCCGCTCATGCAATTCACACTAACTCCTGCTTTTCAATGCATCATTTTTTGTGATTGTATGATAACTGCATCGTCTAAATGCATAATTCGCTTAATTGCATGAAGCTGCGTAGTCCCAAAGTCAATTTCAATGTAGATAATTGCACAATGCAAAGAACAGCAAATGGTTGTCAGTCTTATTTTTTACAGTCTTTTATCAGCAGGTTTGAGCCTATACATTCATTAGAGCTGAAATATCTCTTATGAAATCAGTCTTTTTATTTGCCTTCACCTCCGCTGAACGGGTCAGTGAGCTGCAGGCTCGGTCTGTGCATAATTCCTGTATGCGCGTCTGGGATAATGGAAACAGGCTATCGTTACACACGAACCCTGCAACCCTACGCCAGGTAATTATGGCTTTCCACATGAACCAGTCAGTGGAATTAGAGGCTATCCATCCCCCTCCCTTTGATTCGGAAGAGGATAGAAAACTGAATTCTCTCTGCCTGGTGAGGGCATTGAGAGAGTGCACAGATAGGACGAAGGTGCTGCGTAACTATGGTGAAAGGACCCTATGGCAAGCCCTCTTGAAACAACGATTGGCCTACTGCATTGTGGACACAGTATCAACTGCTTATAATGCGGCCGGCCTACCCCCACCGGGGAGGGTGGACATGCATTCTATAGAGGGTTGGCCAAGTCATGGGTGCTCTTTCAAGGCTTGTCATTGACCGACATTTGTGCTGTGGCTAGCTGGGCTACTTTGCATACCTTCACCAGGTTATACCAAATTGATGTTGTAGATCCCTCTACACCTTCATTAGGCACAAGGGTCCTTAAGGGTGCACGCGTGCACCACTAACACTAGTTGGCAGTAGCGAGGGGTCTCTTGTATGCAGTCCGTGCACGCTCCCTCGCAAAGACTTTGGTATACTTTCCCAATAGTATTGGTTGGTGGTCGTCTTCGAATTGAAAGGGAACTATAGGTTACTTACCATAACTCTGGTTCCCTGAAAGAGAAGACTACCACAAAACCTTGCAAGGTTACATCACTCGCATTAGTGGGCTTGATGCAAAGAGGAAGTGAGCTCCACGAAGCGACTACTTATTCCCTCGGCAGGCAGGACCGAGGACATCACTCCACAGAGGGGCATATCCGTAGCTCTGACATAAAATGCTAAGCAAATACCTACCTAAGTCAAGCATGTTCCCACAGTATTGGTTGGTGATCATCTCTGAATTGAAAGGGAACACATATTTTACTGTGCAGGGACTTTGCCCTGTTACACGACCATTCAACAGTAATACATAGTCATTATAACTATATCTAATATTGTAGACTAAAAAGAGTTTCATTTTCAATGTGGAGAGTAGTTTAATGAGGCTCATCGGAAGGCCGTTCATCTGTAGAGATTTCTTGACATGTTGGACTTCTAAATCTAGTCCAGTTTAATCTAAATCTAAATTGAATCTAATATAGGTCAGCCTTGACATACTACTTGGTAGGAGAACACACTCACCAGTTTGTGAAATACAGTCAAGAACCAGTTTTATATTCCACATTTCAAACACAATCAGTCAGATAATCAATAATAAATAAATGCAGAAAAAACTGTTTCTATGTTCTTTCCCCTCTAATCCCTTCTCTGTTAGGGAACCATTTAGTTGTATTCACTTTAATGTAAAAAATCTGATATTTTGAAGGAATGTCTTTTAAGACAGGGTCTTCATGCTAAATTAAAGCTGTCACATGTTATAGTGATAACATTGCAATGTGTACCCCTGTGTGATCGAATTTGTGGACATTTTAACATTTTAGTATATATTTTTTTTTTGTATTGGATTATTAGTACAGTACTAGTATCTAGTACATTTAAGAAAGGAAACCTGATACTTATTTAATACATCATGACCTGGTACAGAATATCAGCAAAGGGTAACTCTTGCTATATAATTGTTCTGGGTACTCTCTTAAAAATTTAACATCCTGGAATTTGGCCAGAGAGTTAAGGCCTACACGCACCAGACACAATGCGATTTTTCACTGGGCGACAAGATACTTTTGCAGTGACATGACCATACACAACAGAAGCGACACAGAGGCGATGTGACAGGTTTGAAGACTGCCAGATCTATCCAACTATTCAACATTGCTATTAACAAAAATATGATCAAGACTGGTACATATTTGACAACATGATGTGGAAATTATGTGTCTTCTCTGACAGTTTCTTCGAAATGGTTTCGAAAGTGGTTTGCAGTGTGCAGGTGTAGGGGTGTGTGGCAGAGCAAAGCTCTGCCCTTTAAATTGGCAGGGATGGGGTTAACTTCCCCTACCTGC
The DNA here is from genome assembly GCF_017654505.1 of Polyodon spathula. Lineage (NCBI taxonomy): Eukaryota > Metazoa > Chordata > Actinopteri > Acipenseriformes > Polyodontidae > Polyodon > Polyodon spathula. Next base: position 20,413,220 of record NC_054554.1, on the reverse strand, counting down.
CTGGGTTTATTATGTTCAGGTGGCTGGGGTTGATTAGTTGATTAGGTTGATTAACGATCACTCAGCGCCCAGCCACCTGATATAAAAGGAGGCCTCTGCTTCTCATTTGGGAGAGAGGGAGCTGAGGAAGCAGGTTGGTTTTTTTTGGTTGTTTGGAAAACTTGAATCCAGTGAAGGCATTGCCCAGCCTGGAAACTGTTATTTTTGCTTTTTGTCTTTCCCCTGGTGTTCCTGGTGTGGGAAGGAGGACCATCGTTGGCGGTCCTGCCCAGACGTGCCACCGGCAAACTGGTGTGGCCGGTGTGAGGAGGACGGCCACAACTGGGCAGGATGCCCCTACAACCAGGCCCAGGAAGAGGTGCCGTGTTCACCCCGGGCATCAGGGGCCACCCCACTACCTCCAGCACCACCACCTTCACCACCGTCCCAGGAGATCTGGGACTGGTTGATGCACCCTGAGGCAGACCTCGTCCACGATCTCCCCATAGTTATCAACACGCTGTGGCGTCGAGATGGGGAGAGGTGGGAACAGTGGGAGGAACAACACCAACCGGCCTCCTTCCCAGAGGTTGCCCTCATGGTGGTTAATTACCTGGCGGTAGACATGGGAGATGCCCCGGTCACTCCAATAAAGAGGGGTGAGCCGCCTTCCCGAGAGCCAGAGAGGGGTGAGCCGCCTTCCCGAGAGCCAGAGAGGGGTGAGCCGCCTTCCCGAGAGCCAGAGAGGGGTGAGGGGCTGCCGTCGTCCCCAGAGCCAGAGAGGGGTGAGGAGCCGTCGTCGCTCCCAGAGCCAGAGAGGGGTGAGGAGCCTCCGTCGCTCCCAGAGCCAGAGAGGGGTGAGAGCCAGAGAGGGGTGAGGAGCCGCCGTCGCTCCCAGAGCCAGAGAGGGAGGAGGGGCTGCCGTCGCTCCCAGAGCCAGAGAGGGAGGAGGATCTGCCGTCGCTCCCAGAGCCAGAGAGGGGTGAGGAGCTGCCGTCGCTCCCAGAGCCAGAGAGGGGTGAGGAGCTGCCGTCGCTCCCAGAGCCAGAGAGGGGTGAGGATCTGCCGTCGTCCCCAGAGCCAGAGAGAGGGAGGAGGATCTGCCGTCGTCCCCAGAGCCAGAGAGGGGTGAGGAGCCGCCGCCGCTCTCAGAGCCCGAGAGGGAGGAGCCGCCGCCGCTCTCAGAGCCCGAGAGGGAGGAGCAGCCGCCGCCGCTCTCAGAGCCCGAGAGGGAGGAGCCGCCGCCGCTCTCAGAGCCCGAGAGGGGAGGAGCCGCCGCCGCTCTCAGAGCCCGAGAGGGAGGGGCCGCCGCCGCCGCCTCCGCCACCAGAGGGAGCCGGGCCGCCGCCGCCTCCGCCACCAGAGGGAGCCGGGCCGCCGCCGCCTCCGCCACCAGAGGGAGCCGGGCCGCCGCCTCCGCCACCAGAGGGAGCCGGGCCGGCCGCCGCCTCCGCCACCAGAGGGAGCCGGGCCGCCGCCTCCGCCACCAGAGGGAGCCGGGCCGCCGCCGCCGCCTCCGCCACCAGAGGGAGCCGGGCCGCCGTCGCCGCCTCCGCCACCAGAGGGAGCCGGGCCGCCGTCGCCGCCTCCGCCACCAGAGGGAGCCGGGCCGCCGTCGCCGCCTCCGCCACCAGAGGGAGCCGGGCCGCCGTCGCCGCCTCCGCCACCAGAGGGAGCCGGGCCGCCGTCGCCGCCTCCGCCACCAGAGGGAGCCGGGCCGCCGTCGCCGCCTCCGCCACCAGAGGGAGCCGGGCCGCCGTCGCCGCCTCCGCCACCAGAGGGAGCCGGGCCGCCGTCGCCGCCTCCGCCACCAGAGGGAGCCGGGCCGCCGTCGCCGCCTCTCCGCCACCAGAGGGAGCCGGGCCGCCGTCGCCGCCTCCGCCACCAGAGGGAGCCGGGCCGCCGTCGCCGCCTCCGCCACCAGAGGGAGCCGGGCCGCCGTCGCCGCCTCTCCCACCAGAGGGAGCCGGGCCGCCGTCGCCGCCTCTCGCCACCAGAGGGAGCCGGGCCGCCGTCGCCGTGCTACCTTGGAGATTCGGGGCCCCCTCAACCAAAGAAGGCTTGGGGGCTCCGACATCAACCCCGCCCACCACCACCCACCATAACAGCCCACCCAAGGGACATAATTGGACTCTTGGGGGGAGGGGGGTGGGGAGGGTGGGGGGAAGGGGGGAGTTGGCCGATTGCGGCCGGTGTACGTTGTACATGGGGGGAGGTGTGTGGCAGAGCAAAGCTCTGCCCTTTAAATTGGCAGGGATGGGGTTAACTTCCCTTACCTGCCTGGGTTTATTATGTTCAGGTGGCTGGGGTTGATTAGTTGATTAGGTTGATTAACGATCACTCAGCGCCCAGCCACCTGATATAAAAGGAGGCCTCTGCTTCTCATTTGGGAGAGAGGGAGCTGAGGAAGCAGGTTGGTTTTTTTTGGTTGTTTGGAAAACTTGAATCCAGTGAAGGCATTGCCCAGCCTGGAAACTGTTATTTTTGCTTTTTGTCTTTCTTTGGGTTTAAATTGTTTTGTTTTGGCCCTCGTGCCCTTTCATTTTGTGTTTATTTATAATAAAATAGTTATTTTTTTGAACTGCAGTCTGTCTCTGGGCCTCTATCCACTCGCCAGCCTGCCACAGGGTGATGTGATTATGAAACAGAAGACAGACATCAAAGTTCATGATCCAAATGGGTTTTATTTTATAATCCTAGTCTGGTGACCACAAAGAATAATCCCAGGTAATACACAGCAATGTGTATTGCACTGTTTCAAAACAACGGGTTGCAGTCCCAAAATAATAAGACACAGTTTGTAAATAATAAACACAGTAGAGCACAAACAAAGAAACACACGTTCACAAGTCCAGAGTGAGTGCTATAGTGCTTGTGGTGAAATACAATATATCCATGTACAATGGTTCAGTGTTATCCGGGTTTAGTGCTGGCCTATAGCGACAGCCTCAGATCATGTCAGCCATCTAATAATAACAAACAAACAGCTTTTAGACACAACAAAACAAACAAAATACTCATGATAATTCACAGTATTCCTTCCAGGTCAGATGCGTCAGATGTTGGTTTGGGTGTGGTTTTGTCCCAAAAGGTAGACGGAGTAGAACACCTAAATACTAAATAATTTTGATACTATGTTTATTGTTAATTAACAGTTTACTAATATTACAGCTGTTTTGTATTACCCTTCAACCAATCGCACTTATAAAATATTCACCTTGTAGTATCTTGATGACCTCTAGTAGTTCATGCTCAAAACTACACCATGTATACCAACATCATGCTTAAGCCTTAGCGGTCCATTTACTCAGCGTTTGTCAGGCGTGTCAAGTCCAATTTATTTTCACACAAGCTGTTTATTTTATTTTGTGTCTGTCTTATCTCTGTGGTTCAGCTGCTACCTCTATTGCTCAGATATGCCCCTTTTTTGTGGCTTCATTCGGCTCCTATCAGTCTCACTCGGTCATTGAAAGGTTTTCTCAGCTTTTTTTCTGGAGAAAAAATGACTAGAGACCTGTGCTTTACATCTTTTTAATGATGTCGGACAGGGTCCGACATCGGACTGGAAAGGGAAAATTGTAATGTCGGACCTGGTCCCACATAGGACCGCAAAGGGTTAATCTGGGAGAATAGCCCTTTTCATACGGAGACTAACATATTCTCAGTTCACCACTCTACCACTATATATACTAGTACATGTAAAGTTTGTAAAAATATGGACAAAAGTAAAAATATAATTAAACATAAAAACACCACATATCCACTAAATACTAATATCTACTGTGAAAATAGCAATGTTGTTTATGGAATGGCCTGTGAAAAATGTGATGAAATAAAATATGTTGGAGAGACTGGAACAACTTTATATAAAAGAATTCAGAACCACTTTTCATTAATTAGAAATAGTACAGCACTTCACCAGTCAAGTACATGACATAAATGAAGTAAAGTTTGTAGTATTAGAACAGCTAAAATTAGACAATGTGACATATAGAAGAAAAGAAAGTAAATGGATAAATAGACTGAACATGATTATGCCAGCGGGACTCAACAGAAAAGAATGAACTAATTAATTCCAATAAATATATACAAGTTAAAAATAATTAAATAAACAAAATTAATTCAAAAGTTGTGCATGCTCAAGGCTGATCCGCAGAGCCAGCATTGCATGATAATATAAATATAAGTTTATAATAATGCTAACTAGAATTAATATAGATTTAAAGATATAAGTAAAAATGATGTCACAATATATCATCATTACATCATGTAAGAATAAATCATGGATTTGAATGTAAACAATAACAAGTAGTTGTCATGGTTAAACACCTATAAATACCTCCAATGTTTTGATTCAAACACAGGATCCCTTGATAAAGATATATACAACATATCTAAACGTTGGGCAGCCCGCTCTTTATATATATTGTAGTGCTCACGGGGTAGGCAGCAGCAGGGTTGGTAGGTGACTTAATCACATACAGGGACATAAGCCTGATAAACTCTCCTTGCAAATGAGCCGGCTCTTTTGTACAGCAGTATCAGCGCTATGCTTTAGTGTGAGAGGTCCCAGGTTCGCGCCTGCCCTCTGCCTATGTGTGGATTGCCTCACCCGATGTGATGCGCTTGCCTGCGTTAACCGAGAGCGCTACTAGGAACTTCAGGTTAGCAAGGTACAGTAGATGTCCAGTTTGTGGTTGTGGTAGCATGCCAGCCCAGCAGGGGTTCCCACAGGAAGCAGATCCTTTGTACAGTGATCAGTGAGAGAGGAGCCAAGTTGAAAGATCCGCAACCTAGACAGGAAGGTGGCAAGGTGGACAGTAATCAGCGGCAGTGTAAGCAGCCAGCAAGATCAGCAATCTGGACAGCAGCCACTGGGCTCTCCTTCCAGCGCAGAGCTCCAGATTGAACTAGCCTGCTGCAGAGTACTGCTGACTCATAAAGGCATGATGAAGTGATTGCTGCCAACTGGGATCACCAAGCAGAATTTATCACCTCATTGACCCCCACAGCTCTGGATTGAGAAGTTAAAGCACCACATCTGGTTATACATGGGTGTGATAACACTATGTAACACAATTTTTGTTCCTGGGTAGTAAGTGTTATTTCCTAATTGTTTATGCCTCAAAAGTATAGAAAATGGCTATTATTCTCCACAAACTTTGCTTTTGTGACCAGGACAGTGATATTTCAAAATATCACTATTTCCAATGGGAAAACGGAAAAATGTGTTTTTTTGTTCACATAAAGTCAGAAAAAAACAACATATGAATCCAAATTAACATGTATTTATACTAAAGTAATACAAAAATGACTACAAAAGATTTAGAAGTGAGTAGTTTTTGAGATTTACGATTATACTGTAAATACGGTCCCAAACGGAGCGTCATCACAATTAAATAATTCAATTAATCGATTTACACAAATCCACATATTTCCAACAAATCTCAAATTTTCATAATTCCCCATGTGCAGGGCTTCCACCCTGTCACACTCATCCAGGAAAAAGATTGGCTCAGTGAAATACAGCAATCCAGTTTGAAAGAATGAACAGCATCACATTAATGAAAAATAACGGGTGATTTGGATAATAGAAGCAGACAATGTAATGACAGAATTATTGTTCTGCCATTGACTCTTAAGGCTGTAACCCAGTTATGTTTTAGTCAACTGCTGTAGGATGTGCTGGGATTCTAAGAGTTGTGGGGAGCCCCTGTCTATATAATCATCCATATAGAAATAAAACATATTTTAATCATTTTTTACTATTGAAAGATCTGCAGATTGCTGTCCACTGTGATGCCATACTGTTGAGCAACTGTATTTTATCAATACTGTACCTCAACAGTACCTGACATCACACTGAATGGTTCTCCTTGTTTCCTTCTAAGATGAACATTAAAGATTAGAAGACAAAGCTGGGTTTAAAAAAAAAAACTAAATGCTGAAGAAGCAAAAGATATATCGGACTATTTTAATTGCCTAAACAGTCATAGATCAAAGTAAAACCTTTACCTGTCTATTAATAATGCAGATGTTTTCCCAGAAAGTGATTTGTTGTCTCTTATTTTATGTCAATTGTACCAAACTTCATTGTATTCAATTCTGAAAGCCTAGCACTTATGTGTGATAATGGTGTTTTTACTTCAATTTTCTGGACTAGCCTAATTTGTTTATCTCATAAAATATACAGCATGTTGTTTTGTGTCTGTACCCACCCACCTTCACTGAACATAGAGGCAAAAAGAATGCAGCTCAGGGATTCACGGCTGTCTTTCTTACACAATGCTGCACCACTGTACATTTTCAACCTCCATAAGTATTTGACTAAAATGCTGTTTAATTTTCTGTAAAACCTGTTTTCTAGGACTTCAAGAAACATAGCTTTTTAATGCAGGTGACACTTTGAATTGCATCAGAACGTCCCTTTGCAAGCATAATGATTCATATTTGTTTGTAAGGGTTTCAGTTTGCTTTATAGATACTGCTAAACGTATTTGTTTGCGATTAACATCTACTTTACTATTACAACAAATGTTTTGTTTTCTCTTCTTACAATTAGAGACTATCAGTACTAAAATGTTTAGCCTCTTCCCATTAACCCTAACTGACTTTCATCAGTGCTAGGCTTTTCAAAATTGAGATAAAAACAAAACTAATCATCCATACACCATTCAAAAGCTTTTATAATGGGCAGTTCCTTTTAACACCACTTTTGAATTATAATTTGACAGGGGAATAAGGATTGTGGAGCCCTTCTATTAGTGGCATTCATAAATGCTTATTGAACAGTTAGAAAAGTTTCAACTTAAGTTAACTTTTTAAAAAATGTGTGGCTGTCTGAACAACAATTTTCATTTTCATCAAGTTCACTTCCCTCTGAACACATTTCTGAGGCTTATCATTTATTTATGAGTGAGTTTCCTGAGCCGAATTTCAATTGCTCAGTATTAAAATGCGAAGGGATATTGAGATTATTATTGATGAGAATGTCCGGTCAATTTTAGATTTGCTTTATTTAACTCTACTGAAATGTAAACATATCCTCTTTAAGGGTGCATGCACATATTTATGCCATTAAATACTTCAGTTCTGTACATTCATTTCCATTTAAACCAGTTTGTTAGTAGAGTTTTCATATACAGTAGTCAGTACTAGTTTAAATAATTGATTTATATGGATAATCAAATGTGTATTAATAACAATTACTGTACCTTTAATAACATACAGAAAAAAGTTAACATACACAGGTAGCTACTGATGATGATATATAGATACTGACCTATTCTATTACATTAACCATACAAAATTACAAAGCTTTACAAATCATTAAATTAATGCAATTAAGCAGTAAAACTTTAACACCCTCAGTTAAGATTATGAAATACTGTAATTAAACGTACCATATACCAATCTTTGAAAATTAAATAATACAAAAATTCTGTTGTTCCCTTTCAATTCAAAGATGACCACCAACCAATACTTTTGGGATAGGCCTGCCATAGTAGGTATTCGCTAAGCATGTTATGTCAGAGCTGCCAATAGGCTCCACGGAGTTCACTTCCTCTTTTGCCTTTAACCTACAGTGGGAGGCAGATTGTGGTTTTCCTACATCACCATACAGACACGGCACAAAGCCGGAAACATGCTGTGGCTTAAAACCACTACTTCACAATAGTATCTGCTTTGTGGTGGTAAGAACATCATTTTTAACAATATTACTTTCACCTGCGGGTAATGACTTGTCTTAATCCACTTTCCCAGGTCTATTTTCCGACATAAACGGTAACTTTTTGGGTCGGTATACCTTTATAAAAGCACTTTTCCCCCTGCATAAAAATAAATATATATTTTTAAATATTTAATAAAATGCATAGCCCACTAGATACGGAGAGCAGTGAAGCAAAACTGATGAAGTATTACTCATTTTGCATTTAAAAGTCATTTTTAGACCATTGCTGTTTACTATTTTAGATAGAAGATTAGTCACCTGATGAGTCATAATGGAACATTTAATGTGGAAATGTGAAAATCGCTTAAAATAATGGGTTTAAAAACAAAAACACCAACACATAGGCTACGCTATTTACTAATCTGTCTGCAGTAATTACCACCCTTATAGGCCTACGATTTGCATTGTCCTAATAAAGACTAAAAGAAGAATGTAGCTTTGAGTAGACCTACAGTAGGCTATACGCTGAATATATACACAAGGTAGCCTACTGCTTCCAAACTGTTTTAAAGCAAATATATTTCAAGATGAAGAAAGTGCTGGAGACAACGAGTCGTAGCATTCGTGATTTGCACAAGAACCGCAAAACCAGCCTAACGATTTACAATTTCTTGCTGTCTTCTGGAATTCAAATGACACTAGGAGGCATCATTTGACGACTGTATCCAGAAAACACCCAGGGCACACCTCAAAAGTAACAAGGTAATGTAACATTTAAGTTTTACAATACCGGTAAGGATGCTTTTTTGATCATACCAGTGTTTCATTCAGTCACACCAGTACTAAAAAGACGTTTTATTTTTCTTTGTGGCGTGCAGAGAAAAGTGAGATTTCGTGAATACGTTGACTGAAGAGAATGACGAACTTAGTGCCAAGGCGGTCTCTGACATCGTCCATAATAGGCATGGAATTTGGATATGCACCAGTACAGTCAGGTGAATTAGAAGAAAAATGGGATGGAAGTATGGAAGGACAAGGTAGGCTACCATTCATTTCATGTTGTGTCTGGGGTTTTTTATGCATGTTTTTGTCCTGCATGTAGCCTTTATGTAAAATAAAACAAAAAAATTCCCCCAGATTCTGTCCATTGATCAGAGACAAGAATAAGAATCTTCATTTGGTACAAGCAAGACACTGGCAGGAAAACAGGGAATCATTTCATAATGTGATTTTCACAGATGAAACATCAGTCCAGCTTGAGAGATACGGCCCGTATTCATTTCACAAGAAGGGGCTCTTTGGTTGGAAGCCAAAACCCAAACACCCACTGAAAATACACGTTTGGGGGGCTATATCCAGGAAAGGATCTGGGCCGCTACTTATTTTCAAAGGTAATATCCAATTTAGAGATATTCTGACTTGGTTATGATTGGTTAGACCCCTTAGACTACATGTTTCTTTTTTTAATTGACCATGAACTATTAAAAACGATTTTCATAAATTGCAGGAATAATTGACAGTACTTTCTTAAGGAGGAAATCATTAAAAAAGTAGCAGCCCCTTTTGTTCACGAGAATTTCACAGCGCATCTGAAGCATTTTTCCAAAGCAACCTAAATTATTTATTTTATCACACCAGTGTTTGTAAGTTAAATGTCTTTTGCTAAATAATAAAAGTTAATTAAATTGTCTTTTGTGGGTTGGATTATTTATACTTTTCTGTATTTACTTCCGATTTTTGCCCTCTCTCAGTTAAGCACTTGCACGCGCACACTAACTACGTTTACATGCAGGCATGTAAACGTACTGAATGACGCAATCGCCAATCGCTCATTTGTATTGGTAATAAAAGCTTAACTGTCATCTTTAAAGTTTAATAACTTTGGCTGTACACATGATAGAAGAAAACTGTAAACCGTAAACTGTAAGTATCTGGACGGGCTGGCCTGACAGTTCGTTTCTGAGGTCGGGAAGTCCGTCAGCCTGGAAACTCTGTTGCAGGAATGTATTGACCCAGAAGGTAAACGAGGTAGCAGTTGCAAGCAATAGATGCAGTTGGAATCATTTACCAAGGGATCAAGCAGGGTAGCATAAAAGGGGCCAGTGAAACGCTAATCTTTTCCTTTGCTTGGGTTTACACTTTAACCTGGAAGGACTGAGGGAGCTGCAGTAGTGACTGCCAGAGAAATAAAAAGAGAACGTAAAAGAATATTCGTGAGTGTTGTGTTTGTTTGTATTGTCTGTTAGTAACTGTCTGTGTTTATTAAACCACCCCAGACAGCTAACACGTACCTGGAGCTGTCGCCTTGGGCCAGCACAAGCCGGATCATCACTGCAACAACAGTCACAAAATAACATTGTTTATTACCCACCATGAGCACGACTGCACTCACCCAGGACTGGTGACCGTGTGCCCTATTATTGTGGGGCAGATATGTCCGTGATTATTATTTGGGACTGTAACCCTGTTGTTATCTCCGTGCAATACACATCGTTATGTATTGCTGGGATTTATTATTTGGTTGCCAGACCCGGATTATAATTAAAACCACTTTCCTGCTGGATTACAATTGTTATTTCTTCTGCACTGCATCACCTCTACACCTGTTCACAATCACCAGCCACTTTGCCACAGTCCCCCATACAGATAAGACGGTACTGTTGGATGCAATGAGATCCCTGGGGCATATCTTTGGGCCAGCAGTAGAGGAGTCTGGTAAGTGGCCACGCTACTCCCTCCCCATGCTCCAGCATGGGGCAGGTCGAGCCAATGGCAAGCTCCATAGGCACGCACAATAATCCGGACGGTCCTGGTCCCCACAGTTCCACTGGGTGACCTGAAGCACCGCTTACTAACCAAGATGCATTCTTTCTGTCACAGAAGCTCTTAACAATGTAATTGGCTGCAAAGAAGTCTCCATTAAACAGATGGGGAAAATACCCAGACCAGCTCACCCTGTTACAGTCAGATAGGTATGTGCATACTAGTAAGCCCTAAATGAGGAATATAATAAGTAAAACTGACAGCTAGACTAAACATTTGAATCAGGATGATCTTAAGTAAGATAAAGCCACAAAAAGGGGTAATACTAAGTTATATCTGTTATATTCGAGTGCAGCAGAGCACATTCCAACTCCAAGGTGAAAAAAAACAAAAGCGTGTGTGCGATTGTGACAGGATAGCCACAGAGGGAAGACTCAGAGTCAGGAAAATGCAGTGAAACAAAAAAAATTCTTTAACCCTTTCCGGTCCTATGTTGGACCCTGTCCGACATCATCAAAAAGACGTAAAGCACAGGTCTCTAGCCGTTTTTTCTCCGGCAAAAGCAGAGAAAACCTTTCAATGACTGAGTGAGACCAATAGGATCCAAATGAAACCAAAAATAAAATAAAATAAAAGGGTGTTTCTCATAGCCCCATGCAATATAGAAATAACATGGACATTATAAAGGAGATAGCTGCTTCTGCATCCAGGGCTCAAAGAATCACGGACATTTGCAGAGCTTTTTGAGATGTTATAGTCAATATAGCATTATTGAGGAGTTTGGCGATAAAACGAGTAATCATGAGAGGATTTACCAGTATGCATGTGTATAAAGAGGTATGTGAAAAATACAGTGAACAAGGGGTGGGTCTTGGCTATAAATACAGTACTGAGTGTTTTTTTGCGATTCAGTGCCTTTTGAACTTGTTTTACTCTGAAAAAAAATGTAAACAGTGCATGTAAAATAAACTGCGCATGTGAAAATAAACTGGACCTGATGTGCCTGACGAGCGCTGAATAAATGGACTGCTAAGGGTTAATTAACCAAAACACAAAATAAAAAGGCACAAGTACCAAACAAAAGATAAAAACACAAAACAAAGGTTTAAAAAACACTGGAACAAAATAAATCAAATTAAACAAGTATTTATATGTACACAGGGAGGAATTTAACCACCTCCCTGCCAATCCAAAATAAACATTATGATTTTCATTATGAAAACAGTACAAATGATAATATTAACACAAATTATAGGAGGCAATCTGGCACCCCATCACATATAACCCACCCCCCCCCCCCCCCCCGGTGAAGCAGAGCCCTCAGCGACCCCAGGAGGAGCAGAGCCCTCAGCGACCCTACGAGATATAAGAGAGACACAGGCAGCCCCTGGGGATGCGGAGCAGCAAGCAACCCAGGCAATGTGGGCATGGCATCCCTGGGCGGTGCGAGGCAGGCATCCCTGGGCAGAGTGAGGCAGGCATCCTTGGGTGGTGGTGCTCCAGCAGCAGTGAAGAGGCTGGCAACTTCAGACCCAGCAACTCCCCAGAGGTAAACAACAAATGACCCACAGGTGATGGTGCACCAGCATCCTCAGGAGATCCAATACAGGAATCTCCAGGCAGTGCAGGCGTTTAACAGTGCAGGAACCTCTGGCCAGGGTGGCAGAGGCCAGAGTTCCTCCTCACTGTCAGCCGGTGAAGGCAGCTCCAGCTCCTCTGGTGGTGAGGGCGGGTATAAAAACCCATTTCCATCTAGCAGCAGGGCTGGGGCTGGGGTTGCTGCCGGTTCCTCCGACAGCTGGGGTAGGGCAGGTAATGCTGACGGTTTCTCCAACAGCAGGGTTAGTGCATGTAGCGCTGCCGGCTCCTCCGACAGCGGGGCTGGGGCTGGTGGTGGACATCTCCACGGGGCTCCCCTCAGCAGAAAAAAAATCTGGGGGGTAGGCCTCCTGCTCCTCCCCCTCCGGCTCTTGGGACGGCAGCGACGGCTCCTCCCTTTCCGGCTTCTGGCTCCCAGTTGAACTCCAGGCACCACTTCTCCTCATGCCCATACTGGCAGCAGTGAGCACATCTCTACCTCCTCCGTCTCTCTTTGCACGACTGGGGCCCCTCCCAGAGGGCCATCTCCTCAAGTGATGCAGGGTGGTGACGTTTCTCCCAGTTGTGCCACCTACCCCGATACCTACACCACAGAGTGTCGATGCCACATGGAGGTCGGTGTAGAGGTCCCCCTCCTGGTGCACCAACCAGTCCCAGATCTCCCGGGACGGTGGTGGCTTCTGTTGCTGCCACTGCCTGCTCTTCTTGCCCATTTTCTCTTTCCAAAAACAAAAACTGCACTTCCACTCTGAGTTTCCAGGGAGCACTATCCTGCTCTGACATCAACTTGTGACAGAAAAGCCGCAGAGGGAAGACTCAGAGTCAGGAAAATGCAGTGAAACAAAAAAAAAATTATTTAATTAACCAAAACACAAAATAAATAGCCACAAGGACCAATCAAAAAATACAAACACAAAACAAAGGTTTCAAAAACACTGGAACAAAATAAATCAAATTAAACAAGTATTATATGTACACTTTTGCCAGCCACACTCTGTCTCTCCAACCAAACCACTCCCCCATCAAAGACCCCATCTGGCTTTTATAGTCTGTGGCTGGAGCCCAATTAAACAATAATTAACAATTAGCCCATTAAGGCTCCAGCCACATTCTCACATGTATTTGGCAAGGAGGAATTTAACCCCCTCTCTGCCGATCCAAAATAAACAAGAAACAATGAAAATCATAATGAAAACAGTAAAAATGACAATATTAACACACATTATAGGAGGCGGGCTGGCACTCCATCACAGTGATCTTGTGCAGAAACCTTAAGTAAACATACATGGCTATTTTTCCAGAGCCTTTTAGCGCAAGGGACAGCGCTTTAGCCTTCAAAGCAGAAGATCAAAGTTCAATCATCGGTCACGCTACATGCTTCATTGGATATATCTGTATTTTAAATGCAATCTGAAACACTCAAAACATCCAATTCTAAGCACAAGCCATGAGTATCTACTAAAGGAGTTATGATAATTAACTAATTATAAACAAATATTTTATATTATAACCAGTTTTATAGTACACTATTAAACTGGTAACAATATATTTATAGTAATTTTCAGAAAACACTGAAAGATATAAAAATGACAAGGCCACCACTGCATGTTGGAACCCGGTTTGAAAATGCTGCACAGTATTAGAACTCTACCCCACTGATGTTTTGTCCAAAAGGTCTAGTTAGTCATACAACTGTGTCTCGACGCAGACAGAAAGGCAACAGGAAGCTGACAGAATCTTTTAAAACAAGATTCAAATGGTGTAGAATGTCTGGCTTGCATTTAATCAGCAGGCATAAAAATCACAAAAACCCTTTAGAAACCAACAGAGAAAGCTTTAGATGTGAAATGTTTTCTCTGACTGGTTACCCTCTGTGGCAAAGTGGTTAACAGTGTGCAGGTGCAGGTGATCAATAACAGACAGACGATTATAATCCAGGTGCAATGTTGTTTAATGGTTTGTAATCCAATTGCCTGATGGTGCAACAACAATAAATAATAAACAATGTTACCAGGCAATACAGCCGCGTGTATTGCTCTGTTTAAATCCACGGTTGGTTCCCACATAGTAAACAGTCCCATTCTTATTCACCCACATGTAACACAAACGCAAACACAAACACAAGTCCACAGTGATTCTCGAGTGCTCATAGTGAATATATAGTCCTTAATGAAATAAAGTGCAGTGATGTTGTCTCAGCTGGTGCTGGCCTTTGGCGACAGCTCTGGATTGTGTTAGCTGCCTAAACAATCACAAACAATATTTTCAGACAAGACAAAACAAATAAACCACTCACGATATATTTCATAACACTGGGCCTTCCGGGTTATTCTGTAACCATAACTGAAGGAACAGATTATGTCGCTTCGTCCCCTATTTGTACCATCACACATGGCTCCTTGGTAAATGATTGCAGCCGCTCCTCCAATCCGCAGCTGCCACATCATTTTCCTTCCAGGTTGATGAGTTAGTGCATGAAGCTCAGCACCTTTTCTAGATGACCGACTTCCTTTTAACACTAGGAATGAAGTGTCAGGCCAAACAGTCCAGTGTACTGTGTTCCTGTTACTTAGTGCTCTCACAGGGCGGGAGGGAGATTTACCAGCAAAGATCATTCTATATCTGTCACACCCTTTCAGCACAGTGGAAAGATACATGATGTCCAAAACACTAACAGATGTGAAAGCATTTTTCTTCTATCCCAGAAAGCTTAATTTAGCAAAGCGGTGGTTCAGGCGGGGAACTCGCTTTTTAAGCTAGATTAATATTGTAAACATCAAGCATATTAGGCACCCTCATTACCACAATGTTTGTCAGTCAAATGGCTGGTATCTCATTCATCATTCAATAAACAAGAAGTCCAATAATCAGCTAGAAGGAGCTTTATATATTACCTCAAACCATTTGTCCCCAATGTATGCCAGGGTTCGCCTCCTCCCCAACCTCCACCTGTCTTTTGGCTATGTCTAAGGGGGAGGGCAACTATCCTGCCCCCTGCCAATGGCTTCACTACAGTTAGCCTCTCCACTATCAGCAAACTAAATTATGGACAGGGCTACCTCAAAGGGCAAGGCCAAATATGTATTGGAAATATGTACAACATAGTATTTGTTGTGTAATCTTTAATAAATATTGTTCTCTATTGCGTAAGTTTTACTGTGTGAAATGTTCTTGTTTTTCAAAAGAAGCAGACTTAACCAGGAGATACACAAATAATACGAGCACTGCTGTCCATTTGCTCTCTGAAGCTGGCTTCCTGGGAAATCATGTTGTGACCAGGATGTGCAAAGGTTATAATAATCCAATGTCCAGACAACAGTTAACTCCCAAAAACAAATTGTCAGAAAATAAAGCAGGTCGCAACTATACCAGCAATAAGAACATAAGAACATAAGAAAGTTTACAAACGAGAGGAGGGCATTCAGCCCATCTTGCTCATTTGGTTGTTAGTAGCTTATTGAGCCCAGAGTCTCATCAAGCAGCTTCTTGAAGGATCCCAGGGTGTCAGCTTCAACAACGTTACTGGGGAGCTGATTCCAGACCCTCACGATTCTCTGTGTAAAAAAGTGCCTCCTATTTTCTGTTCTGAATGCCCCTTTGTCTAATCTCCATTTGTGACCCCTGGTCCTTGTTTCTTTTTTCAGGTCGAAAAAATACCTCGGGTCAACATTGTCAATACCTTTTAGAATTTTGAATGCTTGAATTAGGTCGCCGCGTAGTCTTCTTTGTTCAAGACTGAATAAAACAAAGTATATATAAAACAATGGTATAGGGGAAGCACAACACAGCAGGTTGCAGTACCAAACAATAACAAAACAATAGCAAAACAATAACACTCTTATATTACAATTCTCCGTGCATGAAACTGTGCTCTTGTGGTAAGTGTCCTTTTTCCTGGGTGGTGCTTAGCTGTGCTGTTTGATGCTGTGAAGTGAAATGGTGAGTCGGTTCGTGCTGGCTTCATGGCTGCAGCTCCGTTCTCCTTCCTTACTCCTCTGCAACAATAGAAACAAAACAAAACAAATCTAGGCTCCAGCTGAGTAATCAAAGTGCAGCGTAAGGGGCTGTACTTATGCAACTGCAACCCCTTTGTACCAACAAACTCCTCCCTGCACTCAGCCTTTGCCATGGTTTATCCAACTGCTGCCTGACCCATATCTGATTGCAATGGAGTTGTTTAGAGTGCTTGCAGTTATCCACTTACTTGCAAATTTGCACTTTCCCCAAGATGGCCGAATTCCGGTTTCCGCCCACCGACTAGTTGACCTGTCTATGGTGCAGTGTACTATCAACCTTACCGGCGCCCTTTACGATTGGGAAGGAGATTTACAGCATCAATTCTTTCTCTCTTTATCACACATGTCTGCAACTAATCATCAATTTGAAAGTAGTCTAAATATTTACTGGTCTGCATCTCTGGAGGAGTGGAAAAAATGGAGCACTATTCTAGCTGGCATAAAAACAAATCAAGATGAGAGACTCCTCTACTCCTCTACTTCTTGCTCTCAGCCAAGCTGCACAAGAAGCTCACCAAAGACAACTTCACAGTAAACAACCACTCGCCATAAAAATGCACAATCCACAGAAATATCCAGATTAGTCTTTATAACAACTAAAAACACACAAACGTGCAGAGCAGACAGGAGCTATTTTATAAAGTGAAAAGGGCAGATAACGTCACATACGGACTTCCAAAAAGCCTTTGACAAAGTGCCATATGAAAGGCTATTCCTCAAACTGCAACTCATGTGAATACAAGGTAGTACATGCAGGTGGATTCAAAACCTCTAACTGGGACAATGTACACAGTGGGGTGCTACAGGGTTCCACTCCTGGACCCTCCTGTTTCTTATCTATACCAATGGCTTAGTTCAGGGGATAACTAGCAAACTTGTCAAATTTGCAGATAACACAAAGCATGGGGGAGTGGCCGACATGCCTACAGCCACCCTGAAAATCCCAAAAGATTACAGAGCTGGGCAGAAACATGACAAATGAAATTCAATGTCAACAAATGTAAAGTATTACATGCTGTTCACAAAAAGAGAAATACCTCAGTGTTGTAATAGCCTAATCGCTGTCAGCAACCATAAAGTAAAAGAGTTGCTAGATTGCAGGACAGCTTTTTTTTTGACAGTATCACAAAGGTAACAGGTACTATCTGTTTGTATAGGGGTAAAGTAATTTAAGAAAGTCTAATAATATGGCTGCCCTAGGCTAATGTGTGTTGATTTTCCCATTAGTTAGCTCATAATTCTTTGCTTTAAGCATTGATTAGATACCAGATCATAGGAACCAGTTGTGAAGTGTTGACCAAGATTCATTCTTTCTCTGTCACATATCCCACTGCTCAGAGTGGAGCCAAAGGAATACTCGGCTAAATGTACTTTTCCCATTACTCCCCCCTCCCGAGAAAAGTAATCCGCATTTTGATGATCTTTTACAGTGTGTCATAAAATACTTGAAGGGCTGCAATGCCAGATACCACAGTGTTACGCCGGCATTCCTATCCTTCATCGTGCTTAACCTCTTGAATGGGGAGTGGTCAGTGATGAGATTGACTAAATGTTCCAATTGGTAGTAGTTTAAGGTCTGAGTGGCCCATTAAATGGCCAGACATTCCTTCTCTATGAGGATGGGGTGTTCTACTCCATCGACCTGCTGGGACAAGACTGCCCCCAGACCAGCATCCGAAGCTTCAGTGTGGAGGATGAATTCCTTATCAAAATCTGATGTGATAAGGGTGGGGGTATGGCAGAGTCATTGCTTAATAGTATCAAACGCCCCGACATTCCATTGTTCATTTAATTAAATTTAGTGCACTCTTTTTAGTAACGTTCACTAGAGGGTTGGCCACTGTGGCATACTCGGTGATGAATTGGCAGTAATAGCTAGCCAACTCCAAGAGACAGCTCACCGGGGTTTGGTTTTCAGGATTGCCTCATCCATCAAAGCCTGGACTTTGGTGGTGATGGGTTTCACTCGCCTATGTCCCATAATAAATCCCAAATATTGCGTTTCTACTTTGGCAAATGCACATTTACCCAAGTTGGCTGTCAGCTGGGCTGTCCTCAGGAGACTGCTGCACAGCCATAAACCTAGCCAGATGCTCTTGCCAGGTGGAGCTGTAGATAACCACCGCATCAATACGCACTGCTGCATACTCACAATGTGGGCGTAAGACCTAGTCCACTAGTCTCTGAAAGGCAGCGGGCACACCATGTAGCCCAAATGGCCCGGTTCTGAAATGAAGCAGACCATCAGGGGTAGAAAATGTAGTTTTCCCAAGTGATCTTCAGGTTAAGGGAATATGCCAGCATCCCTTCACCAGGTCCAAAGTTGAGATGAGCCTTGCTGATCCTAATCTGTCAAGAAGCTTATCGACCCGAGGCATGGAGTAGGCATCGAACTTGGTAATAGCATTTACCTTTACGGAAATCAACGCAGAAGCAGTTTGTGCAGTCCTTTTTGGCAACTATCTTAATTGGACTGCCCCACTCACTCGTGGAAGGCTCAATTACCCTAAGTTCGAGCACCGCCCGCACCTCTTTGCTAATGCCACTTTGTCAACTTTTTGGGATCCAGTAAGATCTCTCTTGAACGGTAGTACCTGGGGGGATGCTAATGTCATATTCAACAAGATTAATTATTAGTTCTGCTGGGCACTTTGAAAAAACAACCTTGAACTCCCCAATTAACCTACACAGATCTCTCTGCTGAACTGGGAGTAACTGTTCCCCAATTGGAATGTTCTGTGTGCTGGGCACCTCTACAGAAAGTTAGTCCCATGACCAGTCAATATCTCTTTGGGGATCCCTACTCTCGACATAATCTACACTAGTTCTTTGGCTATTGCAGCGGCATTAGTGGACCTTAATGGAACTGCCTCTGGGTATCATGATGCATAATCCACCACCACTAATATATGTGTATACCCGGAGTCAAGAGGTAGCAAAGGGCCCACTATGTCCATTGCAATGCGTTCAAAGGGAGTGGAAATGATTGGCAGTGAGACCAAAGGAGCTGGGCGCACTCAACCGGACACTACTCGCTGGCAGTCTGAGCATGTGGCTACATATTTCAGCACTTCATTATGAAGCCCTACCCAATAAAATCGAGCCAATATGCGTTCCATCGTCTTGTCGTCTCCCAAGTGTCCTGCAAAGGGGATGTCATGCACCAGCTTCATGATCTCAGGCCAACACGACAGGGGAACCATCAATTGTGTTACAGGCAGTCCTGTGCTCAGGGCAGGGTTTACCCAATACAATAATTGCCACTTGATAATGAAGTGTGGATAAACTAGCGTCCCAGCGCTTTCAACATCCTTTTCTTCAACAGACCAGACCTGTCCCCAAATGTGCATCAGTGTGGGGTCATTTTTCTGGTCCCACACTAGGTCCACGCTTGAGCCCCACATGGCTTTTGGATTAATTACCGATACTGTGGCCAGTCCTGGCACAGAATTATTGGGAGTGGCAGCCTTTCCACAACCCCCACTGTGAGGTGGCACTGTGTCTGACCTATCGACCCTAACCCTCACCTTGCCTTGTGGCTGCCACAACACATTGCCTTAAGGTCTGTGCACACCTTGAGTCCACTAAAGCCTGGGTACTCACATTACCAACCACCACATCAATAATACAAGGCCCCTCCTGACCATTTCCCCATTCTTTACCTGCCTCAAATGCCAAATTTATTGCCAAAGGGCATAGGCTGGCGATGTGTCCAGGTTCATGGCATCTAAAACAGATGATCGGGGCAGAAGGCACTGGAGTTATCGGTCTGTCCCGCTGCTGATAAGGCAGCGGGTTGGGGGTAGTAAATATACCCCAGTTGGGGGCCAACCGCTGCCTCCATGGTGAGGAGGTGGGTTGGCCCATTGGGATCAGTGGTTTGGCCGGTCAGGGTCCCAGGGGAGAAGGAGGTGTTGGTGGAATTGAGGGTGC
This sequence comes from Polyodon spathula, assembly GCF_017654505.1. Classification (NCBI taxonomy): domain Eukaryota; kingdom Metazoa; phylum Chordata; class Actinopteri; order Acipenseriformes; family Polyodontidae; genus Polyodon; species Polyodon spathula. Next base: position 20,393,258 of record NC_054554.1, on the reverse strand, counting down.
TGCTCCTCGGCTGGTGAGAGGAGGAAAAGGGGTCAGTAGTCCCGTTCAGATGGAAACCTGAGAGTCCTCAAAATCCTCCGCCATTTTGATGGCGGCCTCCAGGGTGTCTGGGTTGTGACGCCATATCCAGTCCTGTGTTTCCGTGCCGACCACATGGCAGAACTGCTCCAAGACCATTGCCTCGCTCATCTGTGCACTGGTCTTTTGTGCAGGGTTGAGCCAGTGCACCATGTGGTCCCACAGTTTTAGGTGACCACCCTGGGGCGGGTCTCCCGTCACCTCCAGCACTCCCGGAAACGCAGCCGATGCGTTTTCCCCGTGATGTTGAGGATGGCCCGCTTGACCAGGTCGTACTGACTGGCCTCCCCATCAGCCATGGCTTGGTATGCTGCCTGAGCCTTGTCGCTCAGGCAGGGGCCCAATTGACTGGCCCAGTATTCCTTTGACCATTACGCAGTGGTGGCACCATCACAGGTACCGCTGGTGCCTAGGGTGTGCTCCCGAGCCCGACCCTCTCTAGCAGCGCTGTGTATCTCTCCTCCCTTTGTCTCTCCTCCGTCTCCTGTCTCTGTTTCAGCGCCTGCAATAGCGCAGTGAGCATGGCAAAGTCCATCCCACTCTGACACTACGTGCGAACGTGTAGATCACTGTGCTTAGTAAAAGGGTGATGCAGGTTCCCCAAACAAGTACAAACACAGAGTTCACGGTTCAAGTTATTAATTTAATTTCCTTAACCGTTTTAAATAATTATTCAATAATAAAGATGGCTCTACCTAACAATGGGTATCGCCAGAGCCAAAACAAGGCGTTGTCCCGACATAATAATTACAAAAAGACATGCACAACACAAACACAGACACTTCTCCAGACAGTATGTGCTATTATTGTAGATGCGGTGCTGGAACAGAGATGCTGGTGCGGTGAAGGCCGAGTGAATCGTTGTTCCAAGGCTGCAGCTCCCAGATCCGTGCTTAATCAGTCTGCGAAAAACAAAACACACACGGTTGCAAACAAGACACACACTTAACTCAGTTTCCCAAAAACAGTCCTTGTTTACTCCCATCAACCACAACAAAGGAACCAATTACGACATCACGTCCCCCTAAAGTACCCATAGACCCTCTGATAGCTAGTTCAAGTCTCCTCCAATTCATGAATGAAACTTCACTTACCGTACCATGGCGATGACTCCTGGTATCATGACGCCGTCCCTTTCCTGAATGGCCGGCTTCTGACTGCCCCCAGAATGAACTGCCCAACCATTCAGTACGGGGCACATAATTCCTGCTGTACAGTGCTCTCACAGGTCAAGAGGGAGATTGTTGATTCAGATTCATTCACATTCACAGTCTTGTAATGCTGTTTGTCTTGTACTGTCTGTTTCAAGATTACTAACTCGATCCAGAGCTGCAGCCACAGGCCAGCATCAAACCTGAATATCACCACTCACTTTTTCACTAAGGAGTCTTTTCACCACGAGCCTTTATTTCACGCACTGTAGGAAATGTGTCTGTGTTTGTGTTTTGTGTGGGTGAAAAAGAATGGGACTTTTGGTTGCGGGTCAAACCCGTGGGATTTACAAAAACAGAAGTGATCATACACATGGGGTGGGGTCATACACAGAAAGCATTCATTATAGATCTATCCCCCCACCCCCCCAACTCAAAACCACACGACTGTCATGACAGTAAAAATAGACATAATGAAGCGTCCTTACATTTGTATAAGTTAGTGATTTGCAGATGTGTCAGCCGCACGAAGGGCACAGATTGTGCACATTCTACTGTGCAGAATATATATATATATATATATATATATATATATATATATATATATATATATATATATATAAATTATGGGGTAAATATCAGGACTTTCTTCCTATGCATTGGGACCCTGAACATTTGCTAGGAAATTGGGACTGTCCCGACCATATAGGTACTGTTGGCATGTATGCATGTATTGTGGTAGTTAGACCTTAAAAGAAAGAACAACACATTTAACTTGTATGTAAACTACTTATGAAAATTTTATATAAAACACTTTTCATTAACTATAAAATGTATGTAAATATTTCAGGGAAATTTGTTATTTTTCTTTGGTTTTAAAAAATAAATAAAATGCATAAAATAGGCAGTTTTAAATAAAACAATGTATAATGACTAATACAAAAGCTTTTAAATTATTGTTACATACATACATAACATAACCCATTATAACAACATCATAAAAAATGTATTCCTCAGTAGTTACTATATGCAATGCAGTGACACACCAATTTTAGAATCCCAAAGGCCTTAATACAAGGGCCTGAACAAACTCATAAAAAGGAGTTAGTAATTGTTGCTGCAGTAACTTTTAAACAATGTGTACATTAGTATGCTTGAAAGCACTTGCCTGGCTCTAGAAGAATGTCTGATCTGTAAAAAAAAAGGACCTTATGTATAATTTAGTAACGCCTGCAGTTGAGAAAAGAGAAAAAACTTGAGAAAAATATGTTTTTTGTGGCTTTTCAGACTTTAACTAATATCCCAACATATGGTGACCTTGGTAATCACCCTTACATAATTCAGGACCCCTTCCTGCTAAACCACTACCAATCACTACCACTACTATCTCCCTTTCTGAGATGGCAGCCATGTTATATAGACCAGCTATCTTAGTCCTACCCCCAACTTTCTATAAAGATCGAAAGTTCTATTACACCGTGTTATTAGAGTCCGATTTTTACAACCCACTTCCAACCCGGACCCGCTACTACAGGACCCGACCCGATCCTGCAACCCACTGCAACACCGTCTTCTTACCCGTGACCTGACGCAACCCGATTTAATAAGTCTTTGCAACCCAACCCAAACCCGCAAGTGTTTGTCCGTTACTTACTGTCTGTGTCAACTGACTCTTTCATGCTCTCACACATAGATATCTCTACCATTCTCCACAGATTGAGTTTACACAATAGGCTATACAGTGTGGTAGCTTTCTCTAGCATTGTAATGTATTAACTATTGCTACTTTACTATAAAATATCTGCCTCTTCCTTTCATGACACCAATTGAAAGGGAGTTACACCTGTGCTTTCGCAGAGGTGATGTACCAGTTTTGTGGCTGTCGGTCACAAAAACATTTTTGCAAGCAACAAATCCAGTCACATGTTCATTATTTTCATTTGCTATGATTCCAAAACACTTCTGATTTACCTCTCGAACTATTATCCACTACATGACATAAACCCTGCGCTGTCTTTTGTTTCACCTCGTTCACAAACACTTTTAATATCACCAAGCAGACATGACTTTGATATTTTGTCATTTTGACTTTAAAGCTGCTAACGATGCTTTTTTGTAAGCGAGTGACTGTCAATAATAATGGCTTGGTAGTTTGTACATCAGCAGGTTTGCTGAGTTTATATAAAATGTAAAAATGTCACCAGAGGGGGCTCCCGATCGGCGCATCCAGTGAAGGCACTCTGTGTGAGTGCAGGATGCGCCCTATAGTCGCCGGTTCGAGTCGGGCTATTCGGCTATTCGAGTCGGGCTGGATGGGTTCCCAGGAGGTGGCGCCCAATTGGCTGAGCGTCGTCGGGGGGGGGAGGGTATAGGTCGGCAAGGGTGTCCTCGGCTCACCGCGCACCAGCGACCCCTGTAATCTGGCCGGACACCTGCGGGCTTGCCTGTTAGCTGCCCAGGAGCTGCGTTTTCCTCCAATGCTGTAGCTCCTGGGTGGCTGGATGGTGAATCCACAGTGTGTAAAGAAGCGGTCGGCTGACGGCACGCGCTTCGGAGGACAGCATGTGTTTGTCTTCTCCCACCCGAGTCAGCGCAGTGGTGGTAGCGGTGAGTCTAAATAATAATTGGGCATTTCAAATTGGGAGAAAATAACAAAAATAATTGGCAACGACTAAATTTAAAAAAAAAAAAATGTTACCAGTGGTTTTGTAAAAATATATTTACATTGTGTGAAATGAAATGACTCAAATCCTACTGTGCCTCTTTTAAGAGCTGTTAGAGAAACAATATACAAATAACTACCATGACTGAGCTGATAACCATTTATGTCACACTTGTGATATAAACTGCTCAAGAGATATTCCTTAATAACTGTTTGTTTCAAACAATATACACCACTGGAAATATCACAAAGCGAAACCTTGCATGTTTGTATCAAAAAGCACAGATATCCATGGAGTCAATTCGAAAGAGATGAAAAGACTGACAAAACTTTACAATGTTTGATATTTATACCTTTGTAAACAATTGTTAACCCCCCTTCAACCCGACTGGTTTCTGTCCAATAATTGAGGTAGTCTCTCTCTCATTACACACAGTGAGCCTACTACATACTTCCTCTGTGGGAAAGGGGGGCAGTGATCTCTGAGCTTATGGTCCACCATGTTACATTGAGCAGGGCACATCCATTTTGTCTTTTAATTCACCTTCCCATCATCTGTGACTTTGAGTCGTGTTAGATTATGATTAACAAGGTTCATATATAAGCACACAATGGCTTTCACTGTTGTAATAAAACTGTTACTGTGCAAACTGGAGATTATTAGTTATTTAGTTAACTTAATTATACAGGGTGATTATACTTCTGCTCACACATTGACATTTTTTTTTCTAAATAGTTTTGGAACCAGAATCGAAATACCTGGTTTGGAACCTGACTTAGGGTGACCAGACGATATTAGGGGCTTGTCCTGCAACCCGATTGAGGTACTGTCAGGACGTAATTTGTCCCGATTTTGAGAGTAAACATTTAAAACCCAGGCGTACAATGTGATTTTTTTTTTTTTTCTTGTTAGGAAATGTTGTATGTATGTGGCTGCTGTACTGTCTCACAGTGAAACAACATATTCCACTGGACTAGGGCGTGTTGTTTGAGTGAGTTGTTTACATTGCATCTATGCAGCTATCCAATCACCTTAACCTGCAGTCATATGAGGTGGTATGCGTCATGTGTTTTTCCGGATTTACTGGCGAAGTGTCATGATGGCTGGTGTTGTTGATGAGTGTCACCAAAAACTAAAAAATGGATTCAATCATATGCCCATGGTCAACATCCAATTAGGATTAGGATTAAAATTAGGCTTTCACAGACATTTCACGGACCTGTTTAAACATTAAATACACCTAATATTTCAGAGCACTATAAAAGCCTTATAATAGTGGTACTTGCTTCCTTGCTAAAACAGAGTGCTCTCATTTGTTAAAAGGCAAGCATGCAATATCTCCCAACAGTTGCTGCCGACATTCTGTCTGGTGTGGATTTGCCCATACATTGAGACAGCACGCCTGCATCCATTGAATTGGTTGGAAGTGTAAGGCAAGTTTTGCCAAGTTATACAGATGTGGACATCAATTAGAAACAGTCCCAAAACTTGGTTACCTAAAGGTATCTGGCATTCTTTAATTAAGTCCATATATGTAGCACGTTCATTGTCGTGTTATTTGTCCCATCCAGGAATTTACTTTATTTTTAACAAAGAAAACGTGCCTAAAATTCTAATTGCGTTTAAAAAGTAAACAGCAGTGTGACAGGCTGGCGAGTGGATAGAAGCCAAGAGACAGACTGCAGTTCAAAAAAATAATACTTTTATTATAAATAAGCACAAAATAAAAGGGCGCAAGGACCAAAACAAAGATATTTAAGCACAAATAGAAATAACAAAACAAGACTTACAAAAATAAAGGTTCCCAGGCTGGGCGATGCCTTCACTGGATCAGAAAATACAAAAAACCAAAACAGGAAACCAAAAAATAGCAAGCACAAGCACAAGCACAAGCACAAGCACAAGCACAAGCACAAGCACAAGCACAAGCACAAGCACAAGCACAAGCTTGCTTTCTCAGCTCCCTCCCCTCCCTAATGGGAAGCTGAGGCCTCCTTTTATGTCAGGTGGCTGGGTGCTGATTGATCGCTAATTACTCCAATCAACCCCAGCCACCTGAACACAATAAACTCAGGCAGGTAGGGGAATTTAATCCCATCCCTGCCAATCTACACAGGGCAGAGCTCTGCTCTGCCACAAGCAGGTTTGAACCAAGGCAGCTGTGCTTGATTGTACCTGTAGTGCTGTAACTTCAGCACCAACACAGGTTTTTTGTCTGCACTGACTTTCCAGTTTGTTTTCTGAAAGCTGGTGTTTGTTTTACATTCTGTTCAGCAGCCTTTGTAGTAGCCTTTTGTTTAATGTGTGATTCTGAAGTTATAGCGATCGATCATATTTTTTTTAAGTCACATCACAAGATATGTAAAACAATTACCTCCATCTGCATTTACAGTTATTTTGGGAAATGTCCTTGGTCGAAATATACTATGCTTATTTTGCTTTGTTGTCCATTTTTGGTATTTTAAAACTAGATTTTAGAACGTTTTTGTTTTTGCCTAAGTGCAATGCACACTGGAAGGCGAAGGAATAAAAAAAAAACACCTGACTACAAAGAAAGATACATAGTTTGTGTCGCTTGCATTGTGCAGTAGTTGGTTCACGAAGCTTCTTTCCTTTCCTCACCAACTGAAAATGTCCCAATTTTTCACTCTTGCTATCTGGTCACCCTAAACCGATTCCAAAAATCTCCTCAAATGCACATCACTATTTAACAATAAGAATAAACTGTGAAATTCAGACGTGTAACATAGCATGGCAACAGGCATAAATGGAACAGCTGCTTCTTTCTGATTGGACCATATTACATTTGCATGAAAAAACTGGATAGCACAAATGGCAGTGATGTTGCTGCGCAGCAACAAACAATTCTGACTTAACGTGTACACGATCTTATAGTGCACAAGTCAACGAGTACAGCACTGGCACATTGTGTGTAAGTAGTCAATCAACATTTTGAAATAAAAGTTTCCCCCTCATGCCCTTTTGGATGTAAGCGCACCTCTTTGGTTTCAGAATGCCCCTTGGGGGGCGGTTCCGCCCCCACTGAGAAATACTGGTTTAAAGGCATAGTGTGGACAGGGCCTAAGAAGACAAATGTTCTGGTCTTTATCTGTGTGTTGTAAAGAATGAAGTCGACATAACTGAGTGTTAATCTAACATTAAACATGAATGTGAGACATTTAACTGAATCTGAAAGCTGAAGAGGGATAGAACGGTGGTATATGAAGGAGTAGTGTTATAGTAGATAGTGATGATCACATTATTGAGGAGGGATAACCACATGAAACACATATTACAATAGTACATAGTGAAAATAAATAAACTTCAATGCGATAGTAGTAGAAGAAACATTTAACAAATGATTGCATTTAACCAACCTCAGAGATAAGTAGAACAATCCAGTTGCACCTGCTGTTAACCTGGATTGCCAAGATAAGGAAAAGTATTAGGTTCTTTTTATGATTAAAACCCAAAATATTACCACAGCCTACCTTAATTACCATAATATGACACCCACTGGTGCGGCACTTTTGTTATACAAAATAAAAAAGTAGTCAAGGAATGTTTTTCAGGAATAATAACGCCAATTATAACATGTTACCTCTATTTTCATTGTAAATGTATCCAGTTATAACACAAATCAAGCAAAAATTAAAATGTCTTAAATACATCCCATATACCATCAGTTGCCAAAGATATGGTAATTTTAATGCCTATAAAAGTCATTTACTCGCATCAATTTTTATTAATAAGGTGTCTGCAAATGAGCAAAAATGACTTTCGTCACTGTACTGCTGAAACTAAAATGTCTTGGGTGAGATGCTTCACATTTAAGCACTGAATAAAGCTTCAGCCTCCTTTCAATGTCGGCAGCTTTCATTTTGAAGTATGTCACCTAGAAACAGAACAGTATGAGAGATGTCCAACAAGTGCAGTGACAGCTGCAATGTTATCCATGTACTTCAAAAGCATTTTTGATTTACACAACATTCAGTGTGATAAAATAAGTACATTTACACAGTTAACATAAAAACAACTACAGAACTTCTAGACGTTTTGTTAAAGGCAAACAAAATTCTTGGGTATAAAACCACAAGACCACAGTACAAATCTAAGGAGGTTATGATGAGGTTGTATAATATACTGGTGAGACTGCAGTACTGGTTACCAAACGAACATTGTTGCCCTCGAGTAAAAAAGAGCAACCAGACTAATTCCAGGGCTGAGTTACGAAGATAGTCTTAAAAAACTGAACGTATTTAGCCTGAAACAAAGAAGAATTAGGGGGCATATGAGTGAAGTGTTTAAAAGGAGTTAACATAGCTAAACCAAACCAATACTTTAAATGCAGTACAGAAATTAGGACCAGAGGACACAATTGGAAATGAAAGTGATGGTGAGCTTTCATAAGAACATAAGAACATAAGAAAGTTTACAAATGAGAGGAGGCCATTCGGCCAATCTTGCTCGTTTGGTTGTTAGTAGATTATTGATCCCAAAATCTCATCAAGCAGCTTCTTGAAGGATCCCAGGGTGTCAGCTTCAACAACTTTATTGGGAAATTGATTCCAGACCCTCACAATTCTCTGTGTAAAAAAGTGCCTCCTATTTTCTGTTGTGAATGCCCCTTTGTCTAATCTCCATTTGTGACCCCTGGTCCTTGTTTCTTTTTTCAGGCTGAAAAAGTCCCTTGGGTCGACACTGTCAATACCTTTTAGAATTTTGAATGCTTGAATTAGGTTGCCACGAAGTCTTCTTTGTTCAAGACTGAACAGATTCAATTCTTTTAGCCTGTCTGCATATGACATGCCTTTTAAGCCCGGAATAATTCTGGTCGCTCTTCTTTGCACTCTTTCTAGAGCAGCAATATCTTTTTTATAGCGATGTGACCAGAACTGCACACAATATTCAAGATGAGGTCTTACTAGTGCATTGTACAGTTTTAACATTACTTCCCTTGATTTAAATTCAACACTTTTCACAATGTATCCGAGCTTCTTGTTAGCCTTTTTTATAGCTTCCCCACATTGTCTAGATGAAGACATTTCTGAGTCAACAAAAACTCCTAGGTCTTTTTCATAGATTCCTTCTCCAATTTCAGTATCTCCCATATGATATTTATAATGTACATTTTTGTTTCCTGCGTGCAGTACCTTACACTTTTCTCTATTAAATGTCATTTGCCATGTGTCTGCCCAGTTCTGAATCTTGTCTAGATCATTTTGAATGACCTTTGCTGCTGCAACAGTGTTTGCCACTCCTCCTACTTTTGTGTCGTCTGCAAATTTAACAAGTTTGCTTACTATACCAGAATCTAAATCATTAATGTAGATTAGGAATAGCAGAGGACCTAATACTGATCCCTGTGGTACACCGCTGGTTACCACACTCCATTCTGAGGTTTCTCCTCTAATCAGTACTTTCTTAACCACTCCCTAATCCATGTACATGTGTTTCCTTGAATCCCAATTGCGTTCAGTTTGAGAATTAATCTTTTGTGCGGGACTTTGTCAAAAGCTTTCTGGAAATCTAAATAAACCATGTCATATGCTTTGCAATTATCCATTATCGATGTTGCATCCTCAAAAAAATCAAGCAAGTTAGTTAGACACGATCTCCCTTTCCTAAAACCATGTTGACTGTCCCCCAGGACCCTGTTACCATATAGGTAATTTTCCATTTTGGATCTTATTATAGTTTCCATAAGTTTGCATATAATAGAAGTCAGGCTTACTGGTCTGTAGTTACCTGGTTCAGTTTTGTTTCCCTTTTTGTGGATCGGTATTACGTTTGCAATTTTCCAGTCTGTCGGTACCACCCCTGTGTCAAGAGACTGCTGCATGATCTTGGTTAGCAGTTTGTAAATTACTTCTTTCATTTCTTTGAGTACTACTGGGAGGATCTCATCCGGCCCAGGGGATTTGTTTATTTTAAGAGCTCCTAGTCCCTTTAACACTTCTGCCTCAGTTATGCTAAAGTTATTTAAAACTGGATAGGAACTGGATGACATGTGGGGCATGTTGTCAGTATCTTCCTTTGTAAAAACTTGTAAAAAGTAATCATTTCATATATTTGCTATTTTTTTTTCTTCATCTATGATTTTGCCATTTGTATCTCTTAAACATTTAATCTCCTCTTTGAATATTTGCTTGCTGTTGTAATATTGAAAAAACATTTTGGAATTTCTATTTCTCTCTTGGCCTTTCTAACTTCCTTTTTGACTTGCGTTTGCAGTTCTGTGTACTCTTTCTGCGTACTTTCTTTTTGGTCCTTTTTTAATGCTCTGTAAAGTGTCTTTTTTCGCTGAATATTTTTTTTAATTGATCTATTAAACCATTTTGGCAATTTAGTTTTACATTTAGATTTGTCTACTTTAGGGATGTAATTGTTTTGCGCCTCTAGTACTACATTTTTGAAGAACAACCATCCTTCTTCTGTGGGTGTTTTCTCTATTTTACTTCAATCTACTTCTGTTAGTCTCTGTTTCATACCTTCATAGTTTGCTTTTCTAAAATTGTAAACCTTAGCTTTAGTCATTACTTTGGGGGATTTAAAAAACACTTCAAATGAGACCATGTTGTGGTCTGAGTTTGCCAGTGGTTCTCTGACCTCTGTTTTAGTTATTCTATCTTCGTTATTTGAAAAGACTAAATCAAGGCATGCCTCCCCTCTAGTGGGTGCCTTGACAAATTGTGTTAGGAAGCAGTCATTTGTCATTTCCACCATTTCTATTTCATCCTTCGTGCTACCCACCGGGTTTTCCCATTTTATCTGGGGGAAGTTGAAATCCCCCATTAGTATCGCTTCTCCTTTGCTACACGCATTTCTAATGTCATTGTATAACAGATTATTGTGCTCACCATCTGAATCTGGCGGTCTATAGCATGCTCCTATTATTATGCCCTTTGAATTTTTGTCCGTTATTCTGACCCATATTGATTCGGTTTTATTTTCTTTGTCCAGGTTTAACACCTGGGCTTCAAGACTGTTTCTTATGTATAGCGCTACCCCTCCTCCTCTTCTGTCCTGCCTGTCTTTCCTATACAGTGTATACCCACAAATATTATATTCGTCCCCATCACTCTCAGACAACCACGTTTCTGTAACACCTATCACATCATAGTTACCTGTTAGTGCAGTAGCTTCAAGTTCTAGAATTTTGTTTCTGATACTTCTAGCATTTAGATAAATACATTTAATGGTTGTCTTACCTGAGTTGTTGTTCTTGTTTTGATGCGGTCTCCTTTCTGTTTTTTTGTTGATTTCTCCCCCCTTCCTTTCTAGTTTAAATGCTTCTTTACCTGCTCGAGGATCTTTTCTCCGAGTAGACTGGTTCCCTTGTTATTTAAATGCTGTCCATCCTGTCTATACAGATAGTCCTCGTTGTAGAATGTGGTCCTATGATCAAGATAGGTGAAGCCTTCCCATGTGCACCACGTCTTCAGCCATGCGTTTTGATTAATTATTTCCAGCTGTCCATATGGTCCTTTGCAAGGTGCGGGTAGTATACCAGAAAATACCACAGTTTTGGTTTTCTCTTTTAATTTCCTTCCTAGCTCTCTGAATTTGTTTTGCAGGGATTTTGGTCTGTCTCTTCCAATGTTGTTTGTACCGATGTGGACGACTACTACCGGGTCGTCTCCTGTTTGTTCTAGGAGCCTGTCCACATTTTCAGTGATGTGCTTGACCGAGGCTCCCGGAAGGCAGCACACTGTTGTAGTAAGGGGGTCCAAACTGCGAATTGAACTTGCTGTGTTTCTCAATATGGAGTCTCCAACAATCATGACCTCCCTTCTTATTGCTGTCTGGTCACCACTGTCAATGGGGTCCTGGATGTTGTTCCTTGTTCCTTTTGTTCTCTTGTTGTTGGTTCTGCTCATCAAAATTCTTCTGCCTACCTGAACCCAGCTGTTCTAACCTTCTATCTCTCTGGTGGCTTTCAGTCTGTTAGGGGTGATGCAGACTTCCATGAATTGCGGGTGTGCCAGTTCCTCAAGATCCTGTTTCTGTCTCACTTCTTCCAGCTCCATTTCTAGCATACTTATTAGTTTATGCAAATCCTGGATCGCGCGGCACTTTACGCATACTTGGTTTAGCTCCATTGGGTTTTCTCGGATTTCCCACATCAAGCAGGTGTCACAGATTACTGGCTTGAAGACCATGTTGAGGGTTTTTTTTTTTTTTTTTTTTTTGCATCCTGGTTTGTTGTATGAATTCCTGTGGTATGTTTTTCAACATAGTTTCATATTTGTAGTCACATATCCATGGTCATAAATCTGTTTTGACTAGTTATTTTTGTTTCACATCAGTTATGCATTGGGTCTTCCCATCAAAATGTCTTCGACAGTCACAACAATGGCTACATGAATCCAGCCTGTTTAATCAAAAACATTTCATTGTGTCCGTCATCTTTGCTAGGATCCTGCTTAATTGCTTCGGCCACCCTTCCATAGGAACAGGTTTATGAATATGCATAACAAGCTCTATAAAACCAACTATAGGAATATTTATCTTTGTTCTCAAAATGTGCATAAGATACTGTCACAGAACACTGTATCGCCTAGGCAGTGAAATCTTCTGTCTGTCTAAACACTTATGTTGCTTTGTGTGAAGAGTTGACTCTTAACACATTATTATAGGTTCTTATTCCACACTAACCCACCAAAATGCTTACAGTGCATATTCATAAACCTGTTCTTGCATCTCTGAACCTGTTCTGGAACAAGCACGCAGGATCCTGGCAAAATGCTATACTTTGTGAGAGCAATAGGGAATCAATGAAATGTTTCTGATTTATCAGGTTGGATTCATGCAGCCGATGTAATGAGCTCAGAAGACAATTTGACCAGATGCATAACCACTGTAAAACAAAAACAAATAGTCAGAACTAATTTTTTTTTTTTTGGATCAATTGTTTTTTTTTTTTAATAACAGCAACCAAGCATAAATAAAATAAACTATTTACAACATTGCCAATGCTTGCACATTAAAATAATAATAAAATAACTAAGAAAAAGTTACTACAATATTGTTATCTAAGAATAAAATTACATACCAAAAATAGAAGCCAGTACGAAGGTAATGGAAAGGAAGCCCTGTCATTTAAACATCAGCGTAGCCAAATCAACAGCAGGTGCACTCCATGCCTGTATAGTTGTCAGACATGCCTTATTAATCCTGGCTGTGGAGCATTCCAAAAAACAATGCTTCTAAAGTCCGAGAGCCAGGTAGCAATCATAGGAGGAGTAGGGTCTATCCAAAGCCGTAAAATGTATTTCTTGGCTGCAGTTAACCCTGCCAGAAGTATCCTGCTCTGGTGTAGAGAAAGGCCCAGGGAGGAGTCATCACTCAATAGAAATACAACCAGACTTTTTATGATCTGAACCTCCGTCAGTCAGCTCAGTAATAGTTTGAGCTACACTGTCCCAAAATGCAGCCACAATCAGACATTCTGAAAACATGAGTAGGTATGTGCCCACTGCACCAGTCTGACAAACTGCATAGAGCGGACTAGGGGACCTTTCCATTTTAAACAGTATGTATGGAGGTAGCATATGTTTTATGGATAAGTTTAAAGTGTATTAATTGATGAGCTGGATTCTTGGATGCTAAAAACTTATTGTTCCATACATTGTCCCAATCAGGGACATGCTTGTTTACAAGCAGAGTATTACATGCTTGTTTTAGCAAGTGTCCATAGATAGTTGAGACTGTCCCTCGTGAACAGCTGTCTGTCACCAGCCAGTCTATCAAAGGATGAGGACATACATCTGAGTCCCAAGGAACCCCATAAGCATGTAAAGCAGACCTTAGTATTCCCATATATGTACATTTATTATCAGTTGGGATGAAGTCACCACCACAGTTAGATGAGACCGTGTTGTGGTGAAGCAACTTCCATGTCTGGGCACACGGCACCTTCATGGACATAGAGATAGTAAAGACTGAATACATATGGAAAAGGGGTCCCCATCTCTTGGGGACCTAACATACACAAGGGGTCCCTGTCTCTTGGTGGATCCAACATACAAAAAAGGGGTCCCTGTCTCTTGGGAGGCCCCGTACATAGAGAGAGCTCAAGAACCTTAAAGGAAGGAAGAGAACTGGCTCAGAGAGCTGCCTTCGATGAGCTGATTATAGACTTCCAAAGCTGGGATGGAGACGCACTCCCAGAGAACCTGAAATGAGAAGAGAGCCTTGTGTTACAAAGGAAAAGCTCCTAAGGCAAGGTTTAGCATGAATAAGCTTAGCTCCTCAGATTGCGAGGGTAGTGATAGATCATGAGGTGCTAAAAGGTTTGGTTTGGCCGTGGATCCCCTCTGACTCATGGAGAACCCTCCTCATCTAGGTAAAGGAAGCAGAGCTTAGCCAAGGATTAGAGAAAGTGAGATCACTAACCACCCAAAGGACATACCCCAAGCTCTATGCTAAAGATTCTTTTGTGTGCATATGAACAAAAGAACTTCCAATGCATATATAAAGAAAGAAAGAAAACATTTTACACAACAAAGGTTAGTGACTGGCTCCCTACTAACTATGTGAAGATCCTCTCTACTCAGTGGAAAGGAAAAAAAAAGCCTTTCTTTTTAGGGGAAAACCTTTAGTGGTAGTTATTTGGCATAGTAAAATACTAAATACCAAATGTCTGACTGTATTTCACATGTTGGTCTACATCACAATAAACCAGGGAATGCAAGCACTTTGACATCCATATAGCAGGTACACTGAGCTATTTATTTATGTTTTGAAACAGTACATATCGCACAAAAAATAAATAATTCTAATATGTGACACAGACACAGTATAGACCTATGGAGGATATTTCCTGCCAAAATTAGAAAGAAATAAATGAATGAATAAATAAATATCGAAATAAATAAATAGACATTTATTTATTTCAATATTCATTTATTCATTTATTTATTTTGATGTTCATTCATTCATGTATTTATTTTGATATTTATTTATTAATGTATTTATTTCACAGTTTACACTTTGCTTTTTACATTCCGATGTGACGCTCGCTTTTTCTTTTTCGATGTGTTCCCTGTATTGATTATTCATTGTGCCACAACTGCTTCTCTCAATCATAGCCAGTGGGAGTGGTTTTGTTGGATTTGTTATGAAAACAACATTGTTTCTCACACCGCGTTATGGGAAATTTTGCAAGAAAATGGACGCTTCTATGACTTCTTCACTGCAAGCTGGATATTACACATGTACGAGTTGTATTGACAATGGAGATTCGGTGAAAAACTTAAGAAATTTTCTGCATTCTACAAATTGCATTTCAACCAGCAACATACCATACTGTAAGTTAATAAGTTTAAGTCTTCTATGTTTCCTTTTATTGTGCTATTGCTAAGTTATGTTGCTATAAAACAAGACAATTTTACCAGCAAGGCATTTTGCTCATCTTGCATTCATTACAAATCTGCATTATCAATATGCCATTAACTATGTATTGTAAATGCATTATGCTGCTTGTGTAATTAGAAGACTCCAGACAGCTATTCTTTCAGTTTACTGAATGTAGAACTACAAACTTAGACGTGCGACTTTAGGCATTAATATACTTTCAAGTTTTTTATTTAGTTCAAATACTTTATTAAACTAACATCATGCAAATACTGTTGATATATCAATGCATCTTCCTTAGCGATATAAACAATCTCAACATGTTTAAGCAGGAAAGCATGCATAAAGGTTGCATTTTTTTCACTGCATTGATCACATTTTAAAATAAAATAAAGTTTCTGTTAGCCTATTTACAAACAGCATGCATTATATTCGGACATTTCAATTCATTTATAATTCACTGGTCACTTACAAGGGCTTGAGTAGTATAAAAGGGGTTTGATTTGAGCAATGGGGGTGCTTGTGTAACAAGGAATTAGAGACATAAAGCTGGACAGCTTGAGAAGAAAATAGCTGGACAAGACATATGATATGAAACACTTTGAACTCTCACGTCTCACCGGGTCAGGCCGCATAGATAGCGCTGAGCGGCTACTGAGAATGAGAGACAGAGCAAACAAAGGCAAAGCTCTGAGTCCAGGTTGTTAGCCAGACGGGGTCTCTTAGCTGCTGGTCCAACAAGGAGAATGAGAAGACAAACATAAAAGACACTCTCGATGAGAGACATAAAAGACACAGGGATAGATCCGTCATTACTCAGTACAGCATCCTCAGGCAGCGTGGCTGGCAGCTGGGCGGCGTGGAAAGTTAGGATAAAGTGTCTCGGGTCCGTGTTGGAGAGACAAAAATAGAGAACCCCGCCCTCCCTTGGTGGGGCCCGGCTCGGCAGGTGGGGACTCGGCCAGCCAGAAGGGACAGAAAGGTGCTTGGACCTGAAAAGAAACTAGGGAGATGGGATAGCAAGGTTGTGGCCTTGTTGAGGCTAGCGCATGAGCTACAACAGGATAGCTGTGGCCAGGGGGTCCCCTCTAGCCGGCAAGGAACCGCCGGCGACAGCAGTGACTTGGGCAGGAGACCGACCCAGTCGGTCGGAGGAGTGAAACTCGCTCCCCCTCCTCAAAAGAAGGTCCCCCGGCTCCCCGCAGCACCGCACCATGAAGATAGGGAAGAGATCGCTAAGCCACACTCATAGATAAGAGAAAGCTGTAAAGAAGAGAAAATACAGGGAGAGGTTAGTATGATGGGCTATGGATTGGAGCTGATTTTCAAATCTACTGCTAAAGAGGACCAGCACCCCATGTTTTTATCAGGTGCTGATTGACTCCTGCTCGTGCTGCGGATGTAGCTGCTCCGATCCAGGAAAGAGTGAGAGGAGTAGAGACTTCAGGATAGCCCAGTCCGCGTCAGGAAGGAGTTTAGGTGAGAGAAAAACCAATGTCTCGTAATGATTGTTCTTGAGGAGTCAATAAAGAGGATCTGTAGGAAGACAGGAAATCCTGGAGGCAAGGTATTTGGTTAGCGCAGAACTAGGACAGAGAGGAGTCAGTTTTTGAGAACTGAACGTACTGGCTCTTACGAAGCTGATCTGTTTTGGAAGATCTGATAGAGAATGTAATGTCCCCCAAGAATTTGGGTGAGGTCAGAGCACCACAATCCTAATGCTGGGAAACGTGGGGATGTTGGCACAGAGAACTCTGAGCAGCGAAGGAATCCAAAAAAAGCAGCTAAGCATGGTGCTTCCATAACAATGTCATCGAAAGGAGTGAAGCAACTACAGCGAAGAGTGGAGATGAGAAGAATATCCGAAGAAATGGGCTGTCTAGAAGTGGAGGAAGGAGACAGGCTGTTCTCCATGCCTCGGATTGTCAGGCGAACCTCAGGTATGGAAAAGAGAGGGGGAGAAGGAATGGACTGAAGGCAAAACTGATATTGAATGCCTGATAGGTAGTTTCTGATGGAGGAAGGAGCGAGGTTGTGAGACAGCCCAAGAAATGCAATAAAGACCAGCAGGTGTTGAAGATTAAAGGTGGATTGAGAGATCCGATTCTGGGCACAGAAGGAGGACCAGGCAGTAGAGTAAGCTGAGCATGTAGATGGGGCTAGAGCACTCTCCATAAAACAGTGGGCAGACTGGAGGAGACCAGAGAGAGAGGAGTTTAAATGAATATTAGCTGGCTGAACGGAGGCACCTGCTGCGAGTTGGGATCTGCTCCTGAAACTAGGCTGTGAAACCTTGGGACCTGCATATGAGATAAAGTGCCAGTAGCATTATTAAAGGAACCGGGGATGTGGTGAGCCTGAATAATTACGTTATTGGTCACCAAGATCCAAACCATGCGGTGGAGAAGCTGCATGATTGAGGGGGATGATGAGTGCCCTCTGTTCACTATATGAACTGTAGAGGAGTTACCTTCTGAATAGAATAAGAAGAGCAAGTGGAAGGGGCTAAGGCAATTTTATTTATTTTTTTATTTATTTAATATAATAGCTGTAGGCTTACTGAAGGAGGCTGGTGAGTGAGGAGTTAGTGAAACCCAAGTTGATTGAAAGGGGGAAACTTGCCACGGGTTGGCGTCTGCTTCTGGAACCAGGCTGAAACTTGTGGACCATCACACAACCTCCACCATGTTTAACATTGGGCATGGTTATTTATTTATTTTTTTTAACTGCAAGGTGTAGTATTGTGTAGTAAAATTACTACAGCTGGCCAAAGTCCAGTATCTTGGTGCATGGTAAGGTTCAGAAGACCTCATGGTTGATATGGCTTTACAGTCCAAGACTATCAGTTGTATTCCCCCTTGATGTCCTGTTGTGTGTGTGTGTGTGTGTGTGTGTGTTTTTTTCTCCCCCTCAGTAAATCATCTGGTGCTGTCACGGTAAGTTCACAGGGAGGACTTAGTTCCTTCATGAGTCCTGCAGAGGAAGGTGTCACATGAGTAATTAGACATAACTTCCAAGGACAGCTCATTGAATAGACAGAAGCAGCCTTTTCTGAGGGTAAAGAGTGAAGGACATCTATTGATATAGGGAGCTGGAAAGGAGCAGCAGGGGGGCTCTTGAGGGCTAATGGGATGGAAAGGAATGTTTGGGAAGGCTTTTGAGGTGGTAGAAATACTGAATTCTGGAGATGTAGACTTTAATGGTAGGGGGGCTAAGAGAAGAAAATCCCTTGCATGGGCTAGAATCCGATGCCCATTAAATCGGAATGTAGTTGGTTTTTGAGTGCAGAAAGTTGTAAATGTTTTCCATCCGGTGTATGATTATTTGGTTGCTGGGGCTAACACTGTAGCCACGTATTGGCGAGAAGATTGCAGAAGGTTGGTGAGTGTTGTATTTAGTTGAATAGCAGATGTCGGTGTTGTAAAGTTTGGTGAGGGCTGAGGTGGCAGTTGGAGCTGAACGAATATATGAAATCGACTGCTGAGGAAGCTTAGCGTTTTTTTGAGCCCAATTCTGGAAACAAAGGCAGAGAGATGAGAGGTCAACCATCCTATGAGTTAGCAAATACGAGATCGATCAACGGTGTGCTGCCATCATGTCCGCTTGGAATGGAAAAGGCGAACACACATTCAGAGATTTGGGTTTCACAACTCCAGTCATTCTCCTAATGTGGAACTCTAACTCACAATCAAGACAGAACTAAAACAAGGGAGCTGAAATTTGCTGTAGTGAGGAGATATTAACAGTAGAGGCAAGAGCTGCTGAACAGGTAGAGATCTGAGGGAGTAAATGATGGAATGCTGTTAGTAGTGTGCAGTGGCCTGCTGTAGAGAGCACAGAGCTGCTGAATGCTGTGGAAATTGGTATTTGAGAGTTGAGGCATTTTTTAGATGATGTCAGAGATGGGGCTGCCTTTGGGCAGAGATGAAGAATGTATAGATCTGATGCTGTTGCAGAACCTGAGAGAATGGGAATGCGCAGCTCTGAGGCTGTTGTAAAACCTATTGATTTGATCAGGATTAGTCTATGAGGGTATTGTCTATTGTGACTGGTAGCTCAAATTGAATGAAATGGACTTTGGAAGTTGTATTAAGTGCCTTGATAAAGTTGGGGCAAATAAGAAAGAGCAAATCCAGGAACAGGAAGGTTGCAGGAATGGCCTGAAGCAGAGAAGCTGGAAATTAATGTGACAATGGATTCTTAGCATCTCAGCAAGCTGATAAGCTTGGCTTCATGACCAGGTCCTCGAGGGGAGGGGTTTGGATTTGAAAAATTCAAGTTAATATATGTAGCAAAAAGGTTGAGGCAGGAGGGGACTGAGAATCCCTCGGAGTAACAACAAACTGCAGGAATTGATACAAAGTTTAGAGAGTACGGGATTCGCAATGATAGCAAACCGGCTTAAATTAAGTATAGCTTGTGGTGTTATGCTGCCATCTAGAGTTTAGGTTGAAATTGAAACTATTGGCTTCAGTGAAGCAGGGTATATTTTGTTATTGCAATTAAAATCCTTGTTTGTGTATAAAACATTTACTTTAGAACGGTTAGTCATGTATATAAATAAGTTAACATAGTTCTACAACAGTCTGCAGTATTTAGATGTCACAATTCGACGACTTGAACTCATTCTCACGTTGCAAAAGTTAGGCATAAGGAGCCAGAAGATTGTCATACTGAGGCACAGTCTCAGAGTGCCTGTCGAATCTGCCTGATCGTCGTGGCAACTTACCACTCGCAGTAGAACTCGATGAAGTGTAGCCGTGGTAACCATGGTGTGTGAGGCGCCGGTGGAACAGAGTTGTAATACAGCAGTGTCGTTGGAGCCAGTCTTTCTGATGAAAATGCAGACCAATTTGAGTAATGAAGCTGTGCTTTGAATGGCGCTGTAGCCGGGCTGGAGACTGGAAGGAGCAGGAAAGATTAATGTTGGAACTCCTGCAGCTGAACAGAGAAGCTGAATTATGGGAAGAATCACCTGAGCAGGTAGGAAAATAGTTGATAATATCTTGGCAGCGCTGTGCAGTGAAATGACCAACATAGAAAGGATCGAGGTTTTAAATATTAAGTAAAGATGTTAAGTTGAAGCACAAATGATGGGGTCTGTGCATTTGCTATAAAACAAAAACAAACACAGACAGAGGGCTGAAGCAGTGCTGGGTGTATAAATAACAAAGAAAGAGATTGACAAGTGAACTGTCATTACATAAACTATGCCCCTACGTCACCTTGTTAAAGGCCTGTGCCAAATTCATGATAATAAATTGTTCAATTAACAAATGTTATATGCCAAAGTATTTGAAATGCATTTAGCATTTGTGACACATTTGCATTTGTATTTATTTTGTATTTAGTTTAGTACATACACAACATTTGCATTGAGCAAATTCCAATTTTCAAATGCATGCAGTCATTTACATTTAATTGAATGTAAGTGCATTTGACCCCATGTCTGTTTGTATCACATTATCCTTATGGATACTCATACAATGATATTAAGGATTATAATTCCTTTCCTACAGGGGCTTATAGCCAGCCTGAAATACTGTAACCATCATGTCGTTCACCGGAAAACAACAAAGACAATGATGTGAATGCCACTTGAACCACCAAAAGGATATGGATCCCAACCACAATTTCAGCAATCTCCAGTCTGATCACAGCACGTTGAGAGCTACTATCACGCAACTTTCCCTGTAGAATCTCCTGGCCAATCACAGCCCGTTGAGAGTTATTATCACACAACTGTCAATGTAACATATTCAGAACGGAATCCTCCCATTCAGGAATACCATCACACAACTATCCAAGAAAGATCTCCAGAGCGAACACAGCACATTCAGAAATACGATTGCACAACTGTCTATAACACATTCCAGCAGGATCAGCATCGCAATGAACCACAGGACAGAGCCCAACAGCAGCAGGAACAACGTCATTGGGACAAACAGCCAGATTTGTATTACTTGGAGACACAGCACAAAATACAACAGCAGAAAACATAACTTTATCAAGAACCAGAGCTGCAGAAACTTCTATTCTAGCACAACTCCAATCATGCCCCAATACAACACCACACCAATCATGCTCCAAAGTTTAAAACAGAACAGCAAGGAATTTATAAACCACAGCCAAACCGAAAACAGCAACTGCAGGAACATTGCTGAAAGGACGCAGAACCAAAACAATGAAAATAATTACAACCCAACCATCAGGGCCCACATATCCAAACACAAAGGCAACAAGAACAGCTTCAATCAGAGGCAAAGAGAGTTCGGGAGCATGAAAGATACCATAAAAATTTAGAGGCAAAACAACTTCAACAGCGGGAACATTACCAACAAAACTTAGAGGCAAAGCAACTTTGGTAGTGAGAAACCTACAAACATCACGCAGAACCAAAAGCAAACAGTGAAAAGACAAAGCATGCTGGAAATCTTGCTTTACAAACAACTGCAAAGAAAAGACAACATCATCAGAACCCAAACAAAAAAAAAAAGCTTTGTACAGAGCATATTATGCTGACAAATATATCCTTGTAAGAGCTAAAAGTAGACACACCTATAACATTTGCTACAAAGTGAAACATTTAGTAAACACATACAAAAGGAAAAACATTTTACGACTCCAATGCCATAAACAATACTACATCACGCGACTAGTGAAAAACTTAAAAGGCAGGAGTCATGCTTCAAAACTCATGACAGCAAAACATCTTGCTGACCTTTCCATCAAGGTCTCTTTGAAAATGCAGAACAACCAACAACATCTGTTTACTGCACTACAAAGCAGCACATGTGTCTTTCTTAAACAAATACTTGCACAGGACAATGTCTCCCAACAAGCAGAGATGATATGAGGCCCAAGTCAACACACATCACACACTGAGGCCTACTTTTGGGAAGCCACATATAATAGCTCAGTTCTATCATGCATTCCCATTGATGAAAAAGGCCAATGTCACATAGAAATGACAAATGGGCAACCATTCCTGGTAGTAAATGCAGGCAATGCAACACTTCTCCAATCATGAAACATCAACTTATTCAATCAGCAGGAACAATGACTGCAGTCCAACTTATGCTTTGGGAAACCAAACCAGATGGGACGGTTACAAAGTGACACAATGCCAAGTTTACTGCTGTGCATAAGAGCAAAATTATTGTGGAAAACTGGAATTACCAATAAGCTTCCATTATCATACACCAGAGACAGGGTGTTGATTCGGGACACTGTTTGTCTGTTCTTGCAGTGGGTGCTACTGGAAAATGGGTTCATGGAAATGGCCCTCTGTGTCTCAGTGTGTGTGTGTGTGTGTGTTTCTCAGTATGTGTGTATGTCTCAGTGTATGTGTGCTCAGTGTGTGTATGTCAGTTTGTGTATGTGTGTGTATGTCATACTTCAAGTCATACAAAGAGCATTTCAAGTGGAGTGATAAAGTGGAGTGATAAAGTGGAGTAATAAAGTGGAGCGAAGCGATCAAAAAAAGGTGCCAAGTTAGAAGCAGGAATTTGTGAATCTCGGGCCCCAGCACCTTTTGAATTCTGCCTATTTGCTTGATGTTTGACAAGATTGGCCTAATTGCTTCTCCTAACTTTTGTGGTTGATATCATCCCTTTAAACGGCTGTTACGTTTTTATAACTTGTTTTTTTTTATATTGGCAATGTTTTTGTCATGGGTTCTATAATACTGTCAAGAATTAATAGTAGGGCAGCAGATAATTTATTTTATTTTGTGGAGTAGTTTATTAGGTACATGGAATTAAATTATGCACAGCAGCTTGTACCATACTTTGAAGACTATAAAAAATAATTTAATGGAAATTCATCCTTTTTGAGTTATTTTTGTAATAAACATGGTCCCGCGTGTCAGCATAAATGAATATTTCACAGCGAGGATGTACAGGGAATATTAGCCTATCTAAAC
The DNA here is from genome assembly GCF_017654505.1 of Polyodon spathula. Taxonomy (NCBI): domain Eukaryota; kingdom Metazoa; phylum Chordata; class Actinopteri; order Acipenseriformes; family Polyodontidae; genus Polyodon; species Polyodon spathula. The sequence continues at coordinate 20,370,084 of NC_054554.1, read as the reverse complement.
TTTTCATCTTTCATTTATTATAGCTACATAAAAACAGAACAGCTGATTTTTAGATTAATGAAAATTCACACAATAGTGGGAATATTCTGTTTTTTGGTAACATTTTAAATAGTGTCATGGATTACACTATGATTATGCTGTGAATGGCCATGTGGTACAATGGCTCTTTACCATACAAAAAAGTGATTTTTTTTCACTGTGACTGAGTGAACATAAGATCCTCCACAGTAAAGTCCAGTCACATTACCCTAAAAGTGAGTCCGTTATGAGTGCTGTTTTAGTAGCATTTGGCAAAAATAGGGTTAATTCCTCTTAGATGCCCTGTTGGGAAGTGCACCCAGGCTCATTTCCCTGAGCCATCTGCCATAGACTAACCATATAGTTGAAGCAAGTTCCATTGTTGAGTCTGTGAAATAGCTGGCCAAACCTATTGGTTGATTGGAATATTTTAATATTGGAAGGCGATGCTTGGGGAAATATGAGGAATGAGCCCAGAGATGCAATCCTGCAATTCTTGTTGATTGGAATTTAGAAGTAATGTATGTTCCTTGCATATCAGTTGGCCCAGTGGGAGGTAACTGTACTCAGACACAATGTAATGTGTGTGGTTTTGCACCCTACCCTAGACAGGCGATCTCTCTATTTCCTATTAAGACTGTAGTGGGATCCTTTGCAGAGTCAATCAATGGAAATAGATACATTACCAACTACTGTTTGACCCAATAGACTACAGGTTGGGTATTAAGGAGTGGTCAAGGAAAAATATAAAGGACCAATGAACCACTGGGTTGTTTTGTTTTTCTACTGTTTATTTTCCAATTCCTTTGTGTTTTCATTTATATTTTGTGAAGCTATATGCTGGGCAAGACACAGTGAAAGCCAGATTTAAAGTATAAACTGACAACTAACACTCAAGCTAAATATTACTGCTTCTATGTCAATCATAGCAGTGAAAAGGGTATTGAAATTGATTTGGATTACATACATGAGAAAGTTAGGTTACTCACCGTAACCCTGGTTCCCTGAAAAATAAATGTCAATCATTACGAGTTGGGAAATGACCATCGTGTCACATGACCTGAGCACATATTTAAAAAGCTGCCTGATAGACCCGGTGTGCCCACGTATCTGTTGCATTCTGGAACAAGACACTACGTCACACAGCAACCTTCGCCATTTGATTCTGCATGACAATGAAGGCGAGCTAGCGACCTCGCAAATTTAATGGTTGACATTTATTTTTCAAGGAACCAGGGTTACGGTACGTAACCTAACGTTCCCTTTCAATCTCGAAATGACAACCATTACGAGTTGGGAAATGTATAACCAAGTTGTCGCATTGAGCCAAAGCAGCCACAAGCCTTGCCCTGGCGCGAGCCTAACTGAAAAGCTGCTGCGCAAGAGGAAAAGCTGCATCAAGGGCTCTGGAGCCCACAGAACACTCCGCTGAAGTAGCCACATTCAGTCGGTAAAACCTTATAAACATGTGCGGCGTGGTCCATGCCGCAGCATTACATATGTCAGGTAAGGATGCCCCTTGACACACTGCCCAAGACATCACAGTCCCTCTAGTGGAGTGAGCTGTCACATCACTTGGAGAGGGTAGGTTAGCTAGCTCATAAGCCAGCCGGATCGTATCCACTATCCAATGCTACAAACTCTGCTTGGAAAGTGCCTGACCTTGAGTACGCAACCCATAACACACCAATAATTGGGTTGTCTGTCGCCATGATTGAGACCTATCAATGTAACACCTCAGCAGGAGAAAGGGGGCGGGTTGAACACCTTCAATTCCACCGACTGGTTCAGGTGAAACTGCAAAACAACCTTAGGCAGGAAAGCCGGGTTAGTGTGTAAAGTTTTCAGCGCTGCTGGCAAAGCACAAACAGGAACCCTCTATGGAAAGGGCCAGTAACGCACTAACACGTTTAGCTGATGTGATGGCCAGGAGAAAGTATTTAGGGTCCACTGAATGCAGAGGCTCGAAGGAAGCCTTTGTAAGAGCCTCTAGAACTAAGTCCAGATGCCAGGAAGGAACCGTTGGTCTAAGGGGAGGGTGGAGCCGCCTATAACCTTTTAAAAACTGCACTGCCAAAAAATGAGCTCTGGGAGATATAGAGTCAATTTTGACATGGCACACAGATATAGCAGCCAGGTACACCTTCAATGTAGAGGGGGATTTACCCTCCTCTAAGAGGTCCTGCAGAAACTGTAAAATAACCGACATGGGGCAGGAGGTGGGGTCATGGTCTCTCACCAAGCACCACTCCTGGAAAATCCTCCATTTATAAGAATACCGAGACTTCGTTGAAGAGGCTGTAGCATTCTGTAGTGTGGCTATAATGGCATCTGAGAGCCCAAGGACACTCAGACACTCACATTCAGGGGCCAGACCCACAGCTGGACTGACCCAGGGTCCAGGTGCCACAGACAGCCCTAAGCCTGACTGAGAAGGTCCATGTGTAGCGGGATCTGCCACGGCTGTCCCTGAATGAGCTGACTCAGAATGGCAAACCATATCCTCCTTGGACAGTTCGGCGCAACCAGGAGGACCCTTGCACCCTCATTCCGTACTTTCTCCAAGAAGGACGGGATCAGTGCTAGAGGGGGGAATACATACAGCAACCCCTGAGGCCAGCTGTGGGCTAGGGCATCGATTCCCATCGATTGTGCCCAAGTGAGCAACTGGAATGCTGCTTGGTGCAACCCTGGGGACTGTAGCCCCCCTGGCGATTGACATATGCCACGACAGTGGTATTGTCCGTACACACTAGTACATGCCTGCCCTGCAGCACTGATTGAAAATGGAGCAGGGCTAGGTGCACTGATGTTGGCGGACTGTTCATTCCAATGAGTTTCTCCATGTAAAGTACAGTAAAATTAAAAAAAAAAAAAAAAAAAAAAAAATCATAATCCACATTTTGATGCTCAGCATCTTTTCCCCAGAATAAAGACAGAAATAAAAAAAATAAAAAAAACTAATCTCATTTACCATGCATTTACAATCAATATTAATTTCAGTCATGAAACAAAGACGATAATCTAAATGGTTTATTGGTGCTTAAAGCTGCTTACAATGCACCAGAATGTCACTATATTCTAAATGAGCTGATCCCTGAGCCAGCATTACACTTCAGCAATCAACACCAGACAGAAGGATATCTACATCATCAGATGGAAAACAACGCAAATGGATGGAGATGCAGATGGATCACATTAGTTTACTGCAAAGCTACGTCTTAGTTGGTGCTTATCATGGCGAGATAAATCATAAATCTTGACCTAACTGTATTAAATCCCAAAGGCTACATGCAGCCAACTATAACAAGTTTCAAGGAGGAGGGAGAACAAGATGTCAAAATGGGGTAAGACGAGAAGAGTTTAAAGTCTCATGTTCTGCCCCAATTGGCTAGTTTCCTTTCTTAAAATATCAATAATTTTTAAAAGCATGCTATTCAAATCACACAAATTTACAGAGCACACAGTGATATATATGTACTGTAGATTTCATGATGTTTCAATGAATGAAAGAGGAGTAATCTATTACAATTTTTGGCCATTTAAAAAAAAAGAAAAAAAAATTAAAATGAGACTCACGGTGGATTTTTTACATTAGTCGGAATCACAAAGGTGGAATTGTTCTACCATTCACTTTCATTGGGCTTTCAATACCGGTTATCTTGCAATATAACGATTTGGATAAATGTGTATTGACAGTGTCCTATCACTGAGCTGCAGTCAAACTCAGACAAACCGTGTTTTTAATAAAAAGTCAGTTAAATACCACTTACACTTCATGGGCCCAGTTTTGATGAATGCAAAAACAAATGCTAGGCAATGTGCAAACTCAAGCCTGTCTGCATTGTGTCCTGCAGCACCCCCTTGTTGTGATTCTGAACAGAGCAAAGGAAGTGGGAGTTAGAAAGGATTAGCAATCAAGAGAAACAATTAAAGTAGAATACTTCTTACTGTGCATGCAGTCTGGTGAATTTGTTTCCAGTACTGGGTGACAGCTGTAAGATCTAGCCACTACAATCGGATGCTAGTTACAAGATGGCTTAGTTCAGGCAAGAGATTTAGGTTATTTATTTATTTATTTATTTTAACACCTTAGATTTATTAATTGAACAAAGTTCAGAAATAAATATATATATATATATATATATATATATATATATATATATATATATATATATATATATATATATATATATATATATATATATATATATATACCCTTACTCATCACCGTCAGCATCAATGCATTATGGGCAAGCAATTAAAAGGGCTTACAGAATGCTTGATTAGTGAAAAGAGTAGAGGTCATGGTGAGGTTATCCAATGCCTTGAGACAACACTTCAAACAGAGTGAGCTCAGAGACAGAGTGAGTACAAAGTATATCTCAATAACTATTTCTTAGCACAGAAGCCAGCATTCGAGGACACATTGAATTGAGGGTTGAGTAATGCTAATGTTAATGTTGATTCACTGGGAGCCTTCATTTATATTTGCATGAGGTCTTGGATAATTCAGCAAGAACTGGACAAGCAGGGCTAAATGGCTTCTTTCATTCATAACTTTTTCATGTTCTATAAGTAAGAACATTTTAACTGAAAGCATACGGCCCATGGGGCAATTTTTGGCAGCCCTCCCATTACTTTATAAAATTGCATTGAAGTACTCTTTGTTTCGTTTTTGAAATTCTTTAAAACAACCTGCCTCTTTAATATAACATGTGTATTCAACATGTGCGTTCTGCATGAGTTCTGCATGTTCTGTATGAGTGGCATTTCCATTAAGCCAATCTCAGCTCACAGAGGTAGTAAAAAAAGCCAATCAAATAGCACACAGGATCAGTTTCTTCACACACATAATTTTGATTAGGATAGCAAAGCAAAGGCTTGTTTAAACAATTTATTTTACTTTGTGCAAAATTTAAAATCAGTGGTGAAAAAGTAATTGGAGATGTCACGGAAGCAAAAGGTGGAGACGGAACACAGAAGATACTAAAATTGTTAGCCAGATGATTATTTTTTCACTGATTTGCATTGCAACGGTTGCAGTTATAAAATGTCATACCACCATTACAGTGGCGCTATGATAAGCTGCACAAATCAATGTATCTTGAAATTAACTGGAAATTAAAGAAGCTATGGAGTCTCAACGAAAGGAAAGGACTTTAACTTCAAGAAACCATGGAAAGTGCAGAATTACCTTGAGAAACTAACTCTGATGGGATTACAATAAAGGGTGCATCATATATAATGGAATAAAAAAGTGGATTGGATAGTGGCAGAGTGCTGTATAAAATTAAGGAAAGCAATGCAGATGTACCTATTTTCTTACAGTGGATTTTGCATCAACAGCATTATGTGGAAAAGTTGCAGAATTAAAACACATAATGAGCGCTGTAAGAAAATAAATGAAGTGTCTGGGCAGAAGTCATAAAAAGGTACATTTCATAGTGGTACTGTTTACTATTTCACATTTTCACTGCTTGTCTGTATCTTTTTTCAGTGCTGTTAAAAAAAATGTAATATTTTGGAATATAAATTAAATATTTAGACTTAGCATTATGTTCTCTGTAATTTTTTTTTTTCTGTTGAGATTTCCATTGAAAGTAAAATACTCTTCTATTTCTTCCATTCTATTACATTTGTGATAGTTTTTTTTTTTTTTTTTTTTTTTTTGTCAGTGTTCTGGGAAAGCTGCTTCTATTTAATGTGTTTTGTGTTAAGTAGTTGTGACAAAGTGCCCGCCCCTGTGTATATTATCTGTTATATGTTGTGTGTGGTGTGTTAAATGTTGGTGTATAGTCACCGGTACACGGGATAGAAACTGGTCTGTGTAACACGAGTGTTTAAAATGTATATTTGTGTTTAGGCACGAGGATTGCACAGCACTTCACGTGCAAGTAAAAAGTAATAATATGTGAGCACTGGGAATTGCACTTTATTAATTCACGTGCAGTTGTACCGAGACTCCAATTGAATGATTGATTAGCAATCGAGTCTTGGTACAGCGGCATAAAAGCAGCATGTTTTTACTCACTCGCGGTTGGGTGTTCAGTGAGTGGAGAATGGGAGAGAGAGGAGGAGAATTAGAATTAAATATCAATTGCTATTGCGTGTTGGTGGGACCAGCACGATACTTGCTTATTTATCTGCTCACCATGTTTGTTAGTGTGTCTGTCCGTGCATCGTGTTTGTCTGTATAGTCCGTTTTGTGTATCTATTTATTTTGGCTTAGAGTGTCGTGTCCTGTTTTTTGTCTGTTTAAACTGTTTTATTTACAATAAACCGGCGCAAGCAAGCGCCTCATCATTTCAATTAATCTGTTCTGTCTTTGTGTATGTCATTCCTTCTTGGTTCTGACGTCACCCTCTTCGGCAGTCTTTGTGACAGTAGTATATTTGAGTATGTTGGCCAACATACAATTTATATAGACATTTTCACGTACATAACAATATGTGTGTGTGTGTGTGTGTGTGTGTGTGTGTGTGTGTGTGTGTATATATATATATATATATATATATATATATATATATATATATATATATATATATATCAGCTGTAGTCAAAGTGCAAAGTGCTAGAAATTTCAATATGATAATGCAGAACGTGATTCTAGAAAAGTCTAGAAAATGCTGGATTGTAGGTGAACATTCTTAGAGAGTATAAAAGGGTTAGGCATAGGATGATTGCTGTCAGTACCAATAAGGTAATATGGGAAAAAGTAGAAAGCTATCTGAAGACCATCAAGCATTTGAGTATCCCAATTTTAACTATTGTATCTATTATGAAGAAGTACAAGACTAATGGTACTGTCACAATGCTCCCTCGGTCTGGAAGAAAGAAGGTTCTTTCACCAAGAACAAGTAGAAGAATGGTGAGGACAGTTAATAACAATCTGAGATTGACAGCCAGAGATATTCACAGTGAATTGGCTGTAAGTGGTATTGGAGTTTCCATTTCAACCATGGTTGGTATACTGCCCCTGTTGGGCAGTCAGAGAACTGTAGCTCGGGTGCGAGGGCGCCCCTCCCCTGTATGAAGTGCAGTGGTCTCAGTAGGATATCCCAATTGTAATCTCCACAATTGCCTTGCTTCCTAGCTGCCACTCCCTGATGTTAATAAGCTGTCCGAACCATGAACCAGATGACCCGGCTACCAACTGTAACGAATCCTTTCAACCCAGTCCATCAAAATAAACACACTTTGCTTACCTTGCAATTTCAGTGTATATTTGTAATCCGCTTTGCGGTATGCTCCTTCCTTGGTAACTCAGTTCCACTGGCCATACACAGGGACCTTTCCAGTGTTGACTCCACCCCTCCTGTGGGGTCGGTACTTTAGTTACAACGTTGCTTCCTCCTTTGCTTCTTGCTTTCTTTTAATCCAGGTTCCTGTGCATAACGTGAGCACACTTAATTCCTGACCACCACGAACTACTAACCTCTTTGCTACCAACTTCTCTCTCTCTAACTCACAGCAGCGCTGTCTTTTATTGAACCTGTCTCAGCAGTACTAATGCCCCTGGGAAATGCAGTCTTTTACAATTATAACCAAGTTACCTTTCTGGAACCCTACAGAACTGTTTTTAACCCTTTTTCTACCATACCATTTTCGTTACACCTTTTGACTTTAGTATTGCGGTGAAAATAACTGATCCTCGTGTGTTTTTAACAACCACAGAAATATCCCCAGCTATTTCCTTAGTTGTTGTTGCTTTGTAACCTCTTGTCACAAAGACGGCTGCAGTGGGTGACGTCAGACCAGAAACCAGGAACCAGGAAATAAACAACAGAGGTGGAGTCTGGTTAATAATAAACAGACAGACAGAAAATAAAAGGTTGTAAGACAAACAAGACACAGGACACTGCACTCGTAGTCAAAACAAGAAGAAACAAAATGGACGATACAGACAAAACACGGTGAGCTTCTATTATTATCTATTACAATTACCTCCGTCTCCAATCCCGCTCTCCACTCACCGAACACACAACCCTGAGTGAATGAAAACATGCGGCTTTTATGCAGCTGTACTGAGACTCGATTGCTAACACCATGTAACACTTTTTTTTTTTTTTTTTTTTTTGTTCCGGGGTAGTAAGTGTTATTTCCTAATTGCTTATGCCAAAAAAGTATAGAAAATGGCTATTATTCCCCACAAACTTTGCTTTTGTGACCAGGACAGTGATATTTCAAAATATCACTATTTTCAATGGGAAAACGGGCAAATGTGTGTCTTTTCGTTCACATAAAGTCAGAAAAAAACAACATATGAATCCAAATTAACATGTATTTATACTAAAGTAATACAAAAATTACTACAAAAGATTTAGAAGTGAGTAGTATTTCAAGATTTACGATTATACTGTATTTACCCCAGCTCTAACCTACTGGTTCGAGCGATTTCATTACTCCCACCCGTGTACCCGTGACAACCCATCTGCATTAGCATTTTCCTTTCCACTACGATATTCGATTTTAAACTTGTATACCTGTAATGTGTGGAACCATCTAGTCACCCTCACATTCCTTTCTTTGTTGTCTTTCATCCACTTCAGAGGTGAATGATCGGTGACTAATACAAACTCTCTTCCTAATAAATAACAGCATAGCGATTCTATTGCCCACTTTATTGCTAAACACTCTGTTTCTATTGTGGCATACCTTGTTTCTCGTGATAACATTTTCCTGCTTAGGTACATTATGGGATGTTCTATTCCCTCATTTCTTTGTGATAACACTGTGCCTAGTCCTGTATCTGACACATCTGTTTGTACTATAAATGGTTGTGTGAAGTCTGGCACTATAAGCACAGGCTCGCTACATAGTATTTCAATGACATGCTGAAACACTTTATCAGTGGCTGCTGTCCATCGGACTTTAATTGGCTCTGACTTCTTAGTCAAATCTGTGAGGGGAGCTGCTATTGCTGAAAACTTGGGAACAAATCGTCGACAGTAACCTGCCAGCCCTAACAATGCCCTCATCTGTCTTTTGGTCTGCGGAGTGGGCCAGTTTTAAACTCATCAATTTTATTTATCTGTGGTTTGACCAGTCCACCCCCCACGATGTATCCTAGGTATTTCGCCTCTCTCAGACCCATAAAACACTTTTCAAGATTAGCTGTTAAACCTGCTTCTTGTAGACTGGTTATATAACGATATCATCTATGTAGATGGACGCATATTCAGTGTGAGGTCTTAATACCATGTCCATAAGATGTTGGAACATAGTGGGTGCTCCATGAAGTCCAAAAGGCATTACTTTATATTGATATAAGCCATAAGGGATGGCAAAGGCTGTTTTCTCTCTATCACTCGGTGTAAGGGGAATTTGCCAATACCCTTTGGTAAGGTCCAAAGTTGTAATGTATTAGGCTTTCTCTAACTTTTCAATAAGTTCATCTACCCTTGGCATTGGGTATGCATCAAACTTTGAGACTTTATTCAGCTGTCTGAAATCATTGCAAAAGCACCAGGAGCCATTTGGTTTGGCAACCATGAGGACGGGACTACTCCATGGACTATTGGACTCCTCAATTACGTCAAAGCTTTTCATTAACTCAATCTCTTTTTTAACATCAGCTCTCTTTGCCTCAGGGATCTGATAGGGTTTTAGTTTTTTCTCCTGGGTCTGTCACAATATCATGTTGAATGACGTTGGTACGGCCCGGTAGAGTTGAAAAGATACCATAATTCTGGTTGACCATATTCTAGACGTCACGTACCTTGGGTTCTGCAAGTTCTGGACCTATATTTACCTTTACATCTTCAGCAAGTCGAGGCAAGGGAACGCTGGCTCCGTCCCCCGTCCCCCCCTTAGAATCTCACGATCTACCCAAGGCTTTAGTAGGTTAATATGATAGATTTGTTCAGGTTTACGCTTGCCGAGTTGTTTTACTTTATAATTTACAGGTCCTGTGGCCTCAAGTATTTCAAGGGTTTGCTTTCTGGAGTAGGTCTTTTTGGTGACTAAATGAGCTCCAAACAAGAGATTATGTGCAAGTCACAGTACTTTATCATAATATGCAGGTGGTAGTAATAATTGTTCTACTCTTACCCCATTTCCGTCACTCTATAAAACAAGTCATTCTTTATAGTAAAGTGTGCTATGGGATTTACAATCACGTTTTCTACTATAGTCCCGTTAACCGGCACCACTCTGTCTTTAATGTTTGACAGTGTAGGGTCCTCTGCCTGGTCTCTCCCAAACTTTCCCGGTACGGGTTGCATTGTCACATACCACACATCAGTATTTTTTACTTTCTTCAATTATAATGTCTCCTGTCTCATTAACTATGTCAGACTTGTTACATTGAGTACTAACACCCTTCTGCCCTCGTTTACCAGTTTCTCCCACTAACACTTGATTGCTCGGGCCCCTCTCTTTTTCTCTATTTGTCACTGTCGACGGCTCTTATAACACTTGGTGGAAACTGGTCCCATAAATAAGGTCTCGTCAGAAAAAGGGAACAGGGAACTCACATTTTTATTAACATCTCTTTGGTTTCTATTTTCAACCAGGTTACACAAACCTGCCAATCTCTGCCCAGGATCACTCAGTGGGGTAGCCTGGGGACCACTCCCACCCTCATTTAATAACCTTGACCGAATAAGGAGATAACCGTTACTACTGTGGGGTAATATTTAAAATCTCCATGAATACCTGTGATCCCGGTACAGAGATGAGAATCCAGGAGAAGGGGTTCTATTAAATCAGCTCCTACTAGGGTCACAGATCTACCTGTATCAATAAGGGCTTGTACACTACTTCCATTTATTTATACCTCTGTTGTATACGGGCAGTTTCCCTCTACTATTCCTGTCACAACAATACTCCCACAGAAGAACTCCCCCATATTACACTGCATGGGCTCTTAGGATAGCCAGGAGGACCGATGACTCGGAGACAATAAAACTGTAGTGAAAGCGCTGCTGCGCTGTTTTAATCAACAAAAAGTAAATCAAAAAGTCAAACAAAACACGGCTCACAGAGCCAAAAATAAAAGGTCAAACAAAAAAAACTGTTCAGGCTGGGAAGAGTCTTCATTGAACTTTGTAACACACAACACAGAAACATTCACCCAAAAAACACCTCCACCAAACAAAGTAATTTGCCCCTTTTATAGCATGTGGCTGGAGCCTAATTATTAATTATTCAATTAGCTCCAGCCACATTCTCACATGTATTTTGGCAGGGATAGGAAATTAACCCCATCCCTGCCAACCACCACCCCACAATATTTACAAACAGGGCCCTGCCCTGCCACAGGTGTATAATCCATACCTCCGTTGGGTTAATACCCACATGTTTATGTCCCGGCCATTGTCCCTTTGTCAGCATGAGGGTCCTCTTCTTTCTCCATTTTAAAAGTGGTCTTACTCAGTCTGGGGGAGGGTTTTCGTCTCTAGTTGGCAGGACCTGGAGCCGAAGTTGATCGAACTAGCTCGTCCGCTGCTAGTTGGCGTTTGACCAAGGCGATGAACTCGTCTATGGACTGTGGGTCTCCTTTACCCACATCTTTCTTAAGTGGAGCCGGCAAAGCCTGAAGAAACCAATCCATTACCATGATCTCGATGATTTGATGACTGGTGTGGGTCCAGGGTTCAGCCACCGGTTATCCAGGTGGATCAAGTCGAACATCTGCGAATGTGTAGCGACGTTTGTCTTGTAGCTCCAGGCATGATACTTGTTGGCCCTGACTGCCATGGTGACCCCAGCCCGAGCCAGGATCTCCTGTTTCAACTTATCATAGTTGTCCACGTCGCTTGGGGCAAGATCTTAATAGGATTCCGGCCCACTTCGTTGGGGCGCAGTTCTCCCTTGTTGCTGTACGTTCAAAAACCGGCAAATAGGCTTCAATGTCATCGCCCTCCGTCCACTTATTGAGGACATGTGTTGAGCGAATGGATGGGGTCTGATTGGAATGGTCCATCAGCCATTCCAGACATTGGAAAAACACAGCATTACTGTCCTGCTGCCTCCTGTTGCATTGTTGTGGTATGCACCACTGCTTTCAACATCTCCCGGAGCTCCTCCATTTTCCACTTTTTACACCCTGAACAATGGGTACTGTAGAGTAATGGTCTTCAGTTTCGGTCTCTCACCCTGCCACCATGCGTGATGTTAACAAGATGTCCAAACCATGAACCCGAGGACCCGGCTACCAACTGTAATGAATCCTTTCAACCCAGTCCATCAAAATAAACACACTTTGCTTACCTTGCAATTTCAGTGTATATTTGTAATCCGCTTTGCGGTATGCTCATTCCTTGGTGACTCAGTTCCACTGGCCATACACCGGGACCTTTCCAGTGTTGACTCCACCCCTCCTGTGGGGTCGGTACTTTCACAATATAGCCTTTATAGTTACACAGTCCCTTTATGAACCGTTCCCTTGGTTCAGTGTCGTATTTACAGTGTGCTTCCTTAACAGGGTTGCTTTCCCTCGTGCAATAACAATAATGTAAACTTGAGAATGAAGTCTTTATTTATTTATTTGTATAACCCGTGCTTTTTAACCAGGGCGTCCTTCCCCATGTAACAATAATTTAAACAAAAAGTCCCTAAACCAAAGTAACTAATATTAAGGAAGCTGTATCTCACTCTCGGCGCTCCTTGTCCAAGCATCTTTTTAGTTTGGTTTTCGGCAGGCTAACAGAGCACGCTTCTCCCATGCTACCCAACACGCCCTTAGTCACGATAATTACACTTCCTCAAGTTTAGAACATCACAGATTCCATATGTAGGATACAATACAGTTCCCTGGGTTCCCGTGTCCACATTTCCCAGGCTATAGCTTTGTATAAACTGCAACCTCTAAGGTTAGTAATCTTTTAAACTTCTTTGTTTCTTGCTAAAACAAATTAAACACCAAACATAGGTGTGGTACTTACCAAAAGATTTGCGATTAAGCCAACATTGTTTTGTCCATTCTTTCTTGCTTTATTTTAACACAGGTTCCTGTGCATAACATGAGCACACTTAATTACTGATTCCCCAACAACCACAAACTACTAACCTCTTTGCTACCAACTTCTCTCTCTCTAACTCACAGCAGCGTCGTCTTTTATTGAATCCGTCTCAGCAGCGCTAATGCACCTGGGAAATGCAGTCTTTTACAATTATACCCACGTTACCTTTCTGGAACCTACAGAACTGTTTTTAACCCTTTTTCTACCATACCATTTTCGTTACACCTTTTGACTTTAGTATTGTTGTGAAAATAACTGATCCTTGTGTGTTTTTAACAACCACAGAAACATCAGCAGCTATTTCCTTGGTTGTTGTTGCTTTATAACCTCTCCACCACTATATATATATATATTACAAATCAAAACAAGAAAATGAAAATAAATAAACATCTGAACAGACATCGGTACATATTTATAAGGTACATATTTATAAAACTGAAACGATAGCAATACATTTTTTACTTTTCAACAGCAATCTGTTTATTATCAGATGAGCAAAAGCAACTGAACAACGTAGACAAATAAACTTAAAAAAATAAAAACATTTTACAGAAAACTCAATTTTTTTTTTCTTTTTTTCTACAAAAGGGTATTCCTTTACCTGAGACTAAGGCTGTTCACAATCAACACAGATAATGTGCTTCTCCACACAGCGTTTCTGCACAGGGCACAGCTGTCAGAAGTTTTATTTTTATTGCACTTGCCAACCTGGTATTGGTGTCGTTTGTGTCTCTTAACGGGGTTGCCAGCTTCAGCTGTGGGTACACGCTTGGCAGTCTCACTCTGTTCCAAATGCTTCTTGCGAAGTTCCTATGCTAGCTGTAAAATATATTCTCTCCTTGGTAAATTCTTCTCTATGCATTCTTTGTAAAGTACCCAGGAGTTGATGGCTGCTAGGTTCAGTACATTGTAAAACACCAGAAAGACCACCATCGGGAGCCAACTTTCACAGAATACTTCCGTGCCATCTGATCCAAAACATCAACTCCACATTTTGTTGCATAGTAAAACTCCACGGTCTCTGGTATTTATTTTCACTAGTCCCAATGCTAATCGACTGACCAAAGCAGCTCAGCTGGCAAGCAGGTGCTAGCCTTCAAAAGGCTGATTGAAAACAATAGACTGTCAGTCATTCACTCAGACAGAGAGTAGAGACTAATTTGATTACAGCTAAACACATTGCGGACTGGTAAATAAAAATAATAAAGTAGAATACCGTTCTGTATAATCAAAATACAATTGTGTTCTGTGTGGCCGCGTGGCAAAGCGGCTGCTGATTGTGAACAGGTGACTGGTGATGTAGTGCAGGAATAATCACAGGCAAGCAATTTATAATCCAGTTGGAAACACGGTTTATTTATATTCCCGGTCTGGTGACCAAACAATAAGCCTCCGGCAATACACACCTATGTTTAAAACACAGAGGAAAAACACAACTGGTTCTGCACAAACAAATAATAATAAAGTGTTTTTTATCCTCTCCACAATAATACAGAACACGGTCACCAGTCCGGGTGCATGCTGTAGTGCTTGTAGTGGGGATATTCTTTTACAAAAACAGTAAGTGCGAGTGCAGTGATGATCCAGTTCGTGCTGGCTCAAAGTGACAGCTCCGAATCCGTGTTAGCTGTCAGACAAAAACAAAGAACACTCATGAATACTTTCTCTTATTTTCAAGGGACAATCTACCGGTCCTTCCAGTTCCTTGTATCTTAAACCAAGCGAAGGAAAAGATTAGAGTTTCTCTGGCCCTTTTATGCTATCCTAAATGACCTCTTGGTAAACGATTACAGCTGCGTCTATTGCGTGCAGCTGCTACCTCATTTACCTTCCAGGTCAATATGTTCCTGCAACAGAGTCTCACTTCCATCCAGGCTGACCGACTTCCAGACTTCGGAAACGAACTGTCAGGCCAGCCCATACAGAGACTTCTCCTTTCACTATTTAGCACCCTCACAGGTCGAGAGGGATTTACTCATTGTACTTCTGTCACAGGCCGTCAATGTGAGTGCTCCTGGGGCTTTTAGGTATAATATAATATATTTTCCTTTATTTCTGTACTCCCGCATTTCATGCTTTGTGAGAATATTTAATACATATGGACAGAAAGGTACATGAATGCGCAGCCCCATATGTGTTACACGACTGGAGGAAATTACTTCATCCACAAAAATGACCTCATCCACAAAAGCAAAACTTTTGCTACAAAAGATTTTTCCTATAATTGTTTGTTTGAGAAATTTCTAGAAATTATACATTTCCATTGGGATATGTAAACTTTTGACTACAATTGTATGTATGTTTTACAATGCAGCTCACTAAGTGAACAGCCTTAACTTAAATGGCTCCTGCTGATAGATTTTTCCATTCAAACAAATTTTCATAACCAGTAATTCAGCAAGATGTGTTTATTTTGCGTTAGTGAATCAAACAAACAAATCTGTTGAGCTGATTCATTAAACTGAATGAATCAAATGAATCAAGTCAGTAAAAAGAATCAGACTGCATAGCACTAGTTTTCAGGTCAGAAAAAGAGGTTTAAATAGTATACCTATCAGTGGTTAAAGCCTAGTCTCTATATTCACTAATAAATTATCACTTTGGTGCACGCACTAAAGTTATCGCCCTTTAGTAAATACGGTGTGAATGAAGCTCATATCATTATTCAAAGAGGGTGCCTCATTTAAATACATCATCATGCATTACCATACAAATCACATATTCATTCTGATTGCCATAATTAATAAAAATGCAATAGTAAATACGGAGTGCATAGTAATTGCAATTATTGTGCAATACAATTTAGCACCCTTTCGTAAATGAGGTAACAATGCAACCATTATTGAGTCCAGTATTGAGCGGCTCTGTTCAATACATGCATGAATGTGCACATAATATGTACATAGGGGCCTATACACTAAGAGTTGTGTATGCACAAATATCAAGTTGTGCATGCGCAAAAATGCAAATATGTACGAAAGGGAAATGCCCAGTGCATCTCGAAAAATGCGCATGGGAATATGTAGATAGGTCATTAGCATCTGTGACAGTGTAATGAGTGCGGTGTAGAAATGACATCACAAAGGTTCGGTACAAACAGCTTCGATACCAGCAATGGTAGTCAAGGTGTACTTTATTCAAAATGGTCTCACAGGCCAAAGGAATTGAAGTGGTAAACAAAAAGTCCCAACAGAACAAGTCCCTCTCAGTTGTGGGTGCACTTCCCCAGTGTGGTAACAAGTGCTTGTGCTCAAGTGCAGGGTGTTCAGGGCAAAGGTACACAGCTCCAGGGTTTGGGTGAACTGGTCATGATGCAGCAGTTCCTTGGTGTCAGTCACCTCCTGGTCCTATTAACACAAAGCACAACACGTAGACAAACGGACAAATAAACAAAACACACAGGGGTTAAGGTTACACATTACGTCTAACCTCCAACGCCCACACTCACAGAATGACAGCCTTTTATATCAGGAGACTCCAACCTATGATCACTGTGACTTGAAACACCTGCCCACTGTCTGATGCAACATAGCTGATCACGGTAAACTCATCAGCCGACTTCCATTTCTGCCCCAGCCTTCGAGTCAGATATACAGACCAGGATGTGCATGTGCATAATGATACGTACTAAAGTGAGCATCTAATCACTTCATTACTTGCACATGCTTAACTTTGTGTTACTTAAGACTTATTGTAAATGATGTGACAGGGCTATAAATAGGTGTCCTTGTGTAAGTGTGTTCTCCAGACAGATAAGTCATGAAAAGCCATATGGTATTTCTATCAAGGACAAATGCTGTATGTCATGGCCTTTAATGAGATATCTTGTTTCTACCAAGAATGCATACATTAATGATATACTGTATATACATATTTAATTTTATTTTAAAACATGCATTTGGGGGAAAAAAGTAACTGACTCCTCAGTGCCTGCATTTGTGTGGCTTAATTGGGGCTATATTAAAATAAATTGTATATTTTATTGTAATGCGGTCAGTGTTTTCGTTGTCGATTGTCACTCTTGCCAATATGTGGTCCCCTACTTCGTGTGTTCATGGAAAAATCAAGGTGTATCCAACCACTAAATTAGATGTGACTCTGGGAAGTCGGACAGACCGCGTAACCATGGCTGTCGCAGGTAGCTTGCCCTATCCTGTTATTTTGACAGTGACAAAGAAAGAATCAGTCCAGTAGTCACTAGTGATGACTGCTTCTGTTTTGTATAATTTGTTACATTTTTCAGTAATTGTTTAATAGGATGTTAGTAGTTAAAACACAACCACACAATATGATAGAGAGACAGATAAAGCACACGATAATATGACTATAACATCTATGGAACTATACAAACTGTTGCTAGTACTATTCATGTTCCTTAGAGCTCAGTGGTTCTTGTTAATTCTGCATTTTTGTAATTTGCTAATCTTAAAAAGACTGGTCTCCAGGCAGAATGTATTTTCTGAAACAAGTTGTGTGTACAGAACTGTAGTGACTACATCTTCTTACAGGGAGCGGAAAGCAAACAGTTTTGTTCAAGGATTGTATAACTAGAATTTTTTCTTTTTGCATGTTTTATCATCGTCTGATACTCATGATGTACAGTAATTGAGATGATTTAACAATGGTAATGAAAATTAATACATAGTTGTAAATTAAATAAGGGTTTGTGGCAAAGTGGCTTGCCGTGTGCAGGTGTAGTTGGTGCAATGCTCAGGAATAACAAACACAAGACAGTGAAAGTTCAATAAAACAGCACCGTTATTTGGCTGGGTTGCATGTCAACAACACTAAAATAAAAAGCATGGGCTCTACACAGCCATGTGTATCGCTCCAGCAAAACAAGAGTTTCACTCCTGAAATAATAGGACACTTTATAACAACACCAAACACAGACACGGTCACTTCTCCAGACAGTAAGTGCTTGAGTGCAGGTGGGGAGAAATACAAGTTTGTTAAAATGTTAACCTATATGTGGACTTCAAGGGGTGGAGCTAGGCAGCAACAACCTATCATCTCCTGTCATCAATTAAATCTACATTAGTCACCTCTACCTAGCTGTCTTGTGTTTTTTCGTTTGGCATAAACCTAAGCGATTTCAAGACCCATCAACTTTCGTATACCTCAATAATGGAGTACTTACAGCAGCTGTCATCGGATTCAGAGGATTCCCAGGATTTTCCGCCATTACCAGATCATTTTCCTCCAGCTTCAATCCAGGGTCCATACAGTCTCCGTTCTTTCTCCCTTTCTGGTATTTCAGTTACATCTGATCAGGCTCCCGATCAGGCTGTTGTCCAGGTTCCAGTTCAAAAGTTGCCTAACGTTCCTGCCACTCAAACATCGAATCTGCGCCGATCCAAGCGACTTCGGCCTCAGGACGCCCCTCCGGATCGATTGTTTTGGAAGGACTGGCCCATGAATAAATTGATAAAAACCCTCCTTAAAAACCATAACGCGATTCCAGCAGGGAGTGGTAGAAAGTCTCTTTTTATTCTCTAATGCAATTTAGTCTCAGCAGAACCATTGTTTCCTCCGAAAAAACATAATCAGCAGTGCCCAGCCATTCAGCGTCCTAAAACAGACAGCAGGCAGTCTATTCCGGATCAAATCACCCCTACAACTAGCATCGCTAACCAGCAGCCAGCCATTGAAATCCAACATTCGCAAATATTTAACGAGATAAAATCATTTATGCAGCCTTTTGCCAATACTCTATCTTCGGTCAGTTCTCAACTGTTGGATCTAGATAAAAGGGTATCTAATATGCAAAAGGGAAACCAACCTACAGTTCTGTTATTAATTCCAGCATCAAATACTGCAGCGCCACCTACAGCCGGTCCAGCCCTAATTTCAGCCGGCGAAGCAGATCCTCCAATATACAACCTCGCTACTGCCTGTTCATATGGATCCTCCTCTCCAACTATTGTTAGACGTCACACTATATCTCCACAAATCAGATGCAACAGTCTCAAAGGTAAGGACATTAATCTTGTTTCACTATTAATGACGACTTCGGAATTCTTGGACCATAGAGTAGTGGATTGCGGAGATTTGGCAGTAACTCTAAAATCCAGAGATCCCAGACTGCTTAAAAATCTTACATTAGGGGAATTTGTCCTTGCGTTCTCCATATTCAGAGATGTGTTATGCTCGGTATATCCTAACCGCAGAGCTGAACTGGACTCATACAAATACTACATCGTGGAGCTGTCTGTTAGATACGGAGGGACTATGTTTTTTTATAAAGCATTCTCTGCAAAAGCAGCAGCGATATTGGCAGCAGATAATTACATCATCAATTGGGCACAACCTGACTCAGATCTATTTAACAGAATTTTTGGTGGTCTAAGAGCTAACGCATGTGGGGTCTGCGCTTCAACAGTTCACTCAACATCCCTCTGCCCTAAAGCTGCAATTGCATCAACTTCTAAAGCACCCGGTTTGGCCGCTAATTCATACAGGTCTTCAGTACCTAATCCTATACATTCTTCAGCTCCCCTCGATCACTCCACAAGGAAAGACGAATACAGGCTCAGTACTAGATTTTCAGGAGGAAGACAAATCTGCAACAATTTCAATACTGGCTTCTGTTCGAATAGGCAATGCAATTTTATCCACATGTGCAGCAATTGCGGAGAAGCTCACGCTAATACAATCTGCCCTTTAAAACGCAAGTGACTTTCCCCGATGCTCACAGTCTTTACTCCTATATTCCGGCATTATCAAGTAAATTACGGAATTAATCCTATCGCCATTGCCACAAGGAAAATGTGGGGGGGGGGGGGGGGGGGGGGGGGGGGGGGGGACGTCTTATTATTGATTTATCAGCACCACGGGGGTCAAGCACCAATAGCATTAACTCATTAATTCCCCAAGATCAATTTTCCCTGTATTACATCACTATTGCAGACGCAGTACATTCAGTTAAATTAGCAGGTCGTGGTTCCTGGTTAGCAAAAGCAGATATCAGACGCATTTAAAGTAATGCCAATCCATCCGTCTCTCCGTCACCTGTTTGCTTAAAAGCTTATTTTCTGAAGTTGGCGTTCCGCTTTCAGAAGAGAAATCAATCAACCCCCTTCATTCTTTGGAATTCCTTGGAATCATTCTACATACAAAAAAGTTTGAAGCTAGCCTGCCTGAGTCTAAACTTAACCATATTCGTTTGCTCATTGAGGATTTTCAGATCAGTAAAACGATTAAAAAACGGGCACTGCTTTCATTGCTGGGTTATTTCAACTTTGCAATTCGTATCATTCCACAGGGGAGGACGTTTATATCTTGACTGCTAGCGTTGGCATCAACAGCAAAAAAATAAATAAAAATCCGGACTCTATGAATATCTCCTCAGAAGCTAGGAAAGACATTAAAATGTGGTCTGTGCTTATTCAGCACTGGAACGGTCTCTCTATGTTTTATGATGATTTCATTTCAGCTCCACACGATATGGCTTTATTTACTGATGCCTTATCTCTGGGATTCGGAGATCTATTTAACAATCAGTGGTTTTGCAGTACATGGCCTGAGGAAATCAAAACCATATCTCCTCATCTAAAATCCACAGCTCTGCTAGAGATATACCCAATAGTACCCAGCTATGGTGTTATCTTTGGTCTAAGAAATCAATACTATTTTACTGTGATAATTCAACTACAGTGCATATTATAAATAAAGGACGTTTCTCTTCCCCTCTTATCATGAAATTGCTGCGGCGGCTAGTATGGATTTCAGTCTCTAATAATTTCCTAATACAAGCTCGCCACCTACCGGGCATTTTTAATAATGCAGCTGATGCTCGTTCACGTTTACAAATTTCCAAGTTTCACAGTTTGCTGCCCACAGCTTTGCAATATCCAGCAGCAACGCCACAGTTCAATCAGCTGATTTTCAACTAAATCCAACTATTAATAAACTTCTTAATTCAGCTCAAGATTACATGGCATCAGCACTTGCCCCATCTACCAGATACTCGTACTCTATAGGTTGGGCATGTTATGTAACTTTTTGTTTACAAAGCAGGATTAATCCTACTCCATTCAACCAGGACTGGATCATGGCGTTCATAGTGCATGCAAAGGACTCTCTACATCTGGCACCAGCTACAATCAGACTATATTTGTCAGGAATTCAGCATCAATTTCGGTTGATGTCCATCAATTCCCCAACTCTTGAGATGTTCTGAATATACAGTACCTTCTATTGCCAGCTTTCCTACCCTCGGTATCCGCTGCAGTGACCTCAAACTCATCCCAGATTCTCATTTCATGCATTTCAAAAACAGATCATCTGGGGCAAGGACAATGTATTCAGCTTTCCAAGATCAACTCTCCTCTGTGTACCTTCACTTCCATGTTGAAGTACATTGCAGAATGCAAGGCTATTTCATCCTCTGACTCTTTGTGTATCAATTCAAGCTGGTCCATTGTAGCAAGGCATTGGTTTTCAACACACCTTTCCACCGTAGTGTCCAGAGCAGGTCTTCCTTCACAATTCTACACTCCTCATTCATTTAGAATAGGGGCAGCTACTTCAGCTGCAAAAGCCAACATTAACCAGCATTTAATTAAAAATATGGGGTGCTGGACTTCATCCGTAGTTGAAACTTATATTAGTTCTTCATCATCTGAAATATCCTCCGCACATCAGTCTATTGCTAGTATGTCCGGAGTGAAGATGACCTTTCTGCCTGAGCCACCAAAGATTTCCTCCTAAGAAATAAAATTAAAAGAAAGGGTTTTTTCTTTCCACTGTGCAGAGGGTCTTCACATAGTCATTAGGGTACAGTATACCAACCCCTTTGTCACGTTAAGTGTTTGTATTCTTTCGTCTAAATGTTTTCTCTTTTCTTCTTTTTTATGCATTGGCGGTTCTCTCTTTTTTCTTCTTCACATTGCGTCAGTGGGGAGCCAGGGGTCCATCTTTTGGGGGGTTAGTGACTCCACTTTCTCCAACCCTTTGTTAAGCTCTGCTTCATTTATCTCACAAGGGAGGGTTCTCCATGAGTCAGAGGGGACCCCTGGCCAAACCCTTCCATCTGCATGTATGTTTCTTTTGGAATTCTTCTTTCAGGTCTGATGCCTCTATGTATGCATACTGTATATGTTGGGGGTCATAGCTCCGCCCCGTGAACAGTAGTGCAGTGAATTGCGAGTTTTGGCGCTGGCTAGTAACAACAGCTCCTGGTTTGTGTTAGCCATCTAACAGTGACAAAAGACAAACAGTTAACACAATCAAACAAATAACATGAAACACTCACCATAACTAATTACTTCCATTTCCCAAGTGTCTCCTTTCAGTAACCACATCAAAGGAACAGATTACATCGTCACACCCCCTGTTATACCCTTTGTCACTCCCCCTGTGATAGCTAGTCTCCTCCAATCCACCCTCTTCCTGGATGGCTGGCTTCTGACTGACCTTGGAATGAACTGCCAGACCATCCAGTCCAGGGCACACTGTTCCTGTTATACAGCGCCCTCACAGGTCGGGAGGGAGATTGTAGACTAGGATTCATTCACTCTCTGTCATATATCCCACCGTTCAGAGTGGTGCTGAAGGAACACTCAGCTGAATCTTCTTTCCCCATTACAACCCCTCCCATGAAAATAAATCTGCATTTTGATGATCTTTCCCTGCACGGTGTGTCATAAAATACATGAAGGGTTGTAGCGCCAGAGACCACCAAGTTATCAGTATCAAACGATGGTATCAAACGTCCCCTGACATTCTCCTGTCTATTTAATTGAATTTGGTTTGCACTTTTTAGTGAGGTTCACTAGAGGGTTGACCATGGTGGCATACTCTGGGGTAAATCGTCAGTAATAACCGACCCCAAGAGAGACCTCACCTGGGACTTGGTTTTCGGGATTGCCGCTTCCATCAAAGCCTGGACTTTGGTGGCAACAGGTTTCACCTGCCCATGACCCATGATAAATCCCAAATATTGCGTTTCTACTTTGGAAAATGCACATTTACCCAAGTTGGATTTCAGCTGGGCTACCCTCAGAAATTGCAGGACAGCCATGAGCTTAGCCAGATGCTCTTGCCAGTTGGAGCTGTAGATAACCAAAACATCAATATGCGCTGCTGCAAACTCAAGACATGGGTGTAAGACCTAGTCCATTAGTCTCTGAAAGGCAGTGGGCACACCAGGTAGCCCAAATGGCATCATTGTGAAATGAAACAGACCATCAGGGGTAGAAAATGCAGTTTTTTCACATGATCTGTGGGCTAAAGGGATCTGCCAGTATCCCTTAGTCAGGTCCCAAGTCAAGATGAATCTTGCCATTCCCAGTCTGTTCAGAAGCTTGTCAACCCAAGGCATGGCATTTACCTTTATGGAAATCAACGCAGAAGTGGTTAGTGCCATCCTTTTTGGTGACTATCACAACTGGACTGAATCACTCGCACCACCTGGAAGGCTCAATCACCCCAAGTTCCAGCATCACCCATACCTCGCTGTTAACACCACTTTGTCGACTTTCCATGATCCGGTAAGGTCTCTCTCGAACCGTGGTATCTAGGGAAATGATAATGTCATATTCAACAAGGTTAGTCCTCTGCTGATCTGGAAGTAACTGTTCCCCCATCTCTGTGTGTTAGGGGCCTCTATACAGGGTCTACAATCATCCTCTACCTCGCCTGGTGATATAAATAAGGCCTCCCTTGTCTGCCAGGGCCTCAATAAATTGACATGGTAAATTTCCCTTTCATTGCAGCGATCAAGCTGCCGAATTTACTTTCCCTATAGCCCGAATCACCTCAAATGTCAAATGAAGCAGCATTACCTTGTCTCCTGGTCGAAAGGTCAGAATACGTGCATTATTTTTGTAATGCTGCTGTTGCCAGTGCTGAGCTGATTTTAGATTGTCCTGGACCAAATGACCGACCAAATCCAGGCGATCACGGAGTAGGGGCACATGTTGCACTACATTTTTGGACGAGCCTTTGTGCTCCTCCCATCCCTCTCTCAACAGATCGAGGACGATATGATGCTGTCGGCCGTATAAGAGCTCGAAGGGGGAGAATGCTGTTGAACTCTGCGACACCTCTCTCACTGCAAAAAGGAGGGAGGGAAGGAGTGTTGCTCAATGTTTCTGATCTTGTTTCACAAATCGTCTCAGCATCTGCTTCAATGTCTGATTAAAATGTTTCACCAAACTTTCCATCGGTGGATGATAAATACGTCTGGATGGGACGTATTTTTTATATTTTACACACCTGCTATAACGTTTGAGACAAAAAGTTAGTTCCATGATCAGTCAGTAGCTCTTTGGAGATCCCTACTTTCAAATAATCTACACTAGTTCTTTGGCTATTGCAGCTGTACTAGTGGACCTCAATGGAACTGCAGGTATCGTGTTGCCTAATCTACCAATACTAATACGTCGAAATTATTGGCAGTGGGACCAAAGGGGCGGGGTGCTCTAGTGACAGGTCATTATGTTGGCCCCACACTATGTCCACCCTTGAGTACTAATATACTGTTATATTGAGAGGGGCGGGAGTTTCATCTGCCCTAGATGGCCCAGTAACCTCGTCCTCTCGGTCACACTGCATTCCAACTCTTTAACTGCTGTTTGTTACCATCCAAGCTCTCTGCCACCAGACCCCAGCCTTATCTCAGTGATGCACCTTTCCATTTTTGGTCCTTCTTTCTTTCTTTATTTTTCTGGGACCGAAGACAAGAGAAAGCATTTCAGCTTGAACATCTGTTCCCTTTTTCTCTTTTCTGCCACGTTTACGTGTCCCATAACCTTTCCACCACCCCTACTACCAGGTGACATTTCATCGGTCCTACCGATAAGGATACTTTTAGTGTGAGGTATACCACCGTGACTCCATGGATACAGGAGATGGCTACCTAACCTCGTGACCACCATGACACACTGCCCAAGAGAACTGTTTGAATCAAAATTTGCTCACACCCTGTGTCCACTAATGCATAGGTTCTCACATTCCCTAAAACCATATCAACCATACAAGGCCCTCCCAACCATTTTCCCCTCGCTTATCTATTTCAGGTGCCCATTTACACGCTGCTTCATCACACTCCATTACCGTGGGGCATGACCTGGCCAGGTGTCCGGGTCGGTTACACCTAAAACAGATGGGGTAGACAGAGGGAGACATAGGCTTGGGTCTCGGCGCCGACCACATGGCAGAATTGCTCCACTACCATAGCCTCCCACATTTGCAGGTTGTTTTTTTTTTTTCAGGGGTCAGCCAGTGGACCATATGGTCACACAACCATTCTGCGACCACCCTGGGCCGTGTCTCCGGGGATCTTCGATACTCACTGAACCGTACCCGGTGAGTCTCTGCCGTAATGTTGAGGCAGAGGAGAAAGGCCAGTTTCACCAGGTTATAATTGATGGCATTTGTGTCACTCATTGCCTGGTACGCTGCCTGAGCCTCCCCGATCAAGCAGGGCCCCAGCTGGCTCACCTTGAACTCCCGGGGCCATGCTGCGGTGGTGGCCAGGCACTCAAATGCGACCAGGTATACTTCTGTGTCATCCTCCACCATCATTTTTAACACTGTGCCTGTTGTATTGTTCCAGGTTTTTGCTGTCCCTTGGCGACAGCTCCGGAACTTGTTTAGGTGTCTAATAACAATAAATCACAATAATTAGTAACCAAAAACAAATAAACACTAACGAACACAGGGCTCTAGGTTTAGATTTTTAACTACTGGCCCCTCAGGCCACTGACCTAATGTTTTTACTGGCCCAGATGCAATTTTATCTGGCCCAATATATTTATATATTTTTTCATGATGGTTTTTACTTTCAGTATGTTTCTAACTGTGTATGGTAACCAAAGAGAGCACATCTCAAAAGAAAGTGGCTAAATGAAGCCTTGCATTTTACTTCAACCACTTAACATGTATATAGCAAGTGTTCCTTGTTTTGAATTATTTATAGGTTATTGAATAAACAAAGTAACTTGACATCGATTCATCTGATGTCAATACTTGATGGCTAGTTGTAATTAGTAATTTTAAACTATTGTAATGTTGGAATGTATTTTCTATTTTGGGCAGGTTACAATATTTACACTAAGATTATGTTACAAATATTATTTATTAGAATTAAACAGAATAGAATATTTAGGTTGCTATATGACAGGTGTTATTTTATTCTGAATACACTACAGCAAAAATGATTATTTGCAGGTTTGTGTAATATTATGCTACTGTTGCTTTAATTGGAAGAGATACATACTGTGACAGTGTTGCTTATTGAGTTCTGTGTATTTGAATTCAGTAATCAAAAAGAAGAAAAAAAACTTGTGCCTAAGGAAATAGGGTACAGAGTGAAGAAATCTCATCTTGGACATTGTTTGAACACTTTGTGAACCCCTATAAACTTTACCGGCTTACACTGTTATGCTGTCTGCTTGTGCACACGTGTTTGCCTTTTACTGTTGATAGCTTAAGGTACCAGAGTTTGGGTAATCGAATGCAAAAAAAGCTTGCACCCTGTGTATTCAAACAGGAAACTATTCGAAATTACCATCCCTATAATAATAAACACTATTAAAACAATATTCTTAGAGCATTGTCACTTGTGTAGCCTCTCCCAAATCAGCGCCAATCTTGTTGAGTGATACCAGCGATTCCTGGAAAGATTGTGAATGGCATTTTTGACCTGAACACAGATCCCAAAAAGTTAGACAATTCGATTGCGTATCCATCGGGACATCTTACTGTGAGACTGGATATGATGTAAATGAAATGTTGAATTCAAATCAAATCAAGCTGCTGTTTTATCTGCAAGTCTGGGAAATTGATGCCAAACGAGGCAAAACATTACTTTTATTTTCTCTGTCATAATGAAGCCTCCACTCTAAATGTTCGTCTTCATTTTTTTCATAATTACATTCTTTGTGATTTATTGATTTCAGCGCTTTCCTTTTGCCTTATTGATTGCTTAGTTGTAAAAAACCCGATTTGTAAAAGATTTGCCGCAGGAACGAATACCAACACAGCACCTCAGTACGCAGTATGCAGATTCTGACTGTACAACAAATGTGACATGTTGTGGGAAAGTTAGGATTAGTTCGTAGTTATGTTTTTAAAAAATGGTTTGTGAATTAATTTTCAGCTTTTTCACACACTGGCCCGTTTTCCTGGATTCATGAAACTGAAGCCATGTGCCGTGTATATATTATACTAGCTAAATGTAACCGGCCCAGTCAGGCCTGTGGTGCTTCATAACTACCACCCAAACTGCGATCTCTACCAGCCCCAGGCCGCCGGGCCATGGTTAATGTCAAACCCTGCTTACCTTTGACACAACAGTCGCCCTTCTTGGTC
This sequence comes from Polyodon spathula, assembly GCF_017654505.1. Taxonomy (NCBI): domain Eukaryota; kingdom Metazoa; phylum Chordata; class Actinopteri; order Acipenseriformes; family Polyodontidae; genus Polyodon; species Polyodon spathula. Next base: position 20,342,779 of record NC_054554.1, on the reverse strand, counting down.
TCTCTGCCCCCTCAGCAAAGATGTCAGGAGAATATAGTTTTGTAGGACTCTATCGCGAGTTTTCTGGGTGGGGTGGGATGATTTCATCATGCCTTGCCTGCATGTTATTAACACAATCTAACACGAAATTAAGTGTGAAGTGTACCAGCTCACTGCTTATGCTTAGAATATGATTTGTCCGTATTTGTTTAAATCTATTTCTGTAATCATAGGAGTGTTATGGTGGGTAATCAGACTAAAATATAGTTTGAAGTGCAATCAGGGAGATCGCAGTGAACACAGTGCTGCATTTACTAGCTGTGAATGGCTTTGTAAACTAAAAACACTCTAGTGTGAAAGAAGGTAAGAATATTCCCAAACGTATCAGAGGAAAACCTGACTGGCCTGTTAACACTAGAATGACCAAGGCAGTCATTTTGACTGTTTTTATGGAATGTAAATTTTAATTTACCATAAGGAGTTTTGCTATGTTTAAAATAAAGTCACAGTTCCTTTATTTATTTACCATTGTACCAGGTAAGTCAGCTTGTGCACTGTGGTAAATTGTACCAAATTTCTCCCATCTCTCTTATGTGACATTGTTTTCTATATGTAAACTTTAATAAAATGGAAGAGATTTTTGTCCCAGTTAACTAAGTTTTCTTGAATTGACATGCATTGCAATGAGTAACGATTTGTTTCAAAGCCTCCCTCTAGGTGCTGTCTGAGAGTCCAGTGCTAAAAAGGAAGTGAAGATGGAAGAAGCAAGAGGGTCAGGGAAGGGAAAGAAGAAAAGATCAGCTCTCTAGCGGCCCTCGGCCACAGGGCCATGGTTAATGTCGAACCCTAGAACAGCAATCACATGGGTTTTCCGTCCTTCTGGGTTATTTATTTTTAACCAAAGTGAAGGGCCAATCACGTCACTTCGTCCCCTTAATATAGCATCATACATGACCCCTTGGTAAACAATTGCAGCTGCTCCTCCAATCCGTGGCTGTCACATCATTTCCCTTCCGGGTCAATATATTTGTGTATCGAACCTCCGTCCTCTTCCTAGATGACCGACTTCCTTTTAACCCGTGGAATGAATTGTGAGGCCAAAAAGTCCAAGGTGCACGGTTCTTGAAATATAATGCATTAGCGTTGCAGGGTGTCGAAAGAAAAAAAAAAGATTGTGTTGAAGTGAAGTTTCTGTAGCCATGAGAACGATTTGTTGATTGTTATGATCCCTTTGCCTGTGTGAAATGGTTATGACGGTGTCACACGAAATTCGTCCCCCATGATATATGGGCCCCCCAGACTATTTTTCATAGATCACCTATGAAAAACGGTCCCCCCCCCGAACTAAATTAAAGGCGTGACTGTATGACCTTTTCTGTTGTAAAAGCAGACATTAACTCAACATGCTCAGCATCTTGCATGGTGTGATAATCCTGCATTACAAAATGCTTTCTGTTTCTGGCCTTTTTTTACATTTTAAACCCAAATATTTAGTTGTTTTATTTTATAATATGCATGCTTAAAATGTAATTCATCCTGCAAAGCTATATATTTAATTTTAATCTATGAAAAATAGTCCTGGGGGACCATTTTCCAGGGGGGGTCAAATTTCATGTGACACTGGCATATACCAGCACAGTTTGCACAATTTCATGCTATGTGAATTGGCATTTTAAACATTTCTGAGATGGCTCAGTAGTGGTATTTGTGTGTGAAATGGGGTATTGGACACAGCACCAGGACTTCAAGCAACAGCCACACAATTCCCCATTCAACCAAATCCACAGCCTATACTATTCTGATGCGCTGTGTATTCACTTCATTTAAATACTCTGGCCCACATTCAGATGCACAGGTGCAGTTTTCAAAACTACATAATATACATAGTCTCCAAACTTTTGAGATGCGCATTTGCACAGCTCAAATTAATTACACACCTCCATCTACTTGTGCTTGCCTATGTTGTAACCAATTCAGAAGCCCCTCAGAAATTTGCTTACCCTGGCGCACTGCGCATGGGTAAAATGAGATCGTCCCATAGGCACTCGAATTTTTCTTTTGCTCGTGTCTGATGTAAAATACGATCCACGCACAGCAGTTGTCGGCTGCATTTTGCAATCATTTACTAACTTTTTCGACAGGACGGCGTGATTTCTTTGTGATGTGTACAATCAGTTATAGTTTGTTTTCATTAAAAACGTCTTTGACATGCGCAGCTAAAACATTAACCTTTAAATAATTAATGCTTAATATATTAACTATGTGACCTATCTGTTTATAAACATTTGTGCTGGTCTCAAAGTAGCCTATTTTTTATATATTTTTTTGGATTTCAAAACTTGAAAGTTGAAAGTAAATGACTGCAAAGGTTTTCACAAATGTTGTTGCTGTGTGGCTTGTGCTGTTACGTCTGTAATAAACACGAGTCGTGTAAATTAAATTAAAAACGCGTAATGTTTTACATATAACGTTATTGTTTACAGATATTTGTTAATATATTTATGTTATATACAGTACCCACACAAGATTGGTATTGACAGTGAGAAACACAGGGTATACAAAATTAGACAGCTGACAATATCTTAGTCTATGTATTATTTGGTATCCCCTGTGTTTCTCACTGTAAATACACCCAATATCAATCAAACCCTTTGTGGGTGATAATGGGGGACCGGTAGAAATTCAAAGACTTATTTCATGAAAACAAACTATAACTGATTATATACATCACAAAGACAATGCAGTCCTGTCGAAAAAGTTTGTGATTGCAAAATGAGACGACAACTGCTGCGCGTGCACATCACTCGTATTTTACCACGAGCAAAAGAAAAATTAGATGCATGCGCAATGCGCCAGGAGATACAGATTTCTGAGGGGGTACTGAGTTGATTACAACACCTGCTCTTGGTCGATCGACCCCATAGAGTGTATGTGTTGTATACTGGTACAAACTCATTTAAAATAATATAAATATAACAAATATCTGTTTAAAACTTTACTTGACGGGTTTTAGGTTTCTGGGAACCTCAATGTGACGAAATAAAAAAGAACCCTGAATTTAACGTGATAGCAATGAATTCGTACCTCTATGTGAGTTCCTAAAAAAGGGTCTTCTGTCTGAGAAAGCAAGCATTCGTATTGTGCTGTTACATGTAGCAGGCCTGGCTGATATTGATTCAATATTTTTAAACCTAACCACCAAAATCGGTCTATGAAGGTGAGTGAAAGGGGATGCGTCACCTCCACTCAAGGTTTAAATCGATACCCGCCGCCACTCAATTGAAGGCGAGAGAGTGCTCCCTTCATTAAGGCTTGCTCAGGTGTGGGAGTGAATGTATCAATACGGGCCTAGCATTTTTTTTTTGTGTTATATTTTGAATGAAGTTTTGTTTTACTTCAAAGTGTTGTCTGGCAGTTAATTTGGGAATCACATCCAACTCAATAGAAATACTAAAATATGAATGCAACAATACAAATGTGGCATTTTAAAGCATCATACTTTAGTCTGGAAGAAGAGATTAACATGAGTGGATGAAGTTACCTGAAAGCGGCATGAAATCATGCAGGTGTTCAATGACGATGTCTCAACAAAAGACGAAGGTGTCTTTTTATATATATATATATATAGATATATGAGGGGATATATATAATATATTTATATATATATATATATATATATATAGATAACTTAACGCAATGATCAGAAATAGATTTCTAGATTTGCGCTGAATTTTCCTGATTACTTTTTAATAGCCAAACTATATGCACACTCCATCCAGCCGTCTGCATAGGGTGCACGCGCATCTCATTTCAGCACTGCGCGCACTAAAGCTGCTAATCTTTGGCAGCTGGATGCTTGGAGTCAGTTCAGCGGCTTCATACAGCAGCAGCAACCTGCCACAACGCTGCAACTGATACTGTAACAAGAAAGAACGTGGGGATTTTATTAAGAAATAAGGAAACCATTAGGTTTTAAAATAGATTTTTTCACATCTTGCAGCGTTGCCAACTTCAGAACAGGGTAGTCCCCGTCTTCGGATATTTACGATGTTACCTGGTAAGTGTAATTTACAATGCTACTGAAAGTGATGTCTTTGTCTCACTCCATTTACATACCATACTATCAACACATATATATATATATATATATATATATATATATATATATATATATATATATATATATCTCTCTATTATGATATATATATATATATATATATACATCAGTTGTAACTGTCATTGAACAAAAAACTACTACACAGGTTGGGAACGCGGGGAATAATAATACAATAATGAGGTTCACAATAAAACGGGAAACTAGCTAGGTACTCAGAAATAATTTATTAACTTAAAACTGTAGCTAGATACTCAGAAATAATTTCTTAAATTACTTAGGTACTGTAGTTCTTTTTTTTTTTTTTTTTTTTTTTTTTGCATCTGCTTTGATAACTCGAGGTACTCAAAAAAGCATTATCGATAACAATAAGAAAGCTTAATGAAGGTTGTATTCTATTTACCAACCTTTCAGAGTTTGTTTAATAATACAGACCAGTATTTAAACACGATTTCAAAACAGTGGATAATTTATTCATTTTTTTTTTCTTAAAAAGAGCTTAAATATTTTTATTTTGTAAATTATATATTTAAAAAATGTCACGTTTCAGTTCATTATGTTTCTATAAATATTTACACAATATACTGGCAAATACATAATATGGTAGATTCTTATTCAGTGCACAGTCGCCAAAAATATTTTGATAACTAAACGAATATTCATAAAAAGTGGAGTTACCGTAATGCTTTCTAGCTCTGCTTTGAGTACTATTGGAATGTGGTATTGTCGTTATTTGGCTTTCTAGTCGTACGGTAATTGGGTATGATTTTCTGCAGTTTAATGTGCAAGAAACTAGTGCTAGATTTATTATTATTATTATTATTATTATTATTATTATTATTATTATTATTATTATTATTATTATTATTATTATTAAAGTAAACTAAGTAGGATATTCTCTACTCATTGTGCAATGTGTGAGCGAAGCACGCCCCCTTGCAGCTCATATAGACTTCGATCTTGATCACTGTTCTGTGAGCAATATTGGCGGGGGTGTGACATGGGACTGCAATTGATTGTTTACAGGATCTTACAGCTGAGGTTACGGTGTGCTGCTTAATAGCTCCTTAAAATACCATTTATTATACTGCATTTTCTCGTTACAGGACAGTAAATGTGACGGTCTAGGAAGTGGTCGCAAATTTAAGGGGCAGGATAGCATCCTACGAAGAAAAACCAAATCGAGTTATCCTAAATTTTGTTAATTCAAAGGATATTTACTTTTCTTCCCCACTTTCTTTCTGGAGACCAGTACATGGAATCTTTGATTTGAAGCTTTGCATGATGTTTGTAAGAGGATTCTGACATGTGTTGTCAGGTCTGGGAAATACCTTCACAAAGAAGTATAGCATCCGATTTGCTGGAACACTTCAAACTGTGACATTGATCTATTTTAGCGCGTGATGCACTTGGAATGAAAAACAGAGAATGGAAATTATTTGGGAAATACTTTTTATTCTTCAAGCCAGTTTCATTGTCTGCATATCAGGTAAGCTGCTTGTAATTGAATTGACAGCCGCATTGCTTTTTAAATAGATCGATTGAGTCCGTGTTACAAGTTAACACCACGTAGTTTGTAATGGGAAAGTTAATATCCAGAAACATGTAAAAGTGAGTTTAGACAGGGTCTGCGTTTTAAGAGGTATGGTAGATTATAGCCAATTTCCCAGGCAGCGCTGTCACCTTTCATTGTGATCTCAAAGAGTATTATTAGGTTTGACAAGTAAGGTCGACAGAATGAAAATTGAAGAACTTTTTTTTTTTTTTTTTTTTTTTTTTTTTCCCCCGGAGAGCTAATATATCCAATCCAAGAAAAAAATAAATGAAATTTAAATTCGCACCAGAGCCTGTCCAATTAGAAAAGACATGACCGGTGCCTTTAGTTAAGGATTACAATTTATTCTAAGGGAAATACTCTTCAACTTCAAAAGCACAGCCTGCCAATTATTCGATCATGTCAGTCATGCCAGAATTATTATGTTGCATGTGCAGCCAAGGAAGACTCCATGTCAGCATGTCAACACCGCACACATCAACAACTCTTTTTGTACAGCACTTACTAAAGTACACTATTACCTATAGTACTTACCTGGACATCAATATATCGATTTATGATACTTAGTATATTTTATAGTGCATGGGAAAATACACCTAAGCGGCGCCATGCAATATAGCAGATGTTATTTTATTGACTGATTGAAAGGCGATATCATGTTTTTTTTGTTTGTTTGTTTGTTTTGTTTTGTTTTGTTTTGTTTTTTTTTTTGTTTTTGTTTTGTTTTGTTTTGTTTTTTTAATACAATTTAAAATAGTCAAAGACGTGATTATTTGGTTTCTCATTTCAGAAGCAGTGTGCACGGTTGTGTTTGTCGGCTTATGAAGCATTATTATTTTACATACAGTAAAAAAAAAAAAAATCTTACTGTACTGTAATATGCGTAGGGGTATATCCTTTCAGGCTTTTCCCAATGTCCTTTCTGGGTGATGTAAAATATTAATCAAGTAAGGGAATTATTCGTGTATTGTATTGTTCCTGAAGCAGCGTTTTAGAGTACAGATGGAAATAGAGGAAAACCATCTATCCCTCCAGATTTCACTGTCTGCATTAACATCTCTGCCCTATAACGACATTTTCTTCAGCATATATTCTTTTTTAACCTTGTTTAATTGATTATATTTACATTTTACATAAGCCATTGTGTTTTCCTTTTATCTGCTATGGCCAGTTTTTTAATGTTAATCCATTTTACATTCCTTACTCTGGATCACCATCAGTTGAACGATGCACCTTGGTTAATTTTAGTGTGATCTAACTATAAATTACTGGTAATGAGCAGCCTTTGGATACATGGTCGAGTATGATTATATCATCAAGTATGGTTCATGAAAAGGGCCACTTACACTTTTCTTACCTAACTGGCTCTGTTCACAACATAAAATCACTACTTCTACAAGAAAAAAAAAGGAAATATAACAGGTTATGTTTACAAGCATTGCTTTTCAGGTAACCAAACGTTACATAGTAGAATATGGTAGAACACCATTTTCATTAAATATTTAACAGCACTGTGTGTTTGTTTAGAAAGATTCATTCTACCACCGCTAACACTAATACCTTACTTTCCTGTATTGTATTGTGGGCTCATATAAAGGAAGCATACTCTCAGTTTTGAATTAGGGATTTGGCTGCATTTCCCAAATTAATCCAAATGACAGTAAATAGTGCACATAGAAAATGCAATCTCAGCCTGCTGAATTGGTAATGCTGTGATTATGTCAGAGATGAAGTCATGCAGCAGAGCTGAAGAGCCATATGAAACCCTTGTTTTTTCTGGAAAATTCTTATAGGCAAGCTATCCCTGTAGGAATCTCCTGTAAGGAAACACATTCATAGCTTCTACTGTATGCACTCCTTTAGTGAATAAATTGTCTAAAACTGTTTCATTTCATTATTTAATGACATCAGTTTTATGAAATGGGGTGACTTATTCTTTGCTAGGATCCAAGCAGCTGTAATTTTGCACTGTCCCAATTAAAAACTGATACTAACAATAGCATTGTAATTCATACTGTATTCTGCAATTTTCCTGTTCAGAATCAATGCACAGTCAGGGAATGCTCAAAAGTGCAATCAGATTATTGACAGTAATGTGACTGGATGGTTTTGCTTGTTCTTTTGTATTATTTGAACTGAAATGATTATCAATAAAGATTACATAATAGACAGCGCTTATCTATATTAGCAGCACACAACACTGGTCAGTTACAATGGGCGGTGCAATATTCCATGTGAACTAAACATATCTGGACTATGACCCTCTTTGCATGCCATTCACATATCGCTGTGTAGGTCACTGATATTGTGTTGCCTGTAACATGAATAGGTCTTTAACACAGAAGATCATTTTCTAGTTCGAAACTGGTGACTGCTGCCTGTGTCTGTATAATCATATTCTGAAGAGACAAAAAGCGAATTCCCAGCTACAGCTTCAGTCACCACGTGTTCAGCTTCAGTTCTTCTAAGTGCACACGTCACATTCCGCTGCCAATAAATGAAAAGATTGGGATTGTGACTCAGCTTCAGTGTCACTGGGTCCATAAAACAAATATGAGTTTCTTTCATTTAGCCTTGGTATTCCTTGTCCTCCATTTCAGGATCTTAAATCGACTTCCTTGAGATTAAGAGCTGTTTAGTAGCAGTTTCAAGTTACATACTTTCTGGTTTGCTTTTGAGATCCATTAGAAGAGTAGTGAGGATGTATTGGTTGCCTGTCAGGTTGGGGTGACAACACAAGATGCCAGTAAATGGATGGTGTTATGTATATATCATAGAAAGATAAAAGTCTTACATTGGAGAAGTTTGTATTGATTCTTTCTGAGAGTGTTAAGAGTCTTGCTTTCCTTTGAGATCCATTTCCGCTTAAAAGCCTGTGGCAAAGTGGGTAACAGTGTGCAGGTGATCAATAATCCGACCGACAAACAACGATAATCCAGGTGCAATGAACGTTTAATTATATAATCGAATGCCTGATGGCTAACAGCAGTAAACAATAACAATGTTAATGAAGCAATACAGTGGTGTGTTTTGCTTATTTACAGTCCCGTTTCAGTTCACCCACTCGTAACACATACACGAACACAAACATCGGTTAGTTCTTTAGTGACAGCAAAAGTGCAGTGTTGTTGATCTGGGTTTAGTGCTGGCCTTTGGTGAATGCTCCAGCTTGCGTTAGCTGTCCATATAAGTACAATACAGTATTATTAACAACAAACAAAAACAAACAAAACACTCACGTTTCACAGCAAAGGTTATCCTTCTGGTCATTTAAAGTAACCATTCACAAAGGAACAGATCATATCACTACATCCCCTTTTTATAACATCACCCATGACCCCTTGGTCAACGAGCACACCTGCTCCTCCAATCCGTGGATGTCACGCCGTTTCCCGTCGGGGACATTGAGCTCGTATACAGTAGCTTTGCCACTGTTCTAGATAGTCGACTTCCACCTAACCCTGTGTATAAACTGTCGTGCCATTTAATCCAGGGTATTCTGTTCACTTTATGCAGCTGCCTCGCAGGTCAGGAGGGAGATCTAACACCAAGAATCATTTGATCTGTCATAAAGCCTTATACAGTATATTTGAAAATTATGTGTAGTGTTCTGGAACCACATTGTTGAACCACCCCAGCTGTTTTATGGTGTTTGGGGATGTGTTACAAGTTTCCTGTTTAACCACTCACTTACATAAAAATTGGTATACCTGAATATTATTATTATTATTACACCGTGTAACCTTTTTTTTTTTTTTGTTCCTGGGTAGTAAGTGTTATTTCCTAATTGCTTATGCCTCAAAAGTATAGAAAATGGCTATTATTCCCCACAAACTTTGCTTTTATGACCAGGACAGTGATATTTTGAAATTTACCTATTTTCCAGAACATTCCAGATAGATTCAGCGCTGAGTAAACTTGGAGTAGCTTCTAGAACTTTCTAGAACTTTCCAGTAATAAAAATAGTAGTATAAATACAGGGGCCTTAAGCCCACCAGTTCAGTTTAGTTCCAGCTGCCTAAGTGGATACATATCTGCATTTTTCTGAGATGGCATCAAGATGCTGCAATGGTGGCATTCCTGATGGGTCTCCAAGGTGGTTTTACCAAGTTTCCCTGCTATCTTTGCCTTTGGGACAGCAGGGACACCAAGGTGCACTACCACAGGTGGGACTGGCCACAGCGGACCAAGTTCTGTGTGGGGAGGAACAACTTCAAGTGGGAGCCACTGGTGGACCCCCGGAAGGTGCTGATGCCACCACTGCACATCAAATTGGGCCATATGAAACAATTTGTCAGAGCTCTAGATAAGGAGTCGGCAGCCTTCAAGTACCTTCAAGACTTCTTCCCTAAGTCGTCTGAGGCAAAGGTCAAAGCCAGTGTCTTCGTCAGACCACAGATAAAGAAGATCCTGGAGTGCAATGAATTCCCCAAGAAGTTCACTAGTAAGGAGAAAGCGGCTTTGAACAGCTTTGTCGCAGTGGTTCGGGGCTTCCTGGGCAATCACAAGGCCGAAAACTATGTGGAGCTGGTTGAGACTCTGGTGAAGAACTACGGCACAATGGGCTGTAGGATGTCCCTCAAAGTCCATATCCTTGATGCTCATCTTGATAAATTCAAGGAGAACATGGGAGCGTACTCGGAGGAGCAAGGCGAGAGCTTCCACCAGGATATACTGGACTTTGAATGCCGCTACCAAGGACAGTATAACAAGAACATGATGGGAGACTACATTTGGGGGCTGAGTCGTGAAAGTGATTTACAGTATAATCGTAAATCTCAAAAAACTACTCACTTCTAAATCTTTTGTAGTCATTTTTGTATTACTTTAGTATAAATACATGTTAATTTGGATTCATATGTTGTTTTTTTCTGACTTTATGTGAACAAAAAGACACAAATTTGCCCGTTTTCTCATTGTAAATAGGTAAATTTCAAAATATCACTGTCCTGGTCACAAAAGCAAAGTTTGTGGGGAATAAAAGCCATTTTTTATACTTTTGAGGTATAAGCAATTAGGAAATAACACTTACTACCCATGAACAATAATTGTGTTACATAGTGTTGTTATTATTTATTTATTTATTTATTTATTTATTTATTAGCAGATGCCCTTATCCACAGTGACTTACATTTGTTACAATCTAATGCAAGTACTGGTAACTGGGAATATGGCTTAACACTTGAAGCCCTGCAGCAGTCATTTTGGCTTTAAAATGTAATTTTCTCCAGTCGTGTAACACATATGGGGCTGCATGTTAATGTACCTTTCTGTCCGTATGTATTAAACATTCTCACAAAGCATGAAATGCGGGAGTGCAGAAATAAAGGAGATAGATTACATTATACCTAAAAGCCCCAGGAGCAGTCGCATTGACAGCCACACAGAAAACAACTGTGTTTTGATTATACAGAACGGTATTCTACTTTATTATTTGTATTTACCAGTCCGCAATGTGTTTAGCTGTAATCAGATTTGTCTCTACTCTCTGCTTGAATGAATGACTGACAGTCTATTGTTTTCAATCAGAATTTTGAAGGCTGGCGCCTGCTTGCCAGCTGCGCTGTTTTGGTCAGTCAATTAGCATCGGAATTAGTGAAAATAAATACCAGAGACCATGGAGTTTTACTACGCAACAAAATATGGAGTTGATGTTTTGGATCAGATGGCACGAAAGTATTCTGTGAAAGCTGGCTCCTGACGGTGGCCTGTTCAGGTGTGTTACAATGTATTGGACCTAGCATCCATCAACTCCTGGGTACTTTACAAAGTGCACAGAGAAGAATTTACCAAGGAGAGAATATATTTTACAGTTAGCACAGGAACTTTGAAGAAGCATTTGGAACAGAGGGACTACCAAGCGCGTAACCACAGCTGAAGCTGGCAACCCAGTTGAGAGTCACAAGAGACGCCAATGCCAGGTTGGCAAGTGCAATAAAAATAAAACTTCTGACAGCTGTGCCCCGTGCAGAAAGACGGTGTGGAGAAGCACATTATCTATGTTGATTGTGAACAGCCTTAGACTCAATTTAAAGGAATACCCTTTTTTTGAAAAAAAGAAATATAAATTAGACTTTTTTATAACTTATTAATAAACGATACGCGAAGATATTTTACATTTTTAAAATTTAAAAAAAAAATAATTATTATATATTTATATTTATAAATATTTATACATGACATAAAACTGTTTGGACAGACAAGTTTACAAATTAATATTTATAAAAGACAAAACTAAACATGTGTGTGTGTGTGTGTGTGTGTATATATATATATATATATATATATATATATATATATATATATATATATATATATATATATATTATGCTTCGGTTGTTCAGTTGTTTGTGGTGTACGCAATAAAAAAATTTTTACGTCCGATTGTTTCTCCTTTCGTTATACTATTTACAGAGTTTTGAATACAGCCGTCAGAAAGACTGCTGCGGGGCTTCTAGGTATGAGTATATCTCCTGTCTTTCTAGCGTTAATATATTAAACTAATTCTATCATATTTTGTATTTTATGTCACAAGTATGTCAACGGTAATAATACATGTGTGAATAAACCAGTCTTGGAGGAAAACACCAGAAGGACATATACAGTTAACGAGTATTTTAAATGCGGAGAGGGAGTTAAAAACTATAGCGTGATATCTTCCTCCAGATGAAACTGTGGTTTTAAAAATTAGGAAAACATCTCTAGCCTCAACAATGGCTACAGATTTCAAATACTGCCACCTTGTCAGAGGAGAACAACGCTCCCCTCACCTATTTCCTATAATCAACAGTGACAATATAATTTATTTGAATCACGTTTGGTATCATGTCCATTTTCATGACCTGTGCTTCTGACCACAGTCGAGTGTAATCAGGAACAGAGTGTTTTCAAATCTCAGGTTCCAGTCTTAACAGCGCCTGGTGTGGACAATAGCATCTTTCATATTTGGGAAATAAAAAATAAAAAAGTCAAATAAAACTGATCATTTACACTGTGTTATGTGTTTACACAATATTATCCTAAAGTCTCACACACAATATAATGTAACAAATATTTAGTTAGAAAAAAGTAAAATTCTGTTCTGTTTTATTTGCTGTCACAATATACAGTGCACTCTCTTTATAAAAATCACATCCGTCCCGGATTATTTGATTCTTATAAGCTTATATTGATTTTTAACCCTTTGCGGTCCTATGCCGAATCAGACATTAGAATTTTCCCTTTCCGGACTGATGTGGGACCCTGTCCGACAGCATCAAAAAGTTTTTTCTCCTGAAAAAGCAAAGAAAACTTTTCAATGGCTGAGTGAGACCGATAGGAGCCAAGAGAAGCCAAAATAAAAAGGGGGGAACTGAGTAATACACATAGTGACTGCACCACAGAGATAGCACGGACATAAACAATCAAGATAGCTGCTTTTGCATCAAGTGCTCAAAGAATATCATGGACATTTGCCAAGCTTTTTTGAGATGTTATAGTAATAACATAATGACTTGGATCGCATTACTGAGGAGCTTGGTGATAAAGCGAGTGACCAGGTGATGATTTATCAGTATGCACAACTATGAAGAGGTATGTGATAAATGAACAATGGGTGGGATGGGGCTGGAGATGCAGTACTGAGTGTCCTGTTGATATGCAGTGCCTTTTAAACCTGTTTTACTGTGAAAAAAAAGAACAACTTGTAAAATAAACAGCGCATGTGAAAATAAATTGAACCTGACTCCCCTGACAGGCGCTGAATAAATGGACCGCAAAGGGTTAAAAGCGGACCGATATGATTACAGTTAGCAAAAGCCTTCCTCCGCACATCAGCAGTTTAAATGCAATGTACATATGTCAATGGTGCTCAATCACTGAGGACTCAAGGCTGCAGAATCCTGTTTACTACAGTATACTTGGGAAGCGATCATCTCATAAGGGTGCTTAGTTTAACTGCCGTGTGGTATTACATGTAATGACCTTTGAATTAAAATGACATTACAGTACAGTATTTTACTATTAGGACTACCAATGCATTTAAGCATCTGTGGCTTGCTTTTTTCAGTTGATGAAAATGTTTTATTATGCGGCGATGCAAAGCTCCGCAACCCCCCACTGCGCCGCTACACAATCCTTCTCCCTCTACATGCATATCACACAATAACAGTGCTGTGCTCAGTATGTATTCAATGAATGCGATTCACTTTCTTAAAACAAATTTTCACTAAAAGAGAACACAAAAAATTCCTGTGCAATGCAGTGGCGCGTCTTTCTTTTTCTTGCCACGTTGACACACAAACTCTACTTGCTTTTTTTCTACTGGGAGTCACTGCGGACCAGGGACTATACGGCACATAATCAAATTCAAATAAAAAAAAGCTTTATTGGTTGTAGACGTCATTGCATTTGATACAGTATCGCATTACAGGCAGTCAGTTTGCCCCGAAATGATTTTTAGAAGCGGATTTGGCATGGTTAGTATAGGAATGATTTTGTCCCAGTGGTTTTGATCACTATATGCTGTTGATTCTTATATTAGTAATTGTTATAAATGGAGTGCACTGTATATTGGTGTAATTATTATTTTTTTTACAATTATTATATTAATGTTACCATAGCCTAAAGAAAAAAAAAATTAAAAATTAAAAAATAAATAATAAATAAATAAATACGTAGGTCTCCCTTATAGCCTGTACTGCTGTTTGTAATGAAATTCAGGACATACCTGACCCTTTTCCAAATTCTGGTTAATAACAAGGAATCATGGAATTACAACTGGATACAGTCTTGAAAGTGAACCCCTGGTCTTAATTTATACAATTCAAAAGTGTTTTCATGGGTTTCTAAAAATATAATCATAAAATATTAACTTGTAAACTATTGTGTTTCATTCATTGGTTACATCCCAGGTGACACCTATTGCCAGTAAAGGTTTATATTGCTTGGTGCCATCAGGGAACACACACACATAGCTGTAATACATCCATACTCTGTAAAGTTGTTACTCTTGCTGGTGCACTTGATTAAATCTTTGTGGGTAAATAAATCTACTGGTAAAACCTTCTGGGGTAAACAGTATGCTTACAATTGACAGATTGCACATTAAAATAAATATACAGCAACACCACTTGCAGGGCATTTAGCACATTATAGCTCATTCTGTGCCAATGAATGAATCCAATTCCAGGAAACGGGTGTAGATCTTTATCCACATTACTGATGAATCACAATGTAAAGTGATTGATGGGTTAATTTAATATTTATCAGTATTCTCTAAATATGTTTCCTCTAGGACTGTGGTTAATCTAAAAATGTAATGAATACATGCTACATTTTAAAAATAAGATCTGGTTATAAAACAAATGATAGTAGTTTCTGTAGATTTATTGGAGCAATTTCCAAGCTGCTCTTCATTTTATTAATTTGCTAACAAATAAAAACAAATTCTATCATTTGTATATGTCAATATACCTAAAAAATACATTTAAAATAGTTAATACACATATATGTATCATATATGGACCCAAGCTACCAATGTCTTGCTCCAGCAATATTTTATAATTGATTGTGTCAATGGAAATTGTGCTATAAGGATAGTTTTCTTACTGATTCTGATTCGTCATCAAAGCTTAATTTTTATAGTCATTTGACATAATTGGGAAATGATTCATTAACTCCCTTGAGAGGAACTCTTGGAAGCTTAGGCTGAAATTCAGGGGAGGGATTATTGAATGATTGTTCTCCTACTTAGTACAATTGAATAATTGTCTCATTTGATCCCTCCACAAATGATGTATAAATCATAGCAAACTTACCTGGGCGTTGCTGCAATCCTACAACTGCGTTCTCGATCCAAAAAAAAAAAAATTTTAAAAATTAGAATTTGACTTGGAGCTAGATTACGATGACGACTCGTTACCACAGGAAACCAACAATGTCTAGGATCTGTCCTAAAACCAGATTCTTCTCCAAAAAAAGAAAAAGGAACATCCAGCTTCAAGCAGACCTGTTCAGCAAGAATATAATTCTCTCCTCATTCTGCAGCCAACCACAAGTGAAGAGACTACAACTTCACTAGCAAAAATCAAAAAAAATGCCATGACTAAAAGGAAAGAAACCCCTATAAGGGTTGGCCGACTCTGAGATTACCACAATTCCTTTATGCAAATAAGATTCCAGTTCCCAGCGGTTCAAGCAGGAAAGTATTATTCGATTCACTTTGTAAATTCCTGTCTGCCCAGCCTCCAACCACCACTGTGAATGACAATAAGCCTCAAATCAAGCCCTGCACAATCAATCAGTGAAAGCAATCCAACAAGCATCACCCTGCAACAGTTTCTGCTCCACCAGTTTCAATTGAATAGTGCTTCCTTCTATCAACAGTACTTCACTCCATTCCTGATGCCCAGCTCACCCCACCTGCAGCTCCTGCAATGGATTATAGTCACTTTACAGTCTCCACTCCTGCCAACACATATGTATGTGACGGAGAAGTAATGAATCTTGGTTATAAATCTCTCAACCGATCTGTGAGGGCGCTGTGTAAAGGTAACAGAGTGCCCTTGGTCTGACCACTCATTCAACAGGAAAGGTGGAAGTCGCTCATCTAGAAAGGGGGCAGAGCTACGGTACACCAAGTCATCGCCCCAGAAGGGTAGCGATGCGGCAACCACAAATTGGAAGAGAAACGGTTGCACTCGCTGACTAAGAGGGCGTGACAAAAGGGGTCGTAGCTAGGTGATCTGTTCCTTTTGTTATGGTTAAGGTCGAACCGAAAAAGGAGAACTGTAAAATAACTGTGAGTGTTTCGTTTGTTTGTAGTGTCTAATTATACTTGTTTGTTCTTGTTAGATGGCTAACGGCTAACCGGAGCTGTCGCTTAAGGCCAGCACCAAACCCAGACAACATTTCACAACTGTGCAAGTGTAAATTGCATTTCACCACTTGCACTTTAGCACTCACTCTGGATCGTGTGTGTGTCTTTGTGTGTTCTACTGTGTTTTTACTTTCGGACTGTGTTTACTCTTTCGGGACTGTAACCCATTGTTTTGAAACAGTGCAATACACATTACTGTGTATTGCCTGGGATAATTATTTGTGGTAGCCAGACCGGGATTATAAATAAATGTTTCTGTTTGGATTGTGAACTTTGCTGTCTGTTTTCTGTTTTGTAATCACATCACCTCTACTCCTGCGCACTGCAAACCACTTTGCCACAATATACAGTGCCTATAGAAAGTTTACACCCCCTTGAACTTTTTTCACATTTTGTTGTGTCACTGCCTCAGTTTTATACATTTAAATGAGGATTTTTTTCCACTATCTACACACCATACTCCACACTGTTAAAGGGGGAAAAAAAATTTTATTGAGAAAAGTGATATATTAAAAATACAAAACTGAAAGATCATAATTGGATAAGTCTCCACCCGCCAGAGTTAATACTTGGTGGAAGCACCTTTGGCAGCAATTACAGCTGTGACTCTGTTGGGATAGGTCTCTACCAACTTTGCACACCTAGATTTGGCAATATTTGACCATTCTTCTTTATAAAACTGTTCAAGCTCTGTCAGGTTCCTTGAGGAGCGTTGATGGACAGCAATCTTCAAGTCATGCCACAAATTTACGATTGGATTTAGGTCAGGGCTCTGATTGGGCCACTCAAGGACATTTACCTTTTTGTTCCTTAGCCACTCCGGTGTAGCTGTGTGCTTGCATCGTTGTCATGCTGAAAGGTGAACTTCTGTCCCAGTTTCAGCTTTCTTGCAGAGGGCAGCAGGTTTTCCTCAAGAACTTCTCTGTACTTTGCTCCATTAATTTTCCCTTCTATCCTGACAAGTGCCCCAGTCCCTGCCAATGAGAAACATCCCCATAACATGGTGCTGGCACCAGCATGCTTCACAGTAGGGATGGTGTTCTTTGGGTGATGCGCTGTGTTGGGTTTGCGCCAAACATAATGTTTTGCATTTAGGCTAAAAAGTTCCATTTTAGTTTCGTCAGATCACTAGAAAACTTTTTATCACATGGCTACAGAATCACCTGAGTGTTTTTTTGCATACTTCAAATGGGATTCAAGGTGGGCTTTTTTGAGTAATGGCTTCCTTCTTGCCACCCTACCAAACAGGCCAGATTTGTGGAGTGCCTGGGATACTGTTGTCAATGGCACCCTTTGACCAGTCTTGGCCATAAAAGCCTGTAGCTCTTGCAAAGTTGCCATTGGCCTCTTGGTAGCCTCTCTGATCAGTCTCCTTCTTGCTGGTCATCTAGTTTGGTGGGACGGCCTGATCTAGGCAGGGTCTTGGTGGTGCCATACACCTTCCACTTCTTAATAATCATCTTGACCATGCTCCAAGGGATATTCAGGCCTTTGATATTTTTTTATACCCATCCCCTGATCTGTGCCTTTCAACATCTTTGTCCTGAAAGCACCTTGGTGCTCATGGTTGAGTCTTTGCTTTGAAATTCACTACCCAGCAGAGGGAACCCATAGGAACTGCTGAATTTATCCTGAAATCACATTAATCACTACAATTTACTACAGGTGGAGGCCACTTAACTTGGTGTGTGATTTTGAATACGATTGGTTACACCTGAGCTAATTTAGGATTTCTGTTATAAGGGGGGTGGACACTTATCCAACCAAGCTATTTAAGTTTTTATTTTTAATTAATTTTTTACAAATTTCTAGAATTTTTTTTTCACTTGGAAGTTGTGGGGTAGGATGTGTGGATAAATGGAAAAAGAAAAATTAATTCATTTTAATTCCAGGCTATAGGGCAACAAAAGGTTGAACATTTTGAAAAGGGGTGTAGACTTTCTATAGGCACTGTATTTTTTTCTCTGCATTTAACAATCAATTTCAAATTAAAGAGAATTTCTGCCATTGAATCGTTTAGTTAAATCAAAATTTCCATGCCTCAATCCATGTCCTCTGTGCCACCACATCACTCCCATGCCTCTGTCTATGACCATCGACTCCATAACCTCCATGCCTCTGCTGATGATTTCAGCGCTTTTACCCACAATCTCATTGCAGCTACCAACAGTTCTGTTTAAATGCCCTTCATGCCACCGTCCAGAGCCGCCTTGGCCTCCAACACTAACAAATATGTTTCCAATGCCCAGGACCCAGCTTCACCAAATTACTCCCAGTGTTCCTCCCTACACTCCCAGTAATGCTCCACCGTCACCCTTTCCTGGGCCAGATTACTCAATGTTCAAATAGGTGTTTAACCTCTAATTAATTTGAATGTGTTTACATGCAGAAACTTGCAAAAAAGGGCTTCAACAATGGTGCTGTAGTGATATGCGCACTGAATATTGGGATGGATTCTTCTATCTATATTTTACCATCACCATCGCAAGTCAGTTTCTGCTGCTAGGGATCCCCCTCTTCCCAAGAGAGATCCTTCAGTCATGAACAGGTTTTTTGCAGTTGGTGAATAATCATTTTAAATGTCATATATATATATATATATATATATATATATATATATATATATATATATATATATATAGTACCAGTCAAAAGTTTGAGTACACTTGCTGGAAACTAGTTTTTTTTTTTTTGATAATTGACGTTGTATACGTTTCTGTAAATCCTTGAAAATGAAAAAAACATGTTACAATATACAAAACATAAGGAATATCAAAACAATGTTCAAGAAAATTGAAAATCTCTCTAAATCTTGGATTCCTCAAAATAGCTACCCTTTGCCTTAATAAGAGCCTCACAAACACAAGGCATTCGGTTAACAAGTTTCAGCATGAAATCACCCGACATGTCTTCCCAGCTGTTCTGCAGCAATTCCCAGAGATGCAGGGCACCTGTGAGTAGCTTTGCTTTGACTCTTCTGTCCAATTTGTCCCATACAAGTTTTATGGGATTGAGGTCTGGAGAAAGGGCAGGCCAGGTCATTAGATTGAGTTCACTTTCCTTCTTCGCCAGATAGTTCTTGCACAACTTTGAGGTGTGTTTCGGGTCATTATCTTGCTGAAGAATGAAAGACTGCCCAACTAGCCGTAATCCTCATGGATTGGCATGCCTCTGAAGTATGTTATGATAGCCATGCTGGTTGAGCTTATCATGGACTTGGTAAAGATCAACAACCCTGTCACCAGCAAAGCAACCCCAGACCATGACACTGCCTCCTCCATGCTTGACAGTGGGAACCACACATGCAGAACTCATGCGCTCACCCTCTCTGCGTCTTACAAATACTCAGCGGTTGGACCCAAATATTTCAAATTTTGACTCATCGGTCCAGAAGACCGACTTCCACTCATCAGATGTCCAGTTTCTGTGTTTTTTGGCCCAGGCAAGTCTCTTCCTCTTATTCTGCACTCTTAACAATGGTTTCTTTGCAGCAATTCTTCCAGTTAGGCCAGCTTCATGCAAACAGTTGATGTTGAAACATCTGTACTTCTAGTAGCATTTAGCTGAGCTTGTATTTCAGGGGCAGTTAATCACCGGTTTCGCAGACTTGTTACTTGAATGAACTTGGTCTCTGATTCTAAGGTCACCCTTGGCCTGCCTGATCTTGTTCGATCCTCATGAGTGCCAGTTTCTTCAAACCGTTTGATGGTCTTGGCCACAGCAGTTACAGACATTTGCAAAGTTATTGCGATTTGTCTTAAAGATTAACCTTCATTTCTTAAAGTAATTACAGACTGTCTTTTTTCTTTGCTTAACTGAGCGTATTTTGCCATTTTCTGTTTCCTTACATTCAGGAATGAAACTTGTACCTATGCTACCTATATTTATAGTAATCATGGACCCTCACCTGTTAATAATAATTGGTGACAAAAGGTTAATTAGATAACATGCTAGTTAACTCAGAGAACATCTAACAAATCTAGACACTTTTATACTTAGGCCAGTGTTCTAACACCATGTTATACACATTTCAAATTTTAACTGACTTGGGCTTCAGACTGAAATCCCCTTGCTTCAGGTGACCATTTCATTGAAATTGACAAGATTGACATTTTCATTTAAAAATTTAATTTTTAATACAATTCACTTATGATTATCAGCTTATATAAGTACACATATAATATCATGAAATATGAAGTGTTTATAGGCAAATTTATACAGTTAAAAGCATAGATAATCATGAAAACCTGGTTTCAAGCAGGTGTACTCAAACTTTTGACTGGTACTGTGTATATATATATATATATATATACACACACACACACACACACATGCATACCCATACATATGTGCATATTTTGGTTAGTTGCCTCTATTTTGGGTAAGTGTTTTTGATGCGCTGCTACACCTTGTTCTTCTGCATACACTCATAATAATTTAATTTCAGTGATCATCGCAAAAAAAACACTCAGTACTGTATCTACAGCTAAGCCCCACCCCTTGTTCACTGTATTTTTCACATATTTCTTTATAGACATGCTGTAACAGGGCGAGCAGCCCTGTACAGTGTTTATTTTAGAACAGGGTCTCCCCCTCCGCACCTGTGTTATTTTGTATTTGTTTATTATTTTGTATGATGGCTCAGTGGTGCATTTTTGTGTTATTATTTTAAAAATGTATTTATGGATAAATGACGGCGAACCGCTGTACGTTTTGTTTTGCAGCGTGGATGGGAAGCCCATCCACGTTAATAATTAAAACCCGTGCAGAAGGTGGCCATCTCCCGATTAGCAATAACTTAATCACTTAATTCGGGAGATAAAAAGCCTGCAGCTCTCCATGTTAGAGGTGGGTGTTGAGAGGATGAATGAGAGCGAGCGAGGAGTGAGAGAGGAGAAAGTAAATTTAAAAGAATAAGGATCCGTGAAGGCTACTGCCCAGCAGTACCTTAATTTATTTGTGGTCGTGATTTATTTTGTTTAATTGTTTTATTTCTGCTCTGCGAGCAAGTGTTTTTGTTTGTTTAAATATTTTATTTATTTTTTGTTTACTTTAAATAAAACGGCACCCGCGCCACTGCACCATACCTCTGTTTTTGTTGTGCTTTCTTCTGGTCTGGGTCACCGCAATTCTGTTTCCTGTCACACATGCATGCTGATAAATCCTCTCGTGATCACTCGTTTTATCTCCAAACTCCTCAATAATGCGATCCTAGTCATTATTTTATTATATAACATCTCAAAAAGCTCTGCAAATGTCCGTGATATTCTTTAAGCCCTGGATGCAGAAGCAGCTACCGCCTTTGTTATATCCGTGTTATCGCTGTAATGGGGCTATGAGAAACGCCCTTTTTTCAGTTTCATTCGGCTCCTGTCGGCCATTGAAAGGTTTTCACAGCTTTCTCCGGAGATAAAATGACTAGAGATCTGTGCTTTACGTCTTTTCGATGATGTTGGACAGGGTCCGACATTGGCCTGGAAAGGGAAAATTGTAATGTCGGACCTGGTCCGACATAGGACTGCAAAAGGTTAAGAATAGACTAGATGCTACCATGAACAATACCGTATAACCCTTTGTGACAAGCAGGCTGTAGTGGTGACGTCAGACCCAGAAGAAACATACAGTACTGCGAGGTAAAATGTGAATTGCGCTATTTAATAATGAACAAAATAAAAAGTTTTAAACAAAAACAGCACACGGCACTTGAGGTCAAAATAAACAACAAACAAAGCAGGCTAACACTAAACAAACAGTGGACAAACAGATAAACAAACACGGTGAGTCAAAATAAACAAACAAGTATCGTGCTTATCCTACCAGCATGCAATAACAATGGTTATGAATTACTATTGTTATCATTTATTACTTTATTTTATTCCTGCTCTCTCTCCCATTCACTAATCAACCCAGAGTGAGTGAAACATGTATCTATCTATACTGTTGTGCCAGGATTCAATTACTAATTCATTATTCACTTGTATGTTGGCACGTGAACTAATTTGTGCAATACTGTACTCACACATTATTACATACTTTAAATGCATGTGAAGTGTTTGTTCAATCCCTGTGCCTAAATACAACTACTGTACTGTATATATTTTAAATCACTCGTGCTACACAGACCCATTTATATCCCTTGCAGCAATATCTATACACCAACATTAACACTCCAGACACAACACATAACACATAAATACACACAGGCGCAGGCATCTGGCCACACCCTTCCTATGACCATAAGAAGATCTTTAGTTAGCCACATGGTGGCAGGGCAGTCAGTTTAGCCATGGATTCCCAGATGTTTAATTTCCCCTATTAACTTGGTTAGGTGTTTTTTGGACCACGCTTGCATCAAAGCAAGCAAGCATAGGTTGGCCGAAAGGCCTTTTCTTGTTCTAGAATTTATGTTCTATAAGAAGCAACATTCTCCAAGATCCAAACGCTTCAAGAAACTGCTTGCCAGTTGCTGATCCAGTTAGCCTACCAGTTCCAGACTTCCAGAGCCTAATCCTATAAATAACCTTCACGGCCATCTACTCTCTTCAGCTCGCAAACTCATGATGAATTCCTTAGCCCCCCGGACCCTTGCTTCATACAATTCAGGTTGCAAACTCCTTCAATCCTGTTCAGCTTACCATCTATCCTGCCACATTGTGTCTTCTGATCACTTTATGGTCTTCATCACACAGTGTCATAAAAAAAACTTCACCTCCAGCTAGCTACAATAAAAGCATACCTATCAGTCATTCAATTCAACCTAAGACTAAACGGAATGAACTGTCCTTCTCTCACTACCACAATCATTTTTATTATTACGTGGAATTCAAAAATCCTCCCCCAATCCTACCACAGCTTGTCTACCAATCACTTCAGTGTGTTATCTACACTAATTTCCAAGCTGAGAAATGGTAGTTTTTTCCCCTTACATGACCTGCTCATGGAAACTTTATGCATGATAGTGTTTTGGGTTTTTACGAACTAGAGAACTCACATGCTATTCTTCTTTCAATCCAGCAGCAAATCTTTCCATCAAGGACCTGTACATGACAGAGACTTACTTACTATCTTCTCCATCTCCACCTTACTTCATGTAGGTTTCTCTTCCACAAATTTTTCAGGCCATTCTTTCAGGATTGGAGCAGCCACTTCAGCAGCCAAAGCCAGACTTTCCCATCACTGGCCAAACACCTTGGCAGATGTGCCTCCAATGCTGTAAAACAGTATATTTAGAACTGCTTCAGAAAACATAGTTGTTGCTCAAAGAACTGCATCAGAAAACATAGCCATTAGAGTTTGAGGGGTTGGGTATATTTTATATCCATTTATGTTGTTCATTCCTGCACTTAAGTGAAGTTGGCAGATTCACTCAGTTTTGACCTTTGGGGGTGGGGGTGGTGTGGGGGCGTGGCTTCATCATGGTCCACACTGCTGATCCTGGCGTCATCAGATCAGTTCCTCTTTCAGAGGGTGGTAGATTTATTCACCCCTTAACAGGCAGGATCAGCGACAAATAGCACACAATCACTTCTCACCCATACAAGCAGATCCTGACATTGAATTACTTGGATTGCTGAGCTTTGGGGGAGTTTACTAAGCACCCCATCATGGTATATTTTATGTTTTCTCTTGTTCAACTCTACAGTATATGAGCCATTCATGAATAGCAGCATCCTAAGAGAATGGCTTCCATGTTGGTGTAGTGGGACATAGGTTTCAATGAAAGAGTCAGCTTGTTTCCCAGCACCTAGTACTACTATATACATTTAATGGAGACAGTGGAATTTCAAATAATGTAGTAGACTGACATCAAGTACCGTAAAACTTTACGTACTGTCCCCCCAGCGTTTATTTACAAAAATCTTTGTTCCCTACTGGGTATTCAAACACACCAGTACTCACATTAGAAGGCATGGAAACAGCAGGCACAATACATGGTAATGTTTTTACAAAACTACACAGTATATGTATCTTGCAAACATTGATTAAAACAAATAAAATTGTGAAACAAAATACAGTAGCCTCAATGCCAAGTTTCATTTCCCCTGCATATCGCTATCCATTCCTGAGATAAGACCTCAGTGGCAAAATATCACTACCCTAATATTTTGTTGCTGCTGCTGTGGTCCACCTGGCTGTAAACCAACCAAAAACCAGTTTTGAGTTTGCATCACATGTCACATGTTATGAAACCAAAAGCATTGATAAGGAACATGGAGCACAACAAATATATTTAAACGTCACTCATGTGTATGTGCTAGAGAAACACTGCGATGCAGATGTATGTCTAGGCCTTCAGGGGTGGTCAAGTAACAGTTTTAGTATTGGCATATTGGTATGTTTTGGAAGCAGACAGTTACTGTTTAATAGTGGTAATAGTGGTAAGTGGTATATTTAGGTTTTTAGCTTTTCTTTGTACCCATTGCTTGATTTATGAAGGTCAACAACCATTTGTCTCTTTTCATTTGTGTGTTCTTTACCTTTCCCCATGGTGATGGATGACAAATAGATTTTACATGCGTCTTACCTCATTTTTATACCCCAGTGAAACAGGAAGCCATGGAAGACCACAAAACAGTTCCTTAAGACTGAGACGTACTTAAAAAAAAAAGTAGAATGTTAATGCAGATTTAATTTTATTTGATTTTATTTATAAGAATTTTTAGGGGTGCCAATAATTTTGACACCTATCTTTATGAGAAAAAAAAAATTACTTGTTAAAAATAAACGTTCTCTCTGAGCAATTGCATTAGTATAAAAGAATCTAGTTTTCCCATATTTTTGAGCATAAAATATAGCTCATTACCTGTGTTGTTTATTTTATACAGCCTTTTTTGCTCATCTTTATCAAGGGTGCCAATAATTTTGGAGGTGCCTATATATATATATATATATATATATATATATATATATATATATATATATATATATATATATATATATATATATATACACACACACACACACACACAGTTAAAAAAGCGATATTAATAGCAATGATTCTGACATTGCTCAATTAAATATGTAATACATGTGAAAATAAAAAAATAAATCAAAATGGACACAATTTAACCCAAAGTTCCCATAATGTAGATTCTGTTTTCAGTGTGCTCTTTACATTGTGTTACTAAACTGTGGTGCAATTGTTTAATACTTCGGTTCTTTGCAAACAAGGTGTTGAGGTAACTATTGTGATTAAATGAGGACAATAAATAAAACAATTGATATATATAGTTATTATATACCAATTTCCTGTGACACTGTGTTGTTTTGAGAAGCTAAATACTGTGAATGAGGATGCAAATCAGTCAGTATTGCTTTATGAAATGTATAATATACAGCTGCTTCTCTGTTATTTTATCATTGCTTTTAATGTATTTGCCTTTAACAGCCTCTTTTCAAATCAGGGTGCTTCAATACTATTTTTTTTTGTCTCAGATAATAATTAGACATATTGTAGTTGAAATGTTCTATTTCAAATCTGATAAAACATTTTAAAATGACAAGGGCTGGTACAATAGGGCTGTGTCTATTCATTACAGCTTGATGATGGCTGTGTCTGTTACTACAGCTTGATGAAGGCAATCTGCCCGAAACATTGCTCTGTTTTTAACTTTGTCCCTTTTTAAATAATAGATAATTACGAATGGAAATTTGATCTACAATCAATTATGTTGTTACACCTCTGCATGCATCAATCATGTACACTTGTATACAAATTTGTATTGTGCAATAACCAATGCATTACTTTATTTACCACCATATTTATTCAGGTATACAAGTTCCAAAACCATCCTTAGCCTGTATCTGGTAAAGTAAAGGGATTTCACCTTCTCACTCTTGTTTTGAAGACTTTTACTAAACCAATGTATTCTATAGATTGGGTCCTAGGTAGGACGATTACCGAGTACTACGGTATAAACGACATTGAATTCCTACAATACTACTTATTGTGTCATTTTTAAAAATACTGTTAGTTTCAATAAAAATCTTAACATTCGGTAACTGTGATAATGAAAAATGGTACAGTGTGTGTTTCACGCTATCATTTTATTTAATTAAAAATCTTGTGAGATTTCAATTGATTCACTTTCAAAAGGATCTGTACTTCCATCCAAAGTGAAAGTTAAGACGAAACATGCAGCTGGGAGCCAGCGCCATGGATCAACCGCAAACCGAGGGAGAACATGTGAGTGAAGCAGATCTTTCAAATCCTGCAGTTGCAGAGGATGAAGAAGCGGGACTTGCACCTAAAATAAAAAGATGGTACTCTCAAGTTTGGGATTATTTTGGTTTTTTGAAAAAATTAAAAAGGAGAGCCATTTGGAGATGGAATGCCAATTTGTGTGGCTTGTAAAAAGTGAGTTGCAGCCAAAATGGGGAACACTTCTAACCTGTTCGCTTATTTTAGAGAACACCACCCAGAAAGTTACGCTGTTGCAAAAGGCCAGAAAAAAACTGCAGGAGTCCAGGAAAAAAAAACTGTCTATTGATCTCCCTATCAAACTGAATAATAATAATAATGTGAGAGTGGGTATTTATTACACATTGATCAATGAAACATGTTTTATTTAATCAGAAATGGGCTTTTATTTTCTTGTACAGTTACCGTCTCTTGCACAGTTCAGCTTTCTTTATCTCGCCATCTTAGATCTCTCACATCAGAATAAAAGGAAGTAACGTCCTGTCAATGTAATGCAGTAAACTAAGCAATTCTACCTTTAGAGTGAGTCCCCATAGTGAAACCCATAAGGCTTATATTACAAAAATAAAAGTTACTGATTCTATTACATATAAAATAGGAGTAAAACAAAGTAAATATGGTTAAATAATAATAATAATAATAATAATAATAATAATAATAATAATAATAATAATAATAATAATAACCTTTATTTTTATATAGCGCCTTTCATAGTGGTCCACCATTACAAAGAGCTTTACCAGATACGAGATTAGAGTGTGAACTATGCATCAGCTGCAGTCACTTACAAGAATGTCTCGCCCAAAAGACAAAGAGCTTAAGTGACTTACTCAGGCTCACACAATGTGTCGGTGACTGAACTAAGATTTGATCCGGGTACTTCCTGGTTACAAGCCAGTTTCTTTAACCACACAGCCTCCTATATCACTACTGCTACTCGTTGTTCATAATCATATTCTGCTATACAATAATATTAAACATTGAAATGCAGTTAATTCATATTTATAATCATTATTTTTTTGCTTAATGTGACCTTCTTAAATCTATGTTAGAATTATTTCATGGAATTTAATTACTTTAAACGTTCACTTATAGTATTGTGCAAATGTACAAAGTAGTTTTACTTTGGGGCAATAAAAATGTTATATATAAGTAAATTACTTGTATGTAATAAGTACAAATATGTAATATTTTAGAAATGTGTATTTGTGTGTGTGATAGCTAATTATATTTTTTTTTTGTTATTGAGTCCTTATGTAAAAAAAAAAAAAAAAAAAAACTATTTATATTTATATTTTTCCACTATAATTAAAATACACTTTGTAGTTTATAAGGATATCCAATGTAAAGTTGTACATGTATTTTCAGTGGGGTTTTTTTTTTGTTTTGTTTTGTTTTGTTTTGTTTTTATATATAGTTAATTGAGAAATAATATATATTGATTTCTAGGCAGACAGAGCAAATCCAGATGCAGATTTGGGATTGTAGAATGTTCAGCAACGGTGCAGCAGCCAGCTTACCATTTTGTAAAGTTTAGGAAGAGGTCAGAAATATGATTTTAATTCCAAGCAGGCTAAGGAGATCAACAAAGCTGTAGCTGAGTTTATTGCAAGGGACATGATTCCCATTTATACAGTGGAGAAGCCAGGTTTCAGAAATCTTTTGAAAAAGCTAAATCTCCGATAAGTCCTTCCAGGTCGTATCCACTTTATTGAGACAAAACTTCCTTGCATTTATGAGTCATTAAGAAAGGAAGTCAAAGAACGGTTTTCTCAAAGGGCTAATTATGCTGCAACTTTAGATGGAGAACCGTACAGGAGCTTAACTGTTCATACCATTGATGAAGACTGGTGTCTTCACTGTGATTGTCTTGAAACCATGCCTGTTCCTGAAAAACACACTGCAGAAAATATATGTGAAGCTTTTGAAGATATCTTGCAGGAGTGGTCACTTGACAAAAACAAACACAGCTGTCACTGCCGAGAATGAATCAAATAATGTCAAAGCCTTCGTCACCATTTCCAGGAATGAGCTGCTTTGGTCAAAATTTAAATCTTGCTGTGAACAAAAGTCCTTAAAATCAGGGAAGTGGAAGATGCTGTTAAGATCTGTAGAAACATGTTCTCTTCATTCAGCAGGAGTTGGATAAAGAAGAGGGAACCTCAAGAAGCAAAAGGAGCAAGGTGTTGCACAGCATTGGTTAATTGGAGATGATGTATCTTGCTGGGGTTCCACCAATTAACGCTTTTTAGAGCAGCAGGGGTCAATTTTTGCAGTCCTGGCAATGGATCAGACATCATGGAAATAGACACATTAGATGTCTTAGAAGATACTGCCAAGGTTTTGGGGCCAGTTAACAACTTTACAGACTCTCTTCCAGGAGAGTCTCATGTCACAGTTTCAGCAGTCAGACCAGTTCTAAATATCCTGGAAAACATTCTTTCAACAAACGAAGAAGATTGGCTTTTGGTTTTACAGATGAAAACTTCCAGAAAAAAAAAAATCTACTTTTACAGATATAAATTTGCTATTGCCAGTTAATCAGTGTTGCATCTTTCTTAGACCCCAGGTTTAAGAACAAATTTCTGCAAGAAGTGGCCACAGTAGCGAATTGGTCAGGGATATGGCTCCTGCCACTCTTAACAGGGACAACACAGCAGCTAGTGCCTCAAAATCAAAACACAAATCAAAGGGACTTGGGGCACTACTAAGGAAATGTTCTAATACTGATGTCTCCAATTCCCACCCATCAGATTTTGAACAGGCAGTGAAAGCTGAAATAGTCATCTATAAATCACTGCCTTCTGAGGATGTTGAAGGGAATCCCCTAGAATGGTGGAAGGCAAATCAGTGGCAGTTTTGTTTGCAGACTAAACTAGTAAAAAAAAATACTGTACCTCTGCATCTCTGCTTCAAGTGTCTCCTCTGAGAAGGTGTTTTGCTCTGGAGTTAACACATTCTCACACCATTGTGTAACGGTTTGGATTCTGAAAATAGATAAATAGATTATAGATAAATAAATTTTAAATGAACTGAAAAGTTGGAACAATGGACTTTGGAGCGGTGCCTGACCCTTTTATTTATTTATTTTTTAATTGACACAAAAACGACAAAAAAATCTTTCAAAAAAAGATTGAAATGAGCGTAATTTGTTCAATTATTTTATTTAAAATAAAAATGTGCAGCAGCGCTTTCACCTGTAGTACTTGTCTGTGTCTCTGCCACCTTCCTCTTAAAGCATCCTGTGCACTAATATTAAGTTTATGATGCATTTAACAACACGTCTATATGTATATACAACAGAATACAAAAGTTGATCAAACGATCATAATAAAATAAAATATTAAAATACCTAAATTTCACTTGGATTGAAGCTTAAGAAAACAAGTACAGCAAGTGGACATTACAGCAACAATTAAAAAAAAAAAAAGTTTTCAAAGAAACAACTGTTTCTTAATGTTTTCATTATTTTAATGTTTTAATGTTTTAATTTTTTATTTCATGAAGTTGATAAGATGTGATGGACCTAAATGATCACTTACTGATACCCTACTTTTAAACAGGAAAAAAGTACAGTAATTAAGTACACACTTTTTTTGTAGGTGCTAAAAGCAGACAAACCAGATTTTGCCAAAAATTAAAACCACTATTAAAGTATTAAAAATACTTTTGTATTACAGTTTTTTTTCAATTGCAATGGCAAAATTACCACTACTTTTATAACAGTAATCAAAATAGGTATCACAAACACCGAAACAATTCACACATTTGCAAAACGAGTCACACATTTCACCCCTTAACACACACAATGCAAAACCCTTAACAAGATCTACAACTCCCTTCATACAATTGCAATGCTAGAACACACAAGTTTAATTGGAGTGATTCGTCCCTGAAAATACAGGTATTATCTGCAGTTACCAATAAGTAGCATTCATTTATTTATTTAAACAAATAATCCACACCTGTAAACTCAATCAGCACTTCTGAATAAACATTTTTCACCTGTGAATGTTTTATTAAAAGTATATAAAAGTTAACTTAATCTTGCTTACAAGTTGCAGACTTTGTGGATTTGAAATGGCTGCTTGTGAGCGGAGAGAGAGAGAGAGAGAGAGAGAGAGAGAGAGAGAGAGAGAGAGAGAGAGAGAGAGAGAGAGAGAGACCGACCGACCGACCGACCGACCGACCGACCGACCGACCGACCTCAGCATATACTTGTTTCAAATGAAATGCGAGCAACAATAATTGATCACGTCATCAACCGGGGTGTGACAATGAGGGAAACTGGAACAATGTTTCAGCCAAATGTCGACTGTTCCTTCAATTATTTATACATATCACACTGAAAGTAAAACTACGTAAAAAAACGGTAAGTAAAACTAATTCTAATTGTACAAAATTACTCAAATTTCTACTTGCATTATTGTGATATATCCTTGTATGCTGTTACAGTATTGTATTTTGTCTCCATTATTTAGAATGGAAAGAAAATCTCCCAAGTGGCGGCCGTGGTCGCCATTTATCAGATGACCAAGAGATGGCCATTATCCATATGGTCCAGGCCAAAAATTATATTCGCATGCGAGAAATTCAGACCTGCATCAATGAAGATGAGGACATGTTCCAAGGAGTTCACAATGTGAGCTTGTCAACCATAGCCAGAGTGATCAAAAAGCATGGCCTCAGTATGAAATAAATTTACAGAGTGCCCTTTGAAAGAAACAGTGAGAGTGAAGAAATAGTGTTACCAGTAGGTTCCAGTAAGTTGAAATCCTTGATACAAAAGAGTACATGCCATTTAAAAGCAATTGATAATGTATTACTGTATAGAGTATATCATATTGCATGGAAATATAGGAATCACGATCTCAAAGTGATACTGTTCAGCAGTCAAACACTGTTCACACTTACATGGTACTCTTATACTGCCTGAAGTGAAGATGACAGGTTTGATACATGTGTCTGGATGGGATAGTAAGGTTGAGGTTTTATTGTGGTCTATTGGGGACAATAAAATTGGAAGGCATGGCTGATGTTCGCTATTTATTTTTTGTACACAGGCAATTATGGAGCTGGATGCCAGCATTCGACCTGTCAAATATATCTTCGAGGCAGGGTTCAACTTGTGCAAAGGGCGCCAGCGAGGCAGGCATAATTGGGCAGCATGCCACTGTGGACATCCTGGGACAGCGTGGAGGAAACCTCACCCTGTGTGCTGCTATAGGCCAAGATGGGATTCTTGCTTGCTGTTCAGTGATTGGTCCATATAATACTGACCAACTCCTTGCATTTCTTGATCTGCTTTGCGCTCCACTTGTTCAACCCAATGTGGACAACCAAAGAAACAATGAAAGAGGAGAGTCCACAGATTTTGCCATTGTATGGGACAATGTCAGCTTTCATGGCAGGTGCAGCTGTGGTTTGCGGATGATTTTTCATTACATTTTCTTCCACCATACCCCCCCCCCCCCCCCCCCTTCCTCAACCCAATTGAGGAGTTCTCCTGTTGGAGATGAAAGGTATACAATTGCCGCTTCTATGACAAGGTTACTGTTCTTCAGCCCATGGAGGCTGCCTGTGATGACATTGGGGCAGAAGCCTGTCAACGCTGGATATGTCACAGCAGGCATTTTTTCCCTCTGTGCATTGCCAGAGAGAATATCGGCTGTGATGTTGATGAAATAATGTGGCCAGAAATAATAATGTGGTGATGATGCTGAATGATGTTTACACTGTACATTCTTCACCAAATTGTAAATAAATTATTTCACTTTAATGCCTTTTCCTGTTATTTCTTATATTGTATATCTAAATATAAAAGGAGGAACATGCTAATAGGAACACAAATAATAATAGTATTGATAGTTCTGCAAGCAATGTTGCTATCTTCAGTTACATCCTTTGATGTATTGAGTTCAATATGTTTAAAAAAACACAAGTATTTTATTTTGGTTCAGTGGTTAATTGTAATGTCACCTTGTTTTAAATGTATTGATATGAGTATAACATAGCAAAGTGTGTATATGGATTTGACACACAATTTTGGAAATGTACGATGAGTTGTGCAAAGGTGCGATGTGTTTTGACCATTGTTTTCGGAGTACTGAAAGTTGTGCTTTAGCAAGTGCGAACTGTAAAGTCACCATTAATACCATGGTCCAAGACAGAGCATTTGGCTCAAGGCTGGACACTTTAAGCTGCGAGTTATTGGCATTGCTGGGTAAAGAAAGGTATGCGAGCACAAGGACACATTTTTGTCCAAGTTTTTTGTGGGCATTGTTTTGGATCAACTGACAGCCTGCAGAATTTTGAAGAAGTCATGTAATTCAAGTAAGAATCATTTGGCATCCTTGGTTTTTTATAGCAATGAATCTTTAAATCTGGCTTTTTATTACAAACCATTCTTCTTTGTAAAGTAAGGCTTATTTCTGGCTTGTTTAATTTCTGTATTTTAGTACATCATGTTACAAGTGGTGGGCAGATATGCATAATCTGTTTATTTGTTGTAGTACTATTAATTATGAAGTACTCTGAGATGACTGCTTTTAAGGGCACTGTACAAAATAAAGTTTATTATTATTATTATTATTATAAGTGGTGGGCAGATAGCCCGACGTAGCCGATCACATACATTTCTTTTTTGTTTTCTGTAATTTAAGACCTTCTTTGTTTAGTAATATTTTAGACATTAGTGTATTTTGTCTTTGTGTGTGCATTTCTATCTTTAGAAAGAATCACTTGCCTTTTCTTACAGTAGTTTTTTTTATGTGTGCTAACATTGTATTTTAGAGATTTCTTGATTGTGTTTGACATTATTTAGTGTGGTTTAACATTTGTCTACATTTTGAAATTCAGATGTTATTGATACTTGTAGTTTGCTTTCGTTTTGTAAGTCCTTTAGAATGGTTTAGTTATTATTTCAGATAGAGAAGAAAGCAGTTTGTGAGGTCGAAGTATTAGTTTTTGTCTTCAGTGTGATGCTGTAGGTTTCAAACGCTAAATCATAAGATCAGTATTATTAAATAAAATTTCTAGTAAAATTAGACAAACATGTTGAAGCTGACTGCAGTTCTGATATGCAAACTACAACTGCAATGAAACTGTACCTCACCAGCACGCTCTTTAAGAATGTGCTCTCCCACATCTTTGGGACTGGCCAGCCCAAAAGGAAAATATTAAAACATCACTGCTAAATGTGTTGCTTTTGTAAGTACAAATAATTATGAAAAAAAGTGTTTCTTGTGCTTTAAAATTCAACAGACATTGCCCAGGCCATTATTATTATTATTATTATTATTATTATTATTATTATTATTATTATTATATTCCAGTAAGAATGCTAGAATCCACCATTATTCATTGTGACCATTCCTTCCCAGTGTTCTTAAATTCCACCCAAAGCACCTCGGGTCTAACTATGTTGTATTTAATTGTTTAAAGTGATTTTCACATGACTGAGCAGTGTTGTAACATGGATCATTTACTGTGGTCCTTCACTTTAGCTTGAATAATGTAGCAATAAACAGATAGAACAATATAAAAATCAATGATCTGGTAATGTTTCACAGATGCTGGACACAAGAATCTTTTTAAGCTTTGATTGTTTTTTGTGTTCCACATCCTCCAATGCAATATGTGCATTCAGGGGCACCGCCACCAGGGGGGCCAATGGGGCCAGGGCCCCTGCACTTTTCCGACAAGAGGGGGAGAGTATTTAGTTTGGCCCCCTTAACTTTACTCTAATAAAGCTGCCAATTTTCTTTTTTTTTTTTATGTCCTCAGTGTAGCAACGTGGTGCTGTTGTATATTAACAGGTTTTTTTTCTTAACCCTCCTATTAGGTTTCAAGTCTATTTCACCTGACTATAGTTTCCAATTAGCTTAAATGCTATTTTTCTTTTCATTTTCGGTATAATATTTTATGATTTTTCTTAAGTTGGGGTAATAAACTTATACACAGAAAACAGAACCTTTGAGGTGACCAGTGGCATTTATCTATGTAGATTTGTGTGCAGGAATAAAACAAACTTCTTAATTTGTTATTTTATTATTATTAGATTTGTATTATTATCTCTGGAAATGGCTGCACCTGTTGTGGATATAATATATATATATATATATATATATATATATATATATATATATATATATATATATATATATATATATATATATATATATACAGCTCTGGAAAAAAAATTAAGAGACCACTGCAAAATTATCAGTTTCTCTGGTTTTACTATTTATAGGTATGTGTTTGGGTAAAATGGACATTTTTGTTTTATTCTATAAACTACTGACAACATTTCTCCCAAATTCCAAATAAAAATATTGTCATTTAGAGCATTTATTTGCAGAAAATGACAGTGTTGTCAGACCTCGAATAATGCAAAGAAAATAAGTTCATATTCATTTTTAAACAACACAATACTAATGTTTTAACTTAGGAAGAGTTCAGAAAAATATTTGGTGGAATAACCCTGATTTTCAAGACAGCTTTCATGCGTAATGCAAAGAAAATAAGTCTTTCACATTGATGTTGGGTGACTTTATGCCAACAAAAATTCAAGCAGCTACTTTGTTTAATGGCTTGTGACCATATCTTCCTTTGGATTCCAGAGGTTTTCAATGGGGTTCAGGTCTGGAGATTGGGCTGGCCATGATAGGGTCTTGATCTGGTGGTCCTCCAATCACAGCTTTGACCATGTGTGGCATGGAGCATTGTCCTCTCAATCCTCAGAGTTGGGGAACATTGTCAGAGCAGAAGGAAGCAAGTTTTCTTCCAGGACAACCTTGTACTTGGCTTGATTCATGCGTCATTCACAGACAAATCTGCCCGATTCCAGCCTTGCTGAAGCACCCCCAGATCATCACCGATCCTCCACCACATTTCACAGTGGGTGCGAGACACTGTGGCTTGTAGGCCTCTCCAAGTCTCCGTCTAACCATTAGACGACCAGGTGTTGGGCAAAGCTAAAAATTGGACTCATCAAAGATGACCTTACTCCAGTCCTCTACAGTCCAATCCTTATGGTCTTTTGCAAACCTCAGCCTGGCTCTTCTTTGCTTCTCATTGATGAACGGCTTTTTTCTAGCTTTGCACGACTTCAGCCCTGCCCCTAGAAGCCTGTTTCGAACCGTCCTCGCTGTGCACTTCACCCCAGCTTTTATTTGCCATTCTTTTTCTAGGTCATTTGATGTCATCCTATGGTTGCTGAGTGACATTCGAGTGAGTTGGCGGTCATCCTGGTCAGTGGAGAGTCTTTAAGCCCTCTGCCGGTCTGTAGCTTTGTTGTCCCCAGTGTGTGCTGCTTGACCTTGTTCTTATGAACCGCCGTCTTTGAAATTTTAAGGATGGAAGCAACCCGACGCTCGTTGTATCCCTCTGCTAGTAAAGCCAGAATTGAACCCTTCTTTTCCTCACTCGAAACTTTCCTTTTCAACTCTTTGGGCATGGTCAATAGTTATTTTTTGATTCCAATTACTTTTGAGGTACTACTAGCACTGTTTTGCCATCCAGCTGGTCCTATTGCAAGAGGATAGTGATGACCACAGGAGTGGTTTTTATACTTTTCCTCGATAAATAAGATTTGGTTCAGGTGATCCCCTAATCAGTTCCTCATTCAGTAGAATGAGGTGTGCCTGTGTTGGAATTCAAGACACTGGAATGGAATAGCTGCCATACATGTAGTAGTGCTGATTTAAGAAAAAATTTGCAGTGGTCTCTTAATTTTTTCCAGAGCTGTATATGCAGAGCCTAATTTTCTCAGTCAGTATTGCAACAACTGGTAAAGACATTCCTAAATGAGGAGTTCCCAGGTTGGCAGTCAAACAAAATTTAATCACAGTTCCTCGTCTAAAAGAGAGTAAAAGAGTAAAACCTTTGCAAATTAAAACATTTAATCAATTTAAGGCTGTTTTAATTAGTTTGAAATTACATTGGGTCAATATGACCCAAAACATAACAAATGTACCTAAATTCAGAACGTAATAGGAGGGTTAAACGGAGGTTAATTTAAATTAGAACTCACTTTCTATGGCTATGGGAAAGGAAAACAGAAGGGAACATAACAGTTTATTAGCTGGATGTGGCCAGATTGAATCAGCATAACCGGTCTGCATGACAGAAAGTGGATACCCACCAGAGTTTATTTAATCAGGTAATTTTTATTTTTTATTTTTTTTCTGTAGACCTTACAGTTCTATAATTAAAATAACTGATATAATTGTGCGAAGCAAATACTAATCGGTTCAGATTTAAACAGTGAGAGAAAGTAGCATGTAAGGGTTTGCATGACCACGTTTGTTTTATTGTTAAGAAACAAGCCTGTGGTAATCTATTTATTTAGATACGTGCGTGCAGTTTTGTATAAAATTAAACTGCACATTTTTTTTCAAAATAGCCTACAAAAGATATAGCACTGCTTTATGTCCCACGTTGTCCCTCTGATTTATTGTGCAACACAAGACGAACACCCTTAAGGACCTTCTTCATTTATAATCCAGGTCAAACTGGATTTAATCCAAGCAGTTGTTTCTTCACTTGTTTCGTTTGAATGGTAAATTACCCCAATCAACACCAATGACCCCCACCTGATTGATAGCACCTGGTTTCTGTGGAAAGCTGTTCAAATAATTGGTTCATGCAGCACTGAACCCCACCTCTGAAAAGTTTGATTTAATGTTTCCATATATTTTGTCGACTTTATATTGAATTTATCCACACCTTTATTTTTTAGTGACAAAAGATCGACAGAGGATTTCAGTTGAAGTCCATAGTGGAGTGGTCTATGGTGCATGATTTTATTTATTTTTGTTTTGGTAATGTATCAGTTCAATAAATGTTGATTGTCATTTCCAACATGTAAAACTGAAACATGCATTCATATGTCATAAACATGCATTCACTGTCATCAGTGGTAGCCTTTCATTCTTGAAAATGCCAAACACGATTGCAGCGTTGTAATAGGTGAAAAAATTAATACAAATAATTGCCTAATGCTAATGTTTTGATCTTATTAGAAACAATGTTAAAATGTTATTAATGGTTCTAAAGTAAAACTAAAATGGATCATTCACTTTGGTATTTGGCCTGGAAAACATTATTACTTACCTTGAAACTTGAGATGGGTTTGAAGATATTAGCACCATTTAGTGTGCATGATGAAGCGTGTTCCGTTGCCACTTCTGTAACTGCAGAAATATTCTACAATTCCAGTAATGCTATAGCCTTAGTGCAAGTCCACTTTGCCCATGCACTTATTTTGTGCACTTCAAAGAGAAAATAATGTGTTCTTGTTGATGTGTAGTGTAAAAGAGAAACGTTCTCAGTACACTTGAAGACAAAAATGTACTCAGTACGTCTGCAGTGTGAAAGAGAAATTATCTGATTAGGTTTCCCCTGGAAAGAGTTGAGTTCACTAGGTAAGTGTGCTGTACTCTGTACATTTACAAGTGTAGCCAGTGTGAAAGCGCCCTGAGAGGCACAACACACTTTAAAATAATATTTAGCATATTTATATACACTCTAGGTAAGTGTGCTGTACTCTGTACATTTACAAGAGACTAAATCAGTGTGATTTATATTACCTGTTACCTTTGTCATTCAATTTCTGTTGTTGTATGTAAAGTAAATATACTATAAAAATACTGATACTGAAATTAGTGGTTGCAGCTACGAGTCATAGACCCCTGATAATAAAATTGCGAAAAAACCTGCTGCTGCACTGGTATTATTTGTTTTTAAATTGTTACCAATGTTAAAATAATTAGAAGTTACCTAAATAAATAACTTGTTACATCATTACAGAACCCCCGACCCGCCCACATATTACCAGCAGTACCATGCTACTCATGATGTCATTTTATGTTCTGTACAGGTTCCATAGATAATCATACCTAAGCTACATTTTCATTTGTTGTTTGTCACTGAATGTAAAATACTGCAAATAAAATCAGAAACGTGACCAGAAATATAAATCTTTATGATTGTGTCTGTCCCTAACTGTTAGAGTCAACAGACTATACTACAATTTTATTTGGGGCAGTTTTACAGAAGTCCTTTACTATTAGTTCTGTGGATTGTAAAGTTCCACAGTCATGAGATACTATAATTATAAAATTTGTTTTTGAAACCTGATGAATTTGTGAATCAGCTGGGCACATGGCCCAGAAGGTACAGCCTGTGTGTCTGTGATTCTGCGGACTAGTTGTATTGGAGTCTTGGAACTCCCTTAAGTCAGTTTAAAATGAATGTGACCCAAGTCCAAAACTTTGGGGGCAGTATATAATCCCAATTATATTTCTATTTCAGTTTTACTTACGTTAATGGTTGTCAAGTTTGTAATCCCCACCCCCCACCCCCACCCAAAAGAAAAACAATATCTTTATATAGTACTGTGGAAGGGTGGTGGGCAATTCACTGACTAGGGATAGGACAGTATAAAATTTGCACAGTATGATAACCGTTAAAAAAAATACTGTGTTAACCTTAATATCATGGTATACAATACATCATGCAAGTTATAAAATAAATGAAGAAAGACTAACGTAAATCACTTAAATTGCTGTAATTCACAAAAAAAAAAAAAAGTATTTTAATACTAAAATGTGTTATTGGATTTATAGCTACACGTCACAACATTGCACAAGTAAGCTTCCAATGATTATTACACATGTGGAGTTTGTAAAAAAAAAAAAATTCTTCACTTACCTAAGAAAATTGGAACACTGTTATAACTTGTTTAAACAAAACTAAGTTGATAATAAGTAGGCTATCCTGCTGCAGTCGCGGTTCTGTGCTAACTTTAATTGAGATAGTCATGTTCTTATATTTGTGCCGTTCTGCATAGAATCGTGGAGATGCGCTGTAGACATCACTCAACACCCATATAGCCCAGCACAGCTTTGAAATGTTACTGCGGGATGCTGGCTGCAGCTGTGAACCAAAGGGACAATGCAAAGATCACGAGTGACCTGCTAATCATAATGCAAATAACCACTAAAAAACTACTGCTGCCACCTTGTTAGCGGAGGCAAACGACATTTTATTATACAATTAAGCCATGAACAGCCTTGTCATCGCTATATAAAATAAATCTATCAATCATTTAAACAAACACAATGTACTAAATCCGTGATAAGTGATGTATCATTTTACCATAAAATTAATTACATCAAACTGACTGTTGATAATTCAGACAAATGTAAATATAGCATGTTGAAAATGTATGCTGTGCTGCTAGGTTTGGAGAAGACATTTCTCTAAAAGCTGCATGTGACGTCAGAAAGACAGCAGCTAAGAGCAGCCAGCACAGCAGCTCTGGGTAACAGAATGCAGCAATTAAAACATGTATTTTGTGTCGTTGACAGTTTCCTTCAAAACCATTGTCAAAATAAACAGTGTCAGTTCACAAAAAGATCTTCCTAAGACACTTTGCTAAAGCTGTAAAGCTGAAAGTACCATTGCTTGATTTATAAGAAGAGTGTTTGCAGTTGAAAAATGCATTAACCATTGTATAAAGAAATAACTGTACTGTAGAATAAAAGGAAAGGTATTACTACTGTAATGTCCCTAAACCAAAAAACCAGTATACCAACCCATCCCTATCACTGACAC
This sequence comes from Polyodon spathula, assembly GCF_017654505.1. Lineage (NCBI taxonomy): Eukaryota > Metazoa > Chordata > Actinopteri > Acipenseriformes > Polyodontidae > Polyodon > Polyodon spathula. The sequence continues at coordinate 20,302,452 of NC_054554.1, read as the reverse complement.
ACAGGAGACAGAAGAATGTACTTTAAACACAGCACAGGTGCCCAGTTCTATTTATTTATGTTTTTTTGAGCTGGTAATGATTTATTTTAGCCCACAGAGGGCACTGTTGCCCATGGCCTGAGCAGGGTTGTCCGGGTTTTTTGCTGGCCGAGGGCGACAGCTCTGGATCGTGTTAGCCGTTTAGTAATAAACAAACAAACAGTACCTTTAGAGAGACAGACAAAACACTCAAGGTAATAATCACAGTATCAGTCCTTCACATAAACATCACAAGGAACAGATCTCCTCACTATGTCCCTTTTATATACAGTCAACCATGACCCTTTGGTTAACAAGTGCACCGCTTCTTCAATCCGCAAATGCCACACTGTTAACCTTCTGGGTCAATGATTTAGTGTACGGCATCTCAGTCCTCTTCTAGATGGCCGACTTCCACCTAACCCTGGGAATTAACTGTCGAACCATCCAGTCCAAGGTAATCTGTTCCCTTTACTCTGTGCCCTCACAGGCTGTGAAGGCGATCCAAACACCAAGAATCATTCAATCTTTGTCACAATCACCCAGGAATAATGTATACCGAGCATCAAAAGAAACTTCACTACTATAACACATACATTTTCGAAAAAAATAAGGTGTATAAATGGACATTGAAGAAATGTTTTTGGTTTCTTTTTAAACACTTGATAATTCATCCTTGACCATGCCATGCTTGAGTGACTGTGACTGAAGCATATGCACTTAATCTCCTAGTGAGACAGTTGATTGGACACTGGATATGGCATGATTTATGCTGTTGAATTGCAAGCTTGAATAAAAGCTTTTTGCAGCATCTTCTAGTCTTCCAGCAGTTCCGCTCCTCCCACCTACCCACCCTTTCTTAGTTTGTGATGGGGAGTGTCCCTGACTGGTCATGTGTCAGAGAGACATGTCGCTGTCTGGGTATTGTAACCTGATTCAAATCTACCAATGGCAGGAGAGAGAGTACATCTGTTTCAAAGCTTGTCCCAGTTATGATCAGGTCAGACTGATTGTCGACTTTTGGGGGCTCTGTTCATGCTTATCCTGTTTCCCAATATTACCTGTTTTTTTTTTTTTTTCTAATTTAGTTGGTGCCAGTTTTTTACCCTGGTTTTTCTCCCCAATTTTGTATGACCAATTATTATCCATTTCCTTGGCTCATGTGGAGTGCTTTTACTAGATGCGCCACTCCAGAGCTTTTGTTTTGATTTTAGTTTGGCGATTACTCCTGTTGTGGAGATATGATCTCACTAAACTCTGGGAGGTTTCCTTCTTCCACCGTGGGTTGCTAACAGGTTCCCCTCCTGTTGGCTGCTTGTGAGGCACAACTTTCTTTGTGTTTCCACACGATCTGTGCTATTTTTCTAATTTCTTGGCTGCTCGTGTGGCCATAATCTACAAGTAGCATAAGGTTTTCCCTGTCTGCAGAAAACAAGTTAGCAATAATCAATCTTTTAAAGAAAATGTCCTCTTCCATTCCTGGATAATTTTGTCAAGAAAAATACATGTTTCTCAACCTTTTCTAATAATTCCTGGGACACTCATTCTCTTTTTGCCTGATCTGCAATGCAGCCCTCTCATTAGCGACTCTCTCCAAGTTGACTGAGAACTCTAATCAGGGCTTGACACAGCTGTGTAAAGTTATCAGGAATTTCTAGCTTCTGCCTAAAAATTCATCCACGTAGTGTAGGGTCACTCATGATTCAAAAGAGATGCGATTTTTCAAGCTCTGTATCTTTTGGCATAAACTGCAGGGCAAAATTCTAATCTTTAAATGTACGCTGCTATGCTATGTGGATTTGAGGGAACAAATGTTTCTAGCCAATTCTTTCACTTGTTGCCAATCTAAGCTTGGATCCCCTTCTCTATGAGGTAGTCTGACCAGCGAGCGGAAGAATGGACAGGCTGAAATCAATTTCGCCGTGGTCTGTCATGCTGCTACCAGTAGAATTTGCTGTTATGCGAGAATGTCTCCCAGGCTGACAGCAAGAGATCAACATTTACTGGGAATGATGGGATTTGTTTGAGAGATGCTGCAAGGCAGGAAGATTGAAAATCATTCCCCTTTTCTTGTACGTCTTTTGACCGCAGAGGGTCAGTCTGTTTAACACAGCTGTTTCTCATTGTTTGCACTCTGTTTGGCAAAGTAAGCTGATCTCAAAGACTGCTTTGCTTCGATCACAGTACACAGTGACTTTTGCAGACTATCTCTCTGATTTACCAATGCGTCAAACTTGTTTTCCAAAGCATTTTTTTCACAGACCACCAATAAATATTTCAAATTTAACTAATCTCTCTCCTGAATTATCACCTCACTGATTCAGGTATAATTAAAACTTCTACTTCTTTTGCAGTTGTTATTTCAAACATATTAGTTTGTTCACACTCAACATTTTTAGCTTTCGTTAACTCCTTTAGAGTAAATGTCAACTGCTTCGACCATTTCCACCTCCTATCCGAACCCAGGATCTAATTTTTAACAATTTTGGACAGCGTTTCTTTAATACCTATCACAAAGACGGCTGTAGTGGGTGACGTCTGACCAGAGACAGGGACCATCACAGAAAAGACAAAGACGTGGAGTCTGGTGAAGCTGAGTGCGCTCAGCATTTAATAATTAAACAGACAGAAAATAAAAGGTTTTAAAGACAAACAAAACACGGCACTGGTAGCCAAAACAAAGAGACAAACAAAACTGACTACACAGACAAACATGGTGAGCTGTTATTATTATAACTATTACCTCCATCTCCAATCCCGTTCTCCACTCATCGAACACACAAGCCCGAGTGAGTGACAACATGCTGCTTTTATACAGTTGTACCGAGACTCGATTGCTAATCAATCATTCAATTGGAGTCTTGGTTAAACTGCACGTGAATTTATTTAGTGCAATTCCCCGTGCTCACATATTATTACATTTTACCTGCTCGTGAAGTGCTGTGCAATCCTCATGCCTAAATACAAATATACATTTTAAACACTTGTACTCATTATCCGTATTATATCCAGTGTACCAACTGTAATACACCAATATTAACAAAGCAGTACCAGCAACATAATTATATCTAATTACTTTCAACCAAAATCTACTTGCAGTTGATTTAGTGTGCACAGTATAACTCACACACAGACATCAGATTTGGCAGAAAAAGCAGGCCACGCTCAGTCTCTCTGTCGACTCAGTTTGTGAGAGGAGTAGTACCATTTCATTTTTGTATTTGAACGTGTGTTTAAGAAATTTCTATTGTCAATGGAATCCAGTTAATTTCAGTCTATGATCTCCCAGAAGAGCCTCCAAAATGTAGTGAATTAGGTATACAATTTATTTAAATATAAAATGTAGTCTCTAGTCACCCTCTCAGGGACGTCACATAAGAAATGAGATATACCATATTTAAGTCCTGGATCATGTAAATCTCAGATTCCCGTGACAATAACTGACATTCACACAATGTTGCAGAAATATAAAAATAGTTTAAGAATAAAAAGGTGTGCACAACTAATCTAATATTACAGAAAGGAAAAGCTATTAGAGATATGCGTGAATAGTATACAGTTCATTGATTTCATAGTCAAACAATTACAATGACCATAATGTCATTAGCTTACATGGTTAATATACTAATATTAAAAATGTCTACTTTGCATTAGTTTCTTCAATACCCATTCAATTTCATTGTAATTCATATCAATATGCGCTGAATCCAACATTCAAGTACCTAATTTAGCAAATTAGTTTTATAGTGCTAATTTAGTTTAGTCGTGATGTACAAACTAATAGTGTTATCAACCTCAATTGATTATATATTCAAAATGAACTCAGGAATGGGGCAATGATAAAATTCTCTGCATCTATGACTTTGGAGTTGCATATCTCAGCAAACAAAATACTTTTCGTACACACTCTAAACAGGAAGTTATATTCCAAGAACAGTTTATCCACTAAATGGATAGCATTTGCTAAAGTTAATTTCTCGAGTCAGAGTATTTAATATGCTATTCACAATGCATTGCAATTTGAAAGTTATGTGGTTCTGTCACAAAGACGGCCAAGTGGGCGGCGTCAGAACCAGGAAGGAATGAAATATACAAAGACGATGATGTGAAATGAAATGATGAAGACGCCTGTTGGCGCCGGTTTATTACAAAATAAAAGGTTTAAACATACACGAAAACACAGGACACGGCACTCTACGCCAAAATAAATAGACAAACAAAAACAGACTAAACTTAACAAAACGGTGCACGGACAGACACTGACAAACACGGTGAGCAGATACTTTCTGTTATTATTATTATTATTATTATTATTATTATTATTATTATTATTATTATTACTACTATACTTATTTCCTCCGTCTCCAATCCCGTTCTCCGCTCACCGAACACCCAACCCCCAGTATGTGACAACGTGCATCTATATATACTATTGTGCTGGGATTCAATTACCAATTAATTATTCACTTGAATCCCAGCACGTGAATTAATAAAGTGCAATTCCCCGTGCTCACATATTACTACATTTTACTTGCACGTGAAGTGCTGTGCAATCCTCGTGCCTAAATACACATATACATTTTTAAACACTCGTGTTACACAGACCCGTTTATATCCCGTGTACCAATGTCTATACACCAACATTTAAACACACCACACGCAACACATAACAGATAATATACACAGGGGCGGGCACTTTGTTACAGGTTCGTAGAAGTGTTCTTGTTGCAATTCTTCTGTGCAGCTAGTACATGACCTTAGGCCCAGCTGCTGTCTATGCTTCTGTCCGTTTTGTGGAGCGACGTGGAAACCAAGACCCGTTTTCAGATCAAAGCAGAGTCCTGTTTATTGTTTCAGCCTCTGATAAGGCAAAGAGTTAGGGCTCATTTCAAAGCTGATTTCAGCCTTCTCAGAGAATTATTTTAGCCATTCTTCAGAACATTGGTTCTCTATGCCTTCTGTGAATTCAAGCACTCATGCTCCCATGACTTCAGAAACTTTCTGCAGAGCAGTTTAGCTTCCACCTCGTTCCTCCAAACTCCAAGCCACTTCCTCTCAGCATGACTTTCTCTTGCCTGGAGCCTTGTTTCTCCTGTGGGGAGCTTCCTTAGTGCAGGAAGCATGAGTTTTGAAAGTCGCACGACTGCTTTTTTTGTTCTCTCCAACCCTGTGATTGGTTAGTTTGTTTATTTTGGGCTGTTCACGAGCCCATGTCGGGTGTATCCGGACAGCTGTTTTGCCCCCTGTCAGCTGGATTTATGAGATGGGCTGTTTTCTGTCTGAGGTGTCAAAGCACCCAAAACTGTCTGGCTTGCCTTGTGCGTCGGCGTCAAATGATTCATTCAGCGATGGGTGTGGGGGCCTTTTAAAAAACATTCTTCTGTCACTGGGGAAGTTTGTGGCCAGAATCCAAGTAGACAGAGAATGGCTTAGAATCCCCCCCTCTATATATTTCAATTCTGTTAATTTCAAACACAGAAATTATATTATGACGCACTCTGACGCTACAGTACACTGATATACCCGACATTGTTCATTTGTAATGTCTCGACATTAATAAAGCAACTACAATGTAGTATTACAACTACTTTTGAGATGGGATAATTTCACAAATCTGATGGACCCCTGGGACCAATTCAATCGGATATGACAGGTTCTACTGTAGTTTATGCATTTATCTTATAGAAGTAGAGTGCATTTATATTATCATCTTGTACCTTGTATTTAAATTTTACCTGATCTTCCCAAGAGGCAATAGACACATTTGACACATCCTGGCTAAAGCCAGAATAAAAGAAAAGAAAATCATTGACCTATTCATTGACATATTCTGTATGACTGATGCCATCTGCATAAATCCAAATACAATTATTGGTTTCCGAGTAAGAGTACGAGTAATGGGTTCTGTGCACACCCCTACAATATGCAATTTATTTGTATTGAGCTTTTGTGCTTTGTTCTTTTATACTTGCTTTCAGAACACAACCCGTTAAAGTCCACCACCTTCTAAACCGGTTTCTTGTTTCCTATTAGGTTTTTCATTATTGTCTCTATTCTAAGAGCACCTTTGGTCGACTCTAATGTACAAGGCAATATCCGAGAAACCTTGACCGTAATTCCAGGTCATATCCTTTTTTTGCTGTTGAAACAATACCTAGCCAACCAATTATAAAGTGCAAATCCTCTGTAATGTAGCTTTGCTTGTACAGCTCCCACACCATGGCAGGTCTTATTTCCATACTAATGGAGTAAGGAACAGATGGTGCAACATATTCTGAAAAGCTTTGTATAAAAGCTACCCAGTTCACAAATTGTGTCCCACATTTTTTTATGTAAGCACTAATTAATGGGTTGCAATGCCCTTTGTGAACGTTTTAATGTATAAAAGCAATATGTATGTCTGTCTTCTTTTTCAGCTCAGCAAAATTCACCAAAAATCAATGAAGGTTGGTGGGCTTACAAAGAGGTTGTCCAAGGGAGCTTTGTTCCAGGTACGATTTCATGTATTTTGCTTGTGAATTTATCTGCTGATAAACATGTTACAGAAAAGAAGCCACTAAAGCAGTGAGCATTAAATATAGAATTGGAGAGTAAGATCAATTTGATGATCCTCTGAGGAGGTATACAAATCATGAGTTACTATTTGGTGCATAAGTCGCTCACTACTGTATGTGTAATTGGTTGCACATTAAGACAATAGTAGAATAATTGTTTGTATGTTTTCTCTGGAATAATCATTTGAAATGGTACAACAAAAATATCTATAGTCCTTCTATTGACCATGGCAATGAGTTATGTTCTAAATTTGAACCGGTCAGCAAGGGCAAAGTATATAATCATTTAACGCAAGTTAGTGTTACTAAAAAAGCAGGTGCAAATGGGATAGAACCAGAATTCTTTAAGTTTGCTGCTTACACTTTGAATAGTCCACTATTCAAAATTAAAAGTTAATTAACATGTCACTGGTGTCTGGTGAAATGCCTCATCAGTTGATATAATAGCTATAATATCTCCCATCTTAAAGTTGGGATTGTTACTGTCCTTGTCAATTATAGGCCAATATCTGTCTTACCAGTTCTATCATAATTGAAAGAATTGTCCAAATTCAACTGACTGATTGTTTAACAAATCATTTAACTAATTGCCAATCTGGTTTTAGAAAAGCTCATTCGACAAACAGAATTGCTGAAGTTAACAAATGATATATACCGAGCTACAGAGAAAAAGAAAATAACTGGTGTAATCTTTATTGACTTCGAAGACCTTTGATTTAGTTAATCATAAGATATTTTAAATCACCCAGCTACCCATTTATTTTGGCAATTTACATGTTAAACATGCTCACTTTTTGCAGATTTTTCATTCTTAGCTCTAAAATAAGCAATTTGGACAGTTTTCAAAACAATTGCTATATATATATATATATATATATATATATATATATATATATATATATATATATATAAATATATAAATATATATTATTTTTATTGTGATTATGATAAACGGAAATAAGGTATTTCAATAGAACTTAAGCAAAAACAACAACATTTTTTCCAATGGCAGCATTATATTAGTATAAATAATATAATATGTTATAATACATAACAGGTATATCACTTTATAGAAATTATTTTTGAGTGATAGATTTCAAAGCAGACACACTTCAAACGCTCAATGTTAACATCTTTACCTAGCACATATACACATCATTTTCAATCACGCCATACAGTATCTTGCCGTTTCATAGCACTGTTTTATTAATTATTATCTGTGAAGTGTAGGTACAATAAATAAATAGGTTGTTTTGACCAGAACCAAACCTGACAAGGCTTCCTTACAACCTGTAATACCAACAAATAAATAAAGAAATGTCCTTGTTGTATTATCTGTAGACACAGAGGCATCCATTTTTCATTCAGCTGGGTATATACAGTCAATGGTCTGCAGAAAAAGTTCTGTAAATATGTATGCGGTTGACACAGGTTTACTGTAGCTCTGACAATGTCCATGATTTTACTAAGACACTACAGATTTTTTTTTTTTTTAACTTCAAGATTGGTTTGTTAAATATGGTTTGATTTTAAATTTAAACAAAAAAAGGGCAAATATCATGTTATTTGGTTTAGAGAAAATGATACAAAACAAATTCCAATTTTATTATTGTTACTTGTAATATACCTTTAGAGAGACTCCTTCCTTTAAAATATTTAAGTGTCAGATTGATAGAAGTCTTAAATTTGAAAAAAAAAAAAAAATGTAGTAAAATTGGGAGAAAACTCAGATTGCTGCATGGCCAGTGTCATTGCTTAAATTTTACATCAAGGTTTAAAATTAGCTAAACAACTTTTGTTTCCTATTCTGCTCTAAATTGATGCTATTTATATGATTGCTTTCACTGGAATCAGATTCTTTTTAAAAGGGGCGCTTAAACTATCTGTTTGAGTAATCTATTCCAGGAGTTTACCTGTGATTACAGCTTACGAAATGTTTGTGGTACCAAATATTTTAAAATACTGTTGGTAAGAAGTGCTACTGGAAGGAAATCTTTTGCTGCAGTTTCAGATTGGAATGCATAGGACTTAGATCAGAAATTTCCCACCATCAATTAAAAAAAAAATGTTGTTTCATGATCTGAAGAAGCCCTGTGTATGTATATGATGGTGTGTATAGTTTTAAATGTGTATTCATGTGTTTTATGCGATTGTACTTTGCTGCTGTTGGATGCCGTTGTAAACAAGATAATTATAGCGCTCATGGCCTTTTTCCAGTAACATTTTTTAATCTAAAATAAATCTATATACCATTTAGATTGCAAACAGGAAGAGATGAGCTACATTTTAAATAGATTTGCTACTTCTAGAAATGTATCAAAAGAATATTTGCATGGTAATTGGTTGTTCATTTTGTTTGCTATTTTAAAAAAAATACATTTATATCCATGGTAACTGCCCTCTAATATGTAATCCTATTGGTCAAAAAGAATTCCATTTTTGCTATGAATGTGTAGTGAGAAAGTGACGGGGTACATCCTGCCTCTGTGTTTTTGTATTATTATTGTTTAATGTATTTGTGTTTATGTTAATTAAATGTAGCTGGCAAGGACAATGTTTGTTTCTCATTTGTCAGACTACATCCCGTGAGAATGCATTGTTTGCAAAATTGGCTGTGCAGAATGTGATCGAGGGTTAAAACAAGGTAATTGATAACTAGTCAATCCCCTCGACCACTATAAAAAACGAGCAGCTTTTGCTGACCGGAGTTGTGGGTTGTTGGAGTAAAGGAGACGAGAGAATAACAAAATACCTAAAACCAATTGTTATTTGTGCTGGATCAAAACCAGCATGACACTTGTTTAAATTATTGTGTCTGTTTATTTTGGCCACTGTGCCATTTTGTTTTGTGTTTTTGTTTGTTATTTTGATTCATTAAAGTCAGAGCACATTTGCAACTCATCCCCACAGTACAGTTGTGTTGTGTGTATTTCCTGGTCAGTAATGCCATGTGGCAGTGTGCCCCACCCCTGTGTGTATTTTATGTTTATATGTTGCACGTGGTGTGTTAATGTTGGTGTACTTCAGTTAGTGAATTAGTGCTCGTGGTGCAAATACAGTTCTCCCTGAAACAAGGGAAGTGCTGGTGTTCGGTTTTGATGCTGGCTGTCGGCTGCAGCTCCGGATTGTGTTAGTAGTCTAAATAACAAACAGTTTTTACTTGAGACGAGACAAACACAACTCCCACTTTTCACAGGCTCTTTTAGGTTATTTTCAAACCATTTACAAAAGAACAGATCACTTTTACTACATCCTCTATTTATACCCTCCCTCATGACCCCTAGGTTAAAGAGCGCATCCGCTCCTCTTATCCATGGATGCCACTCCATTTCTCGTCCAGGTCATTGAGTTCGGGTACCATAGCTCCACCCCTTATCTAGATAGCTGACTTCCACTTACCCTGGGAATAAACTGTCATGCCATTTAGTCCAGGGTACTCCATTCCCTTTGCACGGCACCCTCGCAGGTCGGGAAGGAGATCTAACACCAAGAACCATTCGATCTGTAACAGCTCTTTTATTTTGAATGTTTTGTTTAACCTTTTTATTATCTCTATTAATAACAAAAGCACAACAGTACTTTCAGTTACCTCAGTCTCCAGTCACTTCCTGGCCTGACGTCACATTGTGGTCAACTTCCCCATCCTCCAGGAAGAGAAAGAACACCAGTTCCTGGTGCAAGCAGGAAAAGCACTTCTGTCTCTAGCGCGTAAGAAGCCCCGTTATCTCTAGCTTTGGAGGAAGAGCCGCACCAGTCCCCAGTGACCGAAGGAAAGCCAGAGTTCCCTGTGACTGAGGGAAAACTGCACTAGTTCATGGTGATAGAAGGAGCCTACACGCTGCTCTCGTCTCCTACCCGCTGATCTCGCCTCTGCTGCCAGGGGAAGACTACTTGCTGCTCCCTCCTCTGCCACCATGGGAAGACTTGCAGCTCCCACCTCTACCGCCAGAGGGAGGCCACCTACAGCTCCGAATGCCACCACAAGAGAGACTACCTTCAACTCCCACCACAAGATGGAGACTACCTGTTGCTCCCTTCGCCAAGGATCAACTCCTACCCGAGCCTGCACCACCTGGGGAGGTCCGCTTGCCATGGCCTGGGAAGGCCAGTGCACTATTGCCCGAAGATGACTCCTCTGGAGATCGTTTGCTGCTGACCTCCAGGGATTTGCTGGGGCTGGAGGAGCCAGTCTGTGAGCCGTTAATGGCTCCATTGACAGCATTTCCTCTGTCAGCTAGGAGACTGACAACATTTCTCTGGTCAGATTGAAAGCTGACAGCCGTGCCTTTCCGCTGCTGCAGTGTACCACAGCGCTGTGAGCATTGCTGCTGCCAGAATTGCTGGCCATGGGCCTTTTAAAGCCTGCGTTCTTGGCCCAGGACTTTGTGGATTTTAAGGTGGCTGTTGAGGCCATGTGGGCTGAGCACACAAGGGGGGTGGAATATGTGACAGGGTACACCCTGTCAGTTTGTGTGTGTGTGTGTGTGTGTGTGTGTGTGTGTGTGTGTGTGTGTGTGTGTGTGTATATATATATATATATATATATATATATATATATATATATATATATATATATATATATATATATGTTTTACTGTTATTTGTTTTTGTGTAAATATGACTGCAGAAAAGCTGGTGTTAGGATTTATTATGCAAATACATGTTGAGTGTAATGCCATCCGACCATTTGTACTATATTCCTTTCTGACAACGCAGACTAATTTAAACCTGTGTGGAATGTAGCCATCTCTGGATTGATTGTTAGCCTGGAGATGGTCGATTATAGGAGACCCATGGCTTTTGCAAGGAGAGTGGAGAACAGACGTCTGTCTGGAAAGAGAAACTAGAAATACGATTATTATTAGCTTACAAACCCTACCTGCTTGCCTTCCAGAAGGGTCCTCATTTTCATTTAGTGTTCTGTTAGTGTTTGTTTACTTTGGCCAATGTGCCATTACTTCTTGTTCTGATGTCAACCCTACAGCCATCCTTGTAACAAGCTGCTTTGTGCATAAATAGTGGGGTTCAGAAAACACGTCCCTAGGTGTTGTTACAACTGTTTAAATAACGTACCTGTAATTTCAATTTTCATTAACAACCTGACAATTTTTTACAGCTCTTTTCAAAATGACCGCTCTATTGCACCAATAGTGTAAGGATTATAGCCCACATTATAAAACAGGTTATAGTAAGCAAGAATGAACCATGATGTGGTATGGAACAGAAAGGCTAGAGCACTTTTATTTATTTTAAAATTGCTCTTCCTGCAGATTTACAGAACAGATCTCAAACCCCAGTGCACAAAAGCAGCCATTTTGAAAATAGTTTTGAAACAGAAAAGTTATAAGTATAAAAAGTGGTCAGGATGTTAATGAAAAAATAAAATTATAACAGTTGTAGCAACACATGGGGATGCTGTATTTTTCAGAATCCTGCTACTTTAAGGTATGTGAACCTCTAAATAGAAAAGCAGTATCAGAGATTTTTTTTTTCTTTTAATTTTTTTTCATATTCAGGTTAAAGCTTTGCTTGGTTTTCATACTTGGTTTTAACAGTTTGTTTAACATGAAAGCCAAAGTTTACAGGTAAGAAAGAAGTGGATTTGAATAGGTTTTATACAAAGACTTACTATCTATGAAAATCTGCTGAAATGGCCTAAAAAGCCAATGACACCCAAACATTCCAAGGTCACGTCTGTCTGGAGGACTCTAGATACTTAATCAGGGATGTATTTACCCACGTTCTCTATGCCTATATGTAGTGACAGATACAGTGCTGTACTTTTGATTGTAGTGCTAGTGAAGCTCATTTATAAACTCACTCAGGATTGTAGGCTTATCTTTTAATGAGTAATTTGAAACTACTGAAACAAGACAACAGAAAGATTTCCCCTGCAATATGCAGGTCTGTGAGAGTAGGAGGCCTGTGTCAGAAGCTAATGATTCAATTTCAAAAGCATGTGTTCTGTGGAATTTCTTGCAATCTTGCTGGCAATGTGACCTTGTACCCAGCAAATGACTTTGATAAAGAAGAACCCTGTAACTTATGAAATGAGTGACTGGTTGTGACAAAGTGCCCGCCCCTGTGAATATTTTTTGTTATATATTGTGTGTTAATGTTGGTGTATAGTCAAATTGGTACACGGGATATAAATGGGTCTGTGTAACACAAGTGTTTAAAATGTATATTTGTATTTTGTCACGAGGATTGCACAGCACTTCACGTGCAAGGAAAATGTAATAATATGTGAGCACGGGGAATTTCACTTTATTAATTCACATGCAGTTGTACCGCGACTCCAATTGAATGATTGATTAGCAATCGAGTCTCGGTACAGCTGCATAAAAGCTGCATGTTTTCACTCACTCGGGGTTGTGTGTTCTATGAGTGGACACAGAGGTAATTGTAAAATTGTTAAAAATAGAAGCTCACCGTGTGTTGTCTGTATAGTTCGTTTTGTTTGTCTTTTTGTTTTGGCTACTAGTGCCGTGTCCTGTGTTTTTGTTTGTTACAACCATTTATTTTCTGTCTGACTATTAAATCCTGAGCAAGACCATTCACTCAGCTCCATCAAACTCCACCTCTCTCTTTGTTTATTTCTGGGTTTCTGTTTCTGGTCTGACGTCCTCCACTCCGGCTGTCTTTGTGACACTGGCCCCAAACTTTTAAAAGATGAGAACTATTATATATATTTTTACACACCATACTCCACACTGTTAAGGGGGGAAAACGTTTTTATTGAGAAAAATTATATATTAAATACAAAACTGAAATATCGTAATTGGATAAGTCTCCATTCCCCCCTGAGTTAACACTTGGTGGAAGCACCGTTGGCAGCAATTACAGCTATGAGTCTGTTGGGATAGGTCTCTACCAGCTTTGCACACCCAGATTTGGCAATATTTGACCACTCTTCTTTATAAAACTTTTCAAGCTCTGTCAAGTTCCTTCCTTCGAGTCATCAGGGCTCTGACTGGACCACTCAAGGACATTTACCCTTTTGTTCCTTAGCCTTAGTGTGGCAGAGCAAAGCTCTGCCCTTTTTAAATTGGCAGGGATGGGGTTAATTCCCCCTACCTGCCTGGGTTTATTATGTTCAGGTGTCTGGGGTTGATTAGTTAATTAAGTGATTAACTTAATTAACGATCAATCAGCGCCCAGCCACCTGACATAAAAGGAGGCCTCTGCTTCTCATTTGGGAGGAGGGAGTTGAGGAAGCAGGTTGGTGTTTGTGGTTGTTTTGTGATTTTTGAATTTTTGATAAATCCAGTGAAGGCATTGCCCAGCCTGGAAAATGTATTTTTGTGAGTTTTGTTTTTGCTTTATTTGTGTTTGAGTATCTGTTTTTTTGCCCTTGTGCACTTTATTTTTGTGTTTATTTATAATAAAATTGTTACTTTTTTGAACTGCAGACTGTCTCACCAGCCTGCCACATTTGGTGTCAGAATGGGATAGCGCCACCTAGAGGCTCAAAGCAGTATATTTTTTTTTTTGGGGGGGGGGGGGGGGGGGATTTTTGGGAGAACTTAACTCTTTATATAACAAATTGGGGGAATTTAAAAAAAAAAAAAAAAAAAAAATGGGAAAGAAGAGCATACAGCGGCAAAGGCAGGACAAGCAGCAGCTGAAGAAATGTAAGCTGCTGCAGCCACCGCTGGAGGACCCGGCTAGCCTCTTCCCCTGGTGTTCCTGGTGCGGGAAGGAGAACCATTGTTGGCGGTCCTGCCCAGATGTGCCACCGGCAAACTGGTGTGGCCGGTGTGAGGAGGACGACACAACTGGGCAGGATGCCTCTACAACCAGGGCCAGGAAGAGGTGCAGTGTTCACTCCGGGCATCAGGGGCCACCCCACTACCTCCAGCACCACCACCTTCACCACCGTCCCAGGAGATCTGGGACTGGTTGATGCACCCTGAGGCAGACCTTGTCCACGATCTCCCCATAGTTATCAACACACTGTGGCGTCGAGATGGGGAGAGGTGGGAACAGTGGGAGGAACAACACCACCCGACGTCCTTCCCAGAGGTTGCCCTCATGGTGGTTAATTACCTGGCGGTAGACATGAGATGCCCCGGTCACTCCAATAAAGAGGGGTGAGCCGCCTTCCCGAGAGCCAGAGAGGGGTGAGCCGCCTTCCCCAGAGAGGGGTGAGCCGCCTTCCCGAGAGCCAGAGAGGGGTGAGCCGCCTTCCCGAGAGCCAGAGAGGGGTGAGCCGCCTTCCCGAGAGCCAGAGAGGGGTGAGCCGCCTTCCCGAGAGCCAGAGAGGAAGGAGGAGCCGCCTTCCCAGAGCCAGAGAGGGAGGAGGAGCTGCCGTCCCCAGAGCCAGAGAGGGAGGAGGAGCTGTCGTCCCCAGAGCCCGAGAGGGAGGAGGAGCTGCCGTCGTCCCCAGAGCCAGACAGGGAGGAGCTGCTGCTGCCGCTCCCAGAGCCCGAGAGGGAGGAGTTGCCGTCGTCCCCAGAGCCAGAGAGGGAGGAGGAGCTGCCGTCGTCCCCAGAGCCAGAGAGGGAGTAGTCATCTGCCGACCCTCCCAGGCCCCGAGAGGGCTCTGCCCGTCTCCCCCGAGGCAGACAGGGGTCCTCGTCTCGCCCCTCCTCGGCGGCGAGCCCTGGTTGATGCACCCTGAGGCAGACCTCGTCCACGATCTCCCCATAGTTATCAACACACTGTGGCATCAAGATGGGGAGAGGTGGGAACAGTGGGAGGAACAACACCACCCGGCCTCCTTCCCAGAGGTTGCCCTCATGGTGGTTAATTACCTGGCGGTAGACATGGGAGATGCCCCGGTCACTCCAATAAAGAGGGGTGAGCCGCCTTCCCGAGAGCCAGAGAGGGGTGAGCCGCCTTCCCGAGAGCCAGAGAGGGGTGATCTGCCTTCCCGAGAGCCAGAGAGGGGGGAGAAGCTGCTGTCCCCAGAGCCTGAGAGGGAGGAGGAGCTGCCATCCCCAGAGCCAGAGAGGGAGGAGCTGCCGTCGTCCCCAGAGCCCGAGAGGGAGGAGCCGCTGCTCCCAGAGCCAGAGAGGGAGGAGCTGCCGTCGTCCCCAGAGCCAGAGAGGGAGGAGCTGCCATCATCCCCAGAGCCCAGAGAGGGAGGAGCCGCCGCTCCCAGAGCCCAGAGGGGAGGAGCTATGGCCCAAGGATGCCTGCCTTGCACCGCCTAGGGATGCCACGCCCGCTCCGCTCAGGGATGACTCATTTGGATCTCCTGGGGTTGCCTGCTGCTCCACATCGCTTGGGACTTCTGATGTCTCCTGTTTGTTTTCTAGGGTTGCCGAGGGTCCGCCGTCACCATACTACCTTGGAGATCCGGGGCCCCCTCAACCAAAGAAGGCTTGGGGGCTCCGACATCAACCCCGCCCACCACCACCCACCATAACAGCCCACTCAAGGGACATAATTGGACTCTTGGGGGACGGGGGAAGGGGGGAGTTGGCCGATTGCGGCCGGTGTACGTTGTACATGGGGGAGGTGTGTGGCAGAGCAAAGCTCTGCCCTTTTTAAATTGGCAGGGATGGGGTTAATTTCCCCTACCTGCCTGGGTTTATTATGTTCAGGTGGCTGGGGTTGATTAGTTGATTAAATGATTAACTTAATTAACGATCAATCAGCACCCAGCCACCTGACATAATAAACCCAGGCAGGTAGGGGAAATTAACCCCATCCCTGCCAATTTAAAAAGGGCAGAGCTTTGCTCTGCCACACTTAGCCACTCCAGTGTAGCTTTGGCTGTGCACTTTGAATCGTTGTCATGCTAAAAAGTGAACTTCAGTCCCAGTTTCAGCTTTCTTGCAGATGGCAGCAGGTTTTCCTCAAGGACTTCTCCATACTTTGTTCCATTCATTTTCCATTCTATTCTGACAAGTGCCCCATTCCCTGCCGATGAGAAACATCCCCGTAACATGAAGCTGCCACCACCATGCTTCACAGTAGGGATGGTATTCTTTAGGTGATGTGCTATTTTCGGTTTGCGCCAAACACAACGCTTTGTATTTAGGCCAAAAAGTTCAATTTTAGTTTCGTCAGACCACAAAACTTTCTGCCACATGGCTACAGAATCTCCTGAGTGTTTTTTTGCATACTTCAAATGGGATTCAAGGTGTGTTTGTTTGAGTAATGTCTTCCTTCTTGCCACCCTACCATACACACAGGATTTGTGGAGGGGTTGGGATATTGCTGTCGCATGTACACTTTGACCAGTCTTGGCCATAGCCTGTAGCTCTTGCAAAGTGGCCATTGGCCTCTTGGTAGCCTCTCTGGTCATTCTCCTTCTTGCTTGGTCATCCAGTTTTGAGGGACAGCCTGATCTAGGCAGGGTCTTGGTAGTGCCATACACCTTCCACTTCTTAATAATCGTCTTGACCGTGCTTCAAGGGATTCAAGGCCTTTGATATTTTTTTAAACCCATCCCCTCATCTGTGCTTTTCAACAACTTTGTCCCGAAGTTCTTTTGAAAGCGCCTTGGTGGACACCTACAGGAACTATTAAATTTATCCTGAAATCATGTGAATCACTACAATTTAACACAGGTGGAGGCCACTTAACTTGGTGTGTGATTTTGAAGGCGATTGGTTACACCTAAGCTAATTTAGGATTGCTATTACAAGGGGGGGTGGACACTTATCCAACCAAGCTATTTCAGTTTTTATTTTTAAAAAATGTTCTACAAATTTCCAGAATATTTTTTTCACTAGGAAGTTGTGGGATAAGATGTGGATTGTTTGAATAGTATTGTTCCTTGGGATAACAAAATAAAACTCAAATCATGTGATTTCATACAAACAACAGGTGCTCAGCATTTGGTATTTGAGTTGTTAAAATTGCCAAAATAAGTCAATTAAGAATCTGTATAAAACAACCATTAGAAAATACATGATTTTAATAAATGCAAGAACAGTGAAAGATAAGACCATGCCCCACTTGAGTAATGAAGATCAGCATGATTGAAGGTGGCCTGTCTGTGAGAGAAGTTGCCCGGAGAATGAGATGTTGCACTTCAACAATGAGACTAGTCCAGAGAAACTGGCTCTATGAGGGACAGGCCACATCCTGAAAGGCAGAGGGTCACCACACCGGCCCAGGACTATCACATACAACTGACCCATCTGCGTTATTGTTTTCAGACTGCAGTGGATACAGCATGAGAAATTCCATGAAGAAATAACCCAAGCATCAGCAGAATGACTGTAGCTCTCCGTCAAATGATTTGCATGCACGGAGGCCGTTGAGGGGTAATGTTGACAACTGAGAGATTAAATCACCTCATCTGTGGGCTGAAGAGCATCTGAGGTGGCTGCAGAGAGAGTGGTGGAGTGTTTTATGCACCGATGAATGCCGTTTCGCATTGGTGGAAGACAACACGTGTGGAGACGTCATGGTGAGCGTTATGCTGAATGTTGCATTGTTCAAGCTAACCAGTGGAAGTGTGATGATGTGGGGAGGAATCTCCTTTAAGACAAGAATGCCTTTGGTGCAGGTTGAGGGCAGTCTTATTGCTCAGTGACACATTGACAAAGTCCTTGAAGCAACAATTTTTCCGTTCCTGCAAGCCAATCCGTAAGTGTTGATTTTCTAGCAAGGCAATGCAAGACCACACAGTGCTAGAATTACAATTACTTGATGTCAAGTAATGTCAAGGTCTATCCATGGCCAGGTTTTTCTCCTGATCTGAGTCTAATACAACATCTGTGGGACCAAATTGCCAGTGCCATCCACAGGAGACAAACACGACCAGCCAACCTTCGCCAGCTGGCTGCGGCTGCACAGGAAGAGTGGCGGAACATCCCACAGCAGTTTATTGTGAGACTGATCAGGTGTGTGTGTCAACGCTGCCAGGATTATGTTAATGCTCAGGGAGGTCATACCTGATATTAATTTTGTAATGCTTTCATTTTGACATACTGAAAACGTATAATTCTTTGATCTGTATTTTTGTTCACAATTTCTGCGATTGTTTGATACCTACAGTGTGTTTAAAATATTTGATTAAATCCATTAGACATGTGTTGTGCGTTTCTTTTGTGCATCAGTGTGTGTGTGTGTGTGTGTGTGTGTGTGTGTATATATATATATATATATATATATATATATATATATATATATATATATATATATATATATATATATAGATGCAGACTGTCATTCTCTTTCAAAGTATTTAAGTATTTATTTAAAGTACTTTAACTAACTACATCAAAATCCCCAAAAGTATGAATTACACAACCTTTTTTGTCTGTTCAAGTAATAAAAACAAATATGTTGGTTACTCTGTTTCAGGCCAGTAGATATGTAAAAACTATATAAAATTGCATCTATGCATATGTATTGATTTCTAAATGAGAGACACTACGATTACTTTGTAAAAAAAAACAGTGCAATACATAATGTAATCATTTACAGTGGGGGGGGGGGGAATATAAACAAAAGAGGTAAGCTCTGTGAACTTATTACTACATTATCCATATACCAGCAGTGGTCCTCTGTGTAGTGATACCATTCCTGCAAAACAAAGTGTAATTGATCAAATATTGACGGAACCTAGTTCTGCCTCTATACTATGCAGGTACTGCAGTTAAAGAGCCGAGCTCTGCCAGTGTATTCTGTTGCATGTGTACAGAGTCTGCAGAAAATATGCAAGCATATCTCCTTACGTAATTTAGGTATCCCCTTGAGGGAGCCTATATGTCTTTGTAAATCAGCTGCTTTTACTTCAATTGCTAAAAATCGCAGAGACATTTCAGATAGTGACTTTGAGTTATTAGAACATAAGAAAATGTGCAAAAGAGAATAGGTTATTCTGTCCGTCTAGGCCTCGTTCCAGTAGCTGAAAGATCTCACAACTGTCAAGTTTAGAGTGGTGCAGCCTTCAGCAATATGCCAGCCACGTAAAAGGTCAGAAACTTCCCAGAGCGAACATTAAACAGGTCCCAAAACTGCTAAAAAAGACTGAGCCACAGCAAAAAAGAATTGCAGGGTTGAAATTGATAAAACCAGGCAGATCTGACTCATTGCAACAATATACATATGTAAAAAATAATAATAATAAATTAATGAGGAAGAATCAGGCCAGTAATGCCAGGGTTCTATAGTATCCAAATGAGACTAGATAGAACTTGATAACCCCAGAAAGTTATGTCCCTGTGAGCAGGATGACTGGTGGTGACGTCAGACCCGGAACAGACAATACTACAAGTGAACTGAATGAATGCACTGATGTGTCGGTTTACTACAAAATAAAAGCTTTAAAACACAGAACAAACCAAACACTGAAAATAAACAGCACCGTTAAACTGGATCTTTTATGCAGCTGTACCGGGACTCAATTGCTAATCAATCGTTCACTTGAATCTCAGCACAGTCTGCACATGAACTAATTGTACACTATCCGTGCCCCCATGCAAGTACGTGAAGTGATTATGCAATCCCTGTGCCTAAATTCAAATACATTTTGAATCACTGTGGCAAAGTGGCTGCTGATTGTAAACAGGTGCAGAGGTGATGCAGTGCAAGAACAAACAGGAAACTAATCAGTTTAGAAAAAAGGGGTCTTATTTATACTCCCAGTCTGGCGACCAAACAATGATCTCCCGCAATACACACCAATGTGTAATGCACGGAGGTAAATAACAAGGGATTGCAGCCCAAATAAATACATGCTGTCTGCCCCACAATAAAAACACTGGATGTGGTCACCAGTCCAGGTGTGTGCAGTAGTGCTCGTGGTGGGTGATAATTTATTTCAGTGACTGTGGTGAAGTGCTGTGTTACGTGTTAGCCGTCTGGTGATTCACAAAGACAATTACTAACAAGCACAAACAAACAAAACAAATATTCTTTTTATAACAGCATCTCTTACGGTCCTTCTAGTTCAAATGCAAAACCAGACGAAGGAGTAGATTGCGATTGTCTGTCCCCTTTTATGTTGTTACACATGACTCCTTGGTAAACAAGTGCAGCTGTCTCTACAATCTGCAGCTGCTATGTCGTTTCCCTTCCTGGTCAATAAGTTCTTGCAACAGACTTTCGCCTTCATCTAGACTGACCGACTGCCTAACTCCTGGGGAAAAAAAATAAACTGTCAGGCCAGCCTGTCCGAGGGACTCTACTTTGGCTGCTTAGCCTTGGCATTAACCTCTGATTGTGAAGCTTGAATCATACTGTGTAATGATTTCATTTACAACCATATTGAAAAATAAACAGATTCCATGGTTTCATATCTAATTCACTACTTTTCCTTCATCTGGCATTGATTTCTAGATCATCATCTATCATCTTGATAAAATGAAGGTGTTTGGTTCCTTTCTGAGCAAAGCAGAGGTTTTCATGCAAGATCATCTCTGGACAGCCTCACTGCTGAGATTTAGTTTACCGTTTAATCCAAGGTGTATCATCTTTGATTACTGTGAAACCCCACACGCATCACAATGTGGGTTCTTATTAACATTTTAAGTCAGTAATTAAGTCTGTAGGTCATCTAACAAAATGTGTTTAATATTAATTAAAACTAATTTGATTTAAATATACACATAACCTTTGAAACAGGTTCTAGGCTTAGATTTCATGAGGAAATTGAACATCTAGTTTCAAAAGTGGATCCAACAGACGTATAGTGATTTAGATTCTGCCTGTGACAAAATGGAAGCAGGTCATGTCCATTTTTAGTCATATGTATCATATATCCCTTGTTTTTGCAGATGGGTAATCATTTATAAAAATGTTTTTGTAAGTAAAAGTTAACTACACTCCATCCTATTAAGAAATGTGTTTCACTTCACAATCATATTTAGAACCACTACTTCAGTTGTCAAACATACAAACTAAATAACAAAAAGAGTAACCCTACCTTACCTGATGTTTAGATCCACAAGTCCATCCTCCTGTTTTTCATTGATAACTTGTCAAGTACTTACAGTCTGGGTTTTACAACAGCCATTTAGCAGGATTCTCACAGGACTCCTTCCAGGAGGGCTAACGTTAGGTTATTACCATAACCCTGGTTCCCTGAAAGAGAATGACAACCATTACCGAATGGGAGAGCCTCTCTGACGTTACCTAGCTCTTTCTTGAGCAATAACTAATACACACCGGAACCGAATGGGAAAGCTGTACCAAAGCTGTCGTGGCTCCAGATTACATACAGTACAGTCCCACGGCAATAGCCTCAGAGCCCACATGATGCCTAAGGACATGCCGCTTGCAAAATGCTAGAGCCCAGAGAGGGTCTCGTTCAGTTTGTAACATCAAGGCGGTAAAAACGCATAAATGTCGACTACCTGTCCATGTAGCAGCATTGCATAACTCATCTAAGGAGGCGCCATGAAGGAAAGCCCACGAAGTTGCCTGGCCCCTTGTAGAATGAGCCGTAATGCCCCCCGGTAACTGGGAGTCCATCTGTTCATACGCCAAGCATACCACATCTGTCACTCAGTGTGCTAGACGTTGCTTCGATAAGACCTGACCTCTATAGCGGGACCCATAGCAGACAAACAGCTGGTTGGACTGTCTTCAGGACCCGTCCTATCCAAATAACAGCGCAGAGCCCAAACTGGGCATAGCGTGTGTTGTCTACGGTCCTCCTCTGACTCGTGCGGGGGAGGTCTGAAAGTTTCCAAAACCATTGATTGGTTAATATGGAATGAGGATACCACCTTTGACAAAAAGGATGGATTTGTTCTCAATGTTACCTGTGAGTCACTTCCAGTGAAAGCCATACATGTGTCATCAATGGATAGTGTATGAAGCTCACTTACTCATCTGGCAGACGTAATGGCTATTAAAAATCTCACTTTCAATGAAACAGGGCGCAGTTCTGCTGACACTATGGGCTCAAATGGGGGACCCATAAGGGCCTGCAGTACCAATTCTAGATCCCACTTGGGGACCATACTTTTCATGGGAGGACGAAGCCTCCAAGCCTCTTTAAGCAATTGCACTGCCAGGAAATGTGTCCCAGGGAACATCGAGTCAATTTTGTCATGGCACACTGATATTGCTGCCAGGTATACCTTCAAAGTGGACATTGATTTTTCTGTATCAAACAAGTGTTGTAGGAAGGTTAATATCATCTCAATCGGGCAAGTCACAGGATCGTGACCTTTGGCAAGGCACCAGTCTTGGAAAACTTTCCATTTATATGAGTACTGGGCTCTAGTCCTCGGCACCCTAGCAGGCTGTAGTGTCTCTACTACAGCATCTGGAAAACCTTGTGTAAATAGACGGCTCTGTTCAACAGCCAGACCCAGAGTTGGAACAGGCTGAGTTCGAGTGCCATAATAGCCCCTCTACTTGGCTCAGGAGGTCCTTGCGCAGCGGGAGCTGCCACGGCTGATCCGACAACATGTCGGAGAGGAGAGCAAACCAGGGGCGTCTAGGCCATCTGGGTGCAACCAGAAAAACCTGTGCTCTCTCCACCCTGATCCTCTCTAGTGTCAGGGGTAATAATGGTAGTGGAGGGGATGCATACAATAGTCCCTGTGGCCAGGGGTAAGCTAGCGCATCTACTTGCAGGGGGCCCCCATCTCTTTCCATGGAGAACCATAGGGTGGACTCGGCTGTGGCAAACAGGTCAACTCGTGCAGGTCGAAACCTCTCCCAAATCTGTTTCACCACTTGAGGATGCAGCCTCCACTCCAAGCTGTCTGGAGCTCCTCTGGACGGGAGGTCTTCTGCCTTGTTGTCCACACCAGGGAAGTGAACTGCCCTGATGGAACGCAAGTTTCTGTGCGTCCAGGACATGAGTTTGTGCACTACATGGTGAAGGCCTGGTGAGCGCAAGCCGCCGAAAATAACGCCAGGCTCTCTGCTTGCAGCTCTTGCACATTTATGTGTACTTGCTTCCAATGTCCGATGTCTGAGAAATATTCTTTTAAGTCCGTTTTTACATTCAGTCCCATATTCAGCAGAACACCAAAAAATGCCTTAATCTCTGGTAACGTAACAGTTTTCCAGGAGTTCCAAATAGAATTATAAAGCAGCGGTCCCGTTAGTTTTACACTTGCGTTCGTGAAAAAAAGGTGAAAAAACTCCAGTGCAGTTCTCAAGTAGTATTGCCTTGATATCCTCTATTTACTACAGTAAATTGGAGTTTTGTGAAAGCATCTGCACTTACCGATGCGGTTCTCCATTCGCCCTCCGGCTGCACGCCTGGTTTGTGGTCCTCAGTAAGAGAAATTTTTACTTCCTTGTCACTAGATTTATCAAAATCAACATCCAAACTGCTTTCGTCTGTACTTTACAATAACTTGTACTACTGTACTAGCGACAATAACCATTTCCATACATATCTTCAAATGCACCATTAAAGCATTCATTGTTTAAGAGTCTGCAATTATGTTTTGTATTTTTTCCCGTTCCCAATTTGGTTATTCCCAATTGTTGTGTTTTACTAAACTGTAGAATCTCAGGACAGATCGATTATATTATGGTTTATTGTGAAGGCTGGTATTGCTTTGAGGCGAACACACTCAATTGTAACATAACACTGACATGGTCAATTCTCACAGGAGTAAAAAGCCACAGGGCGCCTGAGTTTGAAATTTTACAGAAGGTGTCGATGTAAAAAACCTGATGTCTTGTAAAATAATCAGAGGACCTCTGAGAAAAAGGATACAAAGAAATTGACAGTTCACACAGGACTACATTTCACCAATGTCGTTAACAACTCCGAAACCACCTGTTTATGTGGTGATTTTTAGTCCTGTGTGAATTGGGCTTTAGATTGCACATAGTTACTGGTACACCTGGTAGTTCCTGCTGGAAGCACAAGAACTTTTGATGAAAATGTTGATAACCATTGGTTTAACACTAGAACTGCGAGCAGTCATTATGACGGTTACATTTTAAGCAACATCAATATTAAAATGAAAGACAAACTATCAGATACAACTCAAAAGTTTTATTCAAGCACATCATATCAAACATCTGCACATCCAAAACACTGTATTTAAATTAACAATTAAACATAAAATGGTTTATTTTCTAACTTGTCACATATAAAGCACTATTAAAACAATGAAAAACTATAATAAAATAAACATTTCAAAATAAACTAGTGTGTAAACAGGTAAACAGTATAAAAAATCTATATAATATATAGATATATATATATATATTATAGATATATATATTATATATATATATATATATATATTATACACACACACACACACACACACACACAAAATTGTTACACAAAACGTGAATTGTTTTGATGTAAAAACAAAAGTAGTTTTTAATTTAAAACAAAAGTAACATGTTTTCTCTTGCCTGTGCATCACTCAGTGGCGACTTGTGGCTTGAAAAACTTGTGGGGCACAGTTTTTCTCTAGCCACTTACGAAAAACATAAAAATACATATTTTTATTTTTAAATAATAAAGTCTGGCAGCAGTGTCGTAGCCAGGATTTTTTTTCAGGAGGGGGTGGAAATGGTAACTTTTTTAAGGTGAGTAATCAAAGCTGTGCAATTGGCAACCTGATTTCTTATTGTGCCTTGGGACACCAAAGCAAAACTTGCATGCGAATTGTCTTAGAAGATAAACGTTATAAAATTTGTTTATGTTAATTAACACGTTTTATTGGAAAAAAAAAAAAAAATTCAGTTTAGAACACTTCCGATTAAAAACATAAAAGGAACTACAAAGCTGGAACTGACTCTATTTGCAAACCTGAAAGATTTCAATGAAGGTGTAATGAGATGCTACTATTCTTCCAGTGAGATTCTGGAATATATATTCATGACCATGCGCATCAGATTTCAATTCCACATTATGATAATAAATAAACTATATATAATTTCATTCGTTCTTATGGTTGTTCATTTTTGTTAACTATTTTGTGTTCAAAGCAAAGGAAACCACTTTATTTAATCTCACAAATCCTGACTAATTTAATTACCCTTTGACTGGTGCAGGACTACTGGTGGTAGATGCTAGCTTGTTGTCTTCAGACGGTTCATCAACAGTTTTCTGCCATTTAGAAAAAATTAGGGCGACCAAAACAAATAGCTAATTTTTTAATTATGTTTTCCTTTCCCCTACTGCTGTTAGGCCATAATTCACGTCTCTCACTCAGTGTTACATCATGTTGCGCATCCTTTTGGACTTTAAAGTGTAAAAGCTGTGTTTATTGTCCAACCAGAAGAGTTCAAGATTGAACCTTTCACGAATGATAGTAAATAGCCCAATCACAAACAGAAATTTGAAATGCATGCTTTGGCAGACAGCAAGCATGTCATTGGTCAATTGACTGGCGGTACTGATTGAAGAGTATTGAGGCCACCTAAAAGAAAATACATTTTCTCAGCACTTTTTTCCTATAACGCAGTGGCTAAGCCACTGCCTGGCAGAAATCTGAGATCGGGCACGTGACCAGGCGATAATTTCTATATTAATCTACTTCGACGTCTCATCGCACGTGGGTTTGACAATACATGCACACGCATTGCCCAATCAAAGGAGTCAAAGGCGGAATCTGCTGTAAAAATGAAAGGACTGTGCCCAATCACAACTAGATATGTGTTTGACTTTTTTTGTGTGTGTGTGTGTGCTTAGATGGACAGTGAAGCAAAGAGCTTTATAGTGGTTTATAGTGTCGCAGGTGGCTGAGGGGGGGGGTTGTTCAAACCCCTAAAACCACCCCGCTACCTACGCCACTGATGATAATAGGCT
The DNA here is from genome assembly GCF_017654505.1 of Polyodon spathula. Lineage (NCBI taxonomy): Eukaryota > Metazoa > Chordata > Actinopteri > Acipenseriformes > Polyodontidae > Polyodon > Polyodon spathula. The sequence continues at coordinate 20,276,220 of NC_054554.1, read as the reverse complement.
TGGAGAGCAAAACACACAGCAGTTGTTTGGAAGGGACTTAGTCCTATTATGTGCACCTTGCAAACTGCAATGATAAACTTTTGCACCACTGACCAGCAATATCAAGCTTCACTCAAATTAATGTATCATTAGCAGGCAATGCAACAGTTTGTACATATTTGTTTATCTGTAAATATTATTGCATGTGTAATGCAATTACAAAATGCTGTTCTGCCCTGACTATAATCAAAGTGAGATCAAGACCTTAATGGGTTAGAATGTGGATAAAGTGTTGTTTAGTTCCAGTATTAAGAAAGTTTGTATTTCAACAAAATAAGGGCGATGCTTTTATCTCAAAAGGGTTCATGACAGAACTAAATTCACTTCTTGGAGGTTTAACAAGAAAAGATGTGTGAACAAATTGTTCTAAAACCCAAAGCAATACAAATGATTCTTATTTCAGAACTAACAACTAGACAAGCTATTTTGCACATATGAATGCAGCATTACAATCCATTCAACTCCAGATAGACACTGTGTTATCTTCTCATGGGATCATGCGACTGATCCTACCCTTTAAAAACAAATCAAAGAAAATGACGTTATACTTGACAGTCAGCCTTTTAAAGATTATTCCATTTGCCAATTGGCCTTTCAATCTAAAGGATATGCCGTATTACAGTTTGAACAGTTGAATGTAAAGTCAGAAAGAAGAAAAAAAACATGATTTCTTTGACAAAATAATCTTCAATAAATTAAAATGAACCCCTTTTAGTTGTAACTGTAGTTTAATGTAATTTATTATTTGTAATACCCAAATATAGCAGTGCAGTTACAGTTACATGCTCATGCAAGATCTTGGATTACAGTTTTATTACATGAAGACTGTGATATTATAGTGAGCTATGAATGAAGTGAATCCATAATGACTATCTCTAGATGTAGGTGGAGTTTGGGGGTGTATTTCTAACGAGCGAGTGGAATGCAAATACTTTGGAAAAATAAGGTACTCTAATTTCAAGTTCAGTTATTGTTATTATTCTAAACATACATTTTCACAACATCGTTTTAAATTTTAATAGTATTTTCATTGTTAGTGAACTTTGACTGGAATATTAAACCTACTTTTAGGCTACTATGGGTTTAGCAAAGTAAAACCTGAGACTAGAGATGGTATCGATAGCACTAGTATTTGAAAATAAAATACTTTTCCTGTAAAACAGTTTCTAGCGGCACCATCTGTGGCAAATGCACAAAATTCTGGGTTCAGGGTTTTTTGCAAGTCCATTTAAGTTTGTTAGTACCTTTAAATTTTGTTTTACCGTCTATGATTTGCTTGTATTTTGGTTGAGTTTGCATCCTGTGTTTTGAAAACTAGTTACATAATGAAAAAAAGCTAGTTACATTTTTATGAAAAACATGTTTTTTAGCATAATAAAATATAAACAAAACAATCTTGCATAACTAAAGCTTTATTAAGATTTAATTTTTAGTATTCAATACATATTTCATTGAACATAACAAAATGTATGAATGAGAGCAAGCTATTTGGCCTATAATCAATGCTGGTCCGGTTCCTAGAATTGTAGGCGGTTGATCTCTAAATGTTGGGTCTTCAAGAATCCCATTCCATTCCTTCATCACGTACTAATTATGTAATAGAACCCTATTATTTGTCTGGGGGTTATTGCCTGGACTGTATGGGGAAGGTAGATTGGAAAAAAATATTTTAAATGTCTTATCATACAAATTTAAAATCTTAATAATTGCTGTTTTCTGTGATGTCTTAAATACTGTGCATTTGTATCTCCTACTGGTCATAAACTGATTCTAGTTATTATTACACATTGCCATGTATTTCCCTTGATATGAATATATCATTTTTCATATTTCTGTTGCCTGGATACTTTGTCTTGTACTGTGCTCTTTAATCTAATAAACATAGATGTAGTAGATTTATGATTTTATACATTGCATTTTATGTCCTATCAAAATAGAAATGGTGATACCTAATGTGTGTCTTATGTTTTACATTCATCAATTTTCTCATCTATACTTTAAAATATTAGAAAAATAGAGGTTCTTTCTTCAATTTATTGTGGTGTAATAAAAATACAAGTATTTTTATTTTTTAGCTCTGAAATTAAAATGTCAGAAGCATTTATTTATGAAGGAAAAGTGAAGCCTAGTCCATCCATTCTTCATGATAGAATTAGAATGTCTGAGCTTGTATGTTTTTTGACAATGACAGATTATCTGAAATTCTATTATTTTGCGACATAGTATAAAGTAAAGGTTGCTTAAGGAGTAAATGCTATTCTAAAAACTGTGTGGGGGAGTGTGGCAGGCTGACAAGTGGATAGAGGCCCAGAGACAGTCTGTAGTTCAAAAAAATTACTATTTTATTATAAATAAACAAAAAAATGAAAGGGCACAAGGGCCAAAATAAAGGGATTTAAACACAAATAAAGCAAGACAAAAAAACAAAAATAACAATTTCCAGGCTGGGCAATGCCTTCACTGGATTCAAACAAACAAACAAACAAACAAACAAACAAACAAACAAACAAACAAACAAACAAACAAACAAACAAACAACCTGCTTCCTCAGCTCCCTCTCCCTAAATGAGAAGCAGAGGCCTCCTTTTATGTCAGGTGGCTGGGCGCTGATTGATCGTTAATTAAACTAATTATCTAATCAACCCCAGCCACCTGAACACAATGAACCCAGGCAGGTAGAGGAATTTAACCCCATCCCTTCCAATTTCTAAAGGGCAGAGCTGTGCTCTGCCACAGGGAGTTAAAGCTTATTACAGGTAAAGTGATTTGCAGACCTCCAGGTAGAAATACTATCAATATTTAGAGAGATTGTTAAAAGTGAGTTGTTTTTAATATTATTATTAAATGGAGACTGTGGCGAAGTGTCCCGCCCCTTTGTGTTTGTTGTGTTTTCTGTTGTATGTAGTGTGTTAATGTTGGCGTTTATGTATAAAATACACGGGATATAAATATGGCTTACAAGCACGAGTGTTTAAAATGTATATTTGTATTTAGGCACGAGGACTGCACAGCACTTCAGATGCAGGTAAAAAGTAAGAATATGTGAGCATGAGGAATTGCACTTTTATTACTTCTTGTGCAGTTGTACCGAGACTCCAGTTGAATGATTGAATAGCAATAGAGTCTCGGTAAAGCTGCATAAAAGCAGCATGTTTTCACTCACTTGGGGTTGTGTGTTCTGTGAGTGGAGAACGGGTGTGGAGAGGAGAGTAAAACGAAGTGAAAGAAAGGAAAGTAAATAGAACTACTCTTTTGAGTCACTGTATTTGTTTGTCTGTTAGTCCACTGTCTCGTTTAGTGTTGTCCGTTTTGTTTACCTTTTTATTTTGGCCGCAAGTGCCATATCCTGTTTTGGTGTGCTGTTTTTGTTTAAGTCTTTTATTTTGTTTCAATACTGAGCGCAACCAAGCGCTCAACTTCACCAAACTCTGCGTCTCTGTCCTGTGTTACTGTTCCGGTTCTGACGTCAACATCCAGCCAGCCTTGTGACAGGGGCTCTTTGATCAACCTGATCCTATAATAGTGCCATCCCATTAATTAACAATACCACAAAAAAAAAAACCAACAATACCACTAAAAAAAAGTACCATATTTTAACTTTGAGTCTTGTATGGGCACCTTTGTGTTTTCTTTACTGCTTTTGCCTGGTGTTTACCATCTTACATCAGTCCAGAATGGTGTGAAGTTTCAAGCAAGATTCTCAATAGAGTGTAGTTGTTCACAATTCAAATAATTCCTATTGTAACCCCCTACTGTAACAATACAGTAGAAAGAAAGAAAAATGTGTCGTAAGGTAATAGCAACAAATGGTGAATACCTAAACTTAATGATAAATTGTATAATAAAAACTAAAAATCTTTCCAAATCTCATTGATGACAGCTGTTGACTTGAAGCGCTGACTCAATCTTGACTCAGCAAACTCTAGTGAGCTAGACAATGCAAAAGATGGTGACAGCAAACATAAAACTGTGCTACAGACATAATGAATGGAGTTTTAGATGCATTAGTGCACAAAGACAAGGCAGTAAAAATAAACTCAAAATGGCATTATTGTAAAACTTATGTTTTTAAGTGTATACCTGTACTGTACAAATCAATTTCAGAATATAGATAGGACATAGTTGCACTTTTTTTTGCATGTGTATCTGCATTACTCCCTGTATTGTAAGGAAGCATTATAGTCAAATTTTCCATCGGTGTCTGAAATACTTATGGTTCCCTTTCAATTCGAAGATGCCGACCAAAACATCGTTATGTGATACACTTCTGTCTATTGGTAGGTGTCACTGAGCTCTTTCTATCAAAGCTACCGCTAGGCCATCTCCCCTCGGTCCCGCCTCCCGAGGGTACTTAACCGTCATGCAGGGGAGATTTGCTCTCTTTCGCTTCTCACGATTGGTACAGTAAGACCTCTCTGTTGCATTTTCCTGGAATCAGTAGTTTTAAAGATTTGTAGCCTGCTCGCTCTGTGTGTTAGGCTGCTTCTTTCTGTCTGTCCGTCTTAGTGCGGTAAGTATTATTGTTAGGATTGTGTGTGTTTTTCACTCCTTCTTGCTTGGGAAAGGGATCGCCGGGATCTTCTCAGTCAGGCGATAGCAACTTTGGCAGGCTCCAGTTGTGGATCTGGCCCCTGAAAGGGACCGCTAGTCAGCCTTAGGGATGTCAGACGCAGCCCTGGGTAAGCTGCAGAATGCTAGGGCACATTCCACTAGGGCACTGTCTGCCTATAAGTGGAAATGATCCAATCTCCTTTCCCATGCCTGTCATCTGCAGTTTCTGCAAGATCTGCTTTAGGCTGGTAGATCACCTTCCACACTGAAGTTTTACCAAGTGGCTATTTCTGCTTGCGATGCCAGCATTGACTCAGTGTCCCCGGGCGCACATTTTCTGGCTACCCGGTCTCTCTGAGGCGCTCGGCAATTGCACCCTCCTAGGAGGGTTACTCTCCCTGAATGGAGCCTTGAGATTGTACTGGAGGCTCTCACGCAGGCCCCGTTTGAGCCTATATACTTCATTGAGTTGAAGCACCTGCCCATGAAGACAGCCTTCCTCTTGGCTATCACCTCCGCAAAGTGGGTTAGTGGACTGCAGGCACTGTCTGTGCACAGCTCCTGCATGCGTATTTGCGATGATGGTAGCAGAGTGTCACTGTGTGCAAACCCTGCTTTTCTCCCCAAGATGGTTACAGCCTTCCACTTGAATTAGTCTGTGAAACTGGAGTCCTTTCATCCTCCACCGTTTGCTATGGAGGAGGATAAGAAGTTGAACCTTCTCTGCCTGGTCGGGCATTGAGATGTTATGTGGATAGGACGAGAGTGCTACGTCAATCTGACCAGCTCTTAGTCTGCCATGGATCACAGACCCTGGGACAGCCCCTTTCGAAGCAGCGACTGTCACAGTGGATTGCGGACAAAGTCTTGACTATGTATGATGGTGCTGGCTTACCCCCACATGGGCAGATAGCTGCACATTCAATGAGAGGTGTGGCTATGTCATGGGCCCTCTTTCGAGGTACTTCCATGGCTGGAATTTGTGATGCGGCTAGCTGGGCTACCCAGCATACTTTTTCCAGGTTCTATCGCCTAAATGTGGTAGATCCCTCATTGCCCTCTGTGGGCACTACGGTCCTCGAGGTTGCACGCTCACGCCGCCGACCTTGGTCAGACAGGACTTAGCGTCCCTCATATGCTGTCGTTCTTTCCGCCCTCGCGACGGCTCTGGTACACGTTTCCCATAACAATGGCCACCAACCGCGAGGTCACTTCGGTCGACATCACGGTTTAGTTGCGATAGAGAGCGAATCTCCCCTGCGTGACGGTTAAGTACCCTCGGGAAGCGGGACCGAGGGGGTCACCAAGGGGACAGGGCCTATCGGCAGCTTTGATAGAAAGAGCTCAGTGACACCTACCAATAGGCAGGAGTGTATCCCATAACGATGTTTTTGGCCATTTTCTCTTTCAGGGAACCAGGTTTACGGTAGGTAAACTAACATTTTCTTGCATGAAAAGTTCAGAAAGCTGCAGCAGCTACTGCAACGGCGTCCATATTCATTCAATAAAGCCTTCCAACTACCCAGAAACATTGGCCAAACATTGACAACTTTTTTTTTTTTTTTTAGTTGTCACCAATTATTTCTATTACTTTCTCCTAAATTGGAAAGTCCAATTATTTTTTAGGCTCAGCTCACCGCTAACACCCCTGTGCTGACTTGGGAGCTGTGTGTTGTCAGCTTCTTTACACACTGCAAGCATGTGATGCAGCCACCTCAGAGCCACAGTGCAGCTCTGGGTAGCTTACAGGCAAGCCCGCAAGTGCTCAGCCAGACCACAGGGGTCACTGGTGCGCAGTGAGCCAAGGACACCCTGGCCAACCTAAGCCCTCCTCCCCCCGGCAGCGCTCGGCCAATTGTACACCACCCCCTGGCAATAACCTGGACTTGAACCGATGACAATACAGTGCCCAGCCCATACAGTGCCCAGCAAAGCTTATACAAAGCTTATATGGTGCCTAGCCTGGACTTGAACCAGCAAAGTCCAGGCTATAGGGCACATCCTGCACTCCATGCGGAGTGCCTTTACCAGGTGCGCCACTCGGGAGCCCCTTCTGTGACATTTTTATTGACTCAATGCTAATAGCAGAGGTTGAGTTTAGGTAGGCAGGCAAAGCTTATACAGTGCTCCCCCTTTATAACACTGTAGGCGGGAGCCATAGTTAAGAGACCAGGCTGTCTGTGTTCCGCCTTATAACAAGAATACTAGTGTTAGTGTAATGGCATTATGGGTCAAATGAGAGCCGTGATCCGCAATATAAAGGATCGCCTTATAAAGGAGGAGCACTGTATCTATCAATGGTTATTTTCAACACAACAGCAAATAAATCCAAAACTTTTTGCAAGAGCAAAACTAAAAGCAGTTTACACTAGGGTGTGATATAACCTTACCGTAACCTCTATTGATTTGTACACTTGGTTGGCAAGGGGATGTTGTTTGTACAAAAGCAATTCTTTAGAATGATGCACCATTATGTGTTTTTCAGAGAGAAAGAGCAGGTCTTCTTTGCCTTTGTAGGGGAGACAAAAGTCATTTGAAAACTGACCCATTTTTAAGCTTATTTTGGTTTATTTTGGTGAGATTTTGTTCTACAAGGCTATCCGCTTAAGTGGATTAAAATAAAATATGAAGGCACTGCTCAGATGTACAATGTTCCTGAAGTTCTAACAGATTCAATAAAAAAGTCAAGCTTCATCAGCACTTGAATACTGCCGAGGAATTCATGCAGATCACCTTCTGCTACTGTGCTTCTTGTACTGGCAGTGTAGCACCTGGGGATTCTACACAGATCTATGTCTCTGGCTTTGATTTCGTTGTTTTGTCTCAAAGGCCCCACACACTCCTTCATGCTAATAATCCAGAATTCCTTTCAACCACAGCATCTGCCACTGTTCAAGACCTTGTGTATGCGGGTAGGACTTTATGGGAACCCTTTACCCCCTCGCTAATTACTTTACATTAGATTCACACTTGGATGAAAGCTCTCTTTACTTAACCCTTGTATGTCATGCTTGGAATGTATGGGTTTGTGGCAAAGTGGTTGGTAAGGGGAACAGATGTCGCAGTGATGCGGTGCAGGAGTGATGAACAGACAACAGTGATTCAGTGAATAAGTGCTTTATTGCTCTTTTCCAGGTCTGGCGAACGTCAAAAATAATAAATCCCCAGCAATACACAACAATGTGTAAAGCACAGGGATAATGAAAACAAGGGCACAGTCCCAAACAAAAACAACGGTATGGTCACCAGTCCTGGGTGATCGAAAACGTGCAGGTGCTCAGTGCAGTGGTGCTCCGGATAGTGCTCTCCTTTCGATAGCTCCGGAGATGTGCGTTAACCGTCTATTAGTGCGACAAAGACAGACAATTACAGACAGGCAGAAAATAACACACAGCACGTACAACACTCTTCACAAATACTCTCTGAGAGCTCCTCTCTCAGTCCTTCTCTCCTAATGTTAACCCAAACGAAGGAGAAGATCAGCGTTACCCTGGCCCCTATATGTAATCCCGCATGAAATCGAGGTAAACGGTTGCAGCTGCCTTATTACTTGCAGCTGCCTCTCGTTTACCTTTCAAATCAATATGGTCTTACAACAGAGTCGCGCTTCTCTCCAGGCTGACCCACTTCCCTGACCCGGAAACGAACTGTCAGGCCAGCCCTTCCAGATACTTCTCCTCCCGTTCTTTAGCGCCCTCACAGGTCAGGAGGAAGATTCATCACCAGAACTCATCTTTCCGTCACAGGGTTGCATGTGTTAAATAAGATTCTGAAGACGAATCACAAATATAGATAACATGGGCCTCTTTCACAAAGTGCTCAAAAGTTAGAATCTAGAAGCACTTCTGTCACAAAGGCTGTGCTACTGTCCTGCTAGCTAGCATGATTCTAATTAATGTGAATGATAATTACCATAGTAATCGTATTCGCATGCCGGACATCTAAACGAATAAAAGTTGAAGATGGATTACACTTCACTAAACAGACAAAAAAACTACAAAAAAACATTTTAGCAACTATAAAAACTATTCCAAAACCTAGTGTTCATCAATGAATTGTACAATTGAAAAGGGTGCATTCTGTATTTTAACTGTGTGTAACTTTATTTAGATATTTAACAAAACTTAATAAAAAAAAACCTAGTCAAGACAATTCATGCTGACATGCCTTGTTCAAAAAATTGCAAAACTTACTTCATTAGCACAGAACATCTTTCAATTGTGCATCACACTTTCTGTGTTTTCTATTTCTATCCACTGGTGTTACAGGACTAATAATTGGTCTCTTGGCAAGGCTACAGGAAACACAGGGAATAATTTGTGAAGCCATTGGCTTACTAATGTTACTAATACAATGTAGATCACCAACACTTCTTTGAAATTAGCCAGTTTCAAAAAATGCCAAAGCTACAGATGCTTGTATCTCAGTTAGTATAGTGCAAGATCTGGTCTCAAAATGTGACATAATTCTAGCATTAGATTTTAAGTCAATCTGTAGAATTGTTTGAATTTATCACTGTTATATTCGTCTAGCGGATCTGTTCTGTCCTGAAATATTCAGTTTCTGTTCGCACAATTCCTGTCGGCTAAGGTTTGCTGTCATCATTTGTGTAATACGGTATTTATTCAGATTCATCGGCTCTCCCATTTGAGGTAAAGGTAGCCACTAGAAGACCTCAGATGGGCTTCTAGGTTTAGAATGTACTTAACAGAAGCTTTTAAACCATTAACATCGCTTTGTGAGACTCTCTAGAAAACTGCTTGATCTAGCACCAGCATTCTAAATATTTAGCAGGTCCTTCTAAAGTTATTGATACCTAGAACATATAGAAGGATGTTCATTAGTTAGAAGCATGCTAAATACTTAGGGGCGCTTTGTGAAACAGGCTCCAGAATCTTAGCTGCCTATAATAACAACACAGTTAAAACAATGGACTAATGGAGTATAATCACAGTACTGACCTGGAGGTAGCAAAATGTCAAAATAACTGGGCATGCCGAGGATAATTTGTACAGGTACTAAAGTATAACTTTATGAGTTACTAAAAACAAATTTATTAACTGCCCAATATTTCAGGTCTTATATTAAGTCACGTATGAATCTTTTTTTTGTTGGACTATTCACTCTGACTTATTGGTTTTCATTTTAGTGAGATCCAGATCAACTCCATGAATATTATTGTAATTCTCTAGTTTGATATCAGGAATATTTACATGAACAGGATTGCTATAAATTCATTTCCCACTGCTGTACTAAACTGTGCTGTTTGGTTTCACATGTGGATTTGTTTCAGCAGTCTGAACGGGTGCTGGGAGGTTAATGTAGCAGAGGGGTAAGGGTCATGTATGGAACACACAGTACCTGTGAAATTTCCTGGCAGGATTTATAAAGAAAGAGGATGAAAGAGAGGTTGTGATTTAATGAGATGCACCCAGACTCAAGGACTTCAATAATGATGATCCTGGAGGATGGGTGAGTTATAGGCCCTAATGGAAAGGCACTGAGGTCTTTAGACCGAAATGGTTGTTTAACCCTTCTTATGCTTCCAGACGTAACCATGTTAGATGAGTTTATTGAGATTGTTTTCTCTATTAACCCTAACTATATTGCTAACGCTTACAACAAATTGTTTTCCTTTTATTTTGTATCGCTGTATCGCTAACATAAGATATCTGATTTAAATGTGTTGTCATTTTGTCTGAATAGCACCCACATAATAACTGTGACATATAGTATACATATACAAGCTTTTAATTTTACTTTTTTTCTTGAAAAACTGTATATATTCACAACATTCCAGTAATCTAAACGTATTCAGATAAAATGTATCAATTAAAAACCAGTTGTTGCCACTTTAACTTTTTACAGACAAACATACAACCTGAAATTAATAGTAACTGTTACATCTCTAGCTTTCTGTAGAAATAATGAGAAATTAACACTATGAACTGTGTATATAAATACAAAGAAAACATACTGCCCTTTAAACATATGGTTTCAGATCCAAGTATAAAATTATTTGATAGTCATGCCGTATGCATGCACCAAATACTAAACTCGGAAGCAGTTTTTTAAAAAATTATATATACATATATATATATATATATATATATATATATATATATATATATATATATATATATATATATATTCAGTTCTGAATAAGATATATTCAACATTAATGTACCAAATGGTCAGATTTTGAGGAAACAAAGGAAAACCCAAACGAAAGGGCGAAGTGGTTTACGTTTGCACTGGAATGCGCGTTCCCTTTATGTTGCGATTTTGAAGTGAGTTTGAGATGAGCGCTGGCAGAATTCTGTGTTGTATATTTTGATCTGCACTTATTATTTTGCTGTTGGTCTTCCAAATATCTATTTATCTAGATACATATACATATATACAGCTATGGCAAAACATGTAGCATTACCTAGAATTTTAGGAGTGAGACATAATATTTTTTTAGACCTCTTAGTTAACATCATGCAATCAAGGAAACTACAAAATGATATCGCACATATCTACCGCAAGTCATAATAGTAGTAGAGTATTTCATGTTAAATTTCAAAATGTCATATTTTTTTTTTCCATTAAGTATTGAAAACTACAACGCAGTGTATAATTAAATATGTTAACATAACATTATTCAGCAGGTTTCATTCAACTTCATGAATTAAAAATAGTTAATAATATAGGGTGATATAAAACTAATGCCCCCCCAATTTCAATGACTGAGGGCATTGGAAGATGTGTGCGCAGTATCTTTGACATGGTTTATTGTTTCTACTATTATGTTATTTTGTAATGTTTTACTATTTATTGATACTGTAGACTTCTTTCTGAATAAATAAATAAAATTGAAAATGTAAGTCAATCAAGAAATTATAGTGATTCTCTTCTTCTGCTGACAGTGTGTAGGATGAGGCGGCCTCCGCCTGTTTGATCCCATGTTATGGCCAGCTAGCACCATTTATTTTATTTATAATTTTCAGTCCTTGTAATCCTCTTTGATGAAAACATTACGTGGCTGTTCATATAAAATAATAAAATGTCCTTATTAGTTTGTACTACTTCTAGTAGTAGGCCTATCTGAAAGCTAGGTGTGCTAGTATAATGTTTTCTTTTTGTTGCTGTTTCGGTAGCTTTATTGATTTTCCTGTCTGGTTTGTCTCCTAACACAACCTACAATTCCTCTTAATAATTAGGTCATTATATTTAGTTTTTCTAATGTGTCACATATTTAATAATGATTTCGTTAAATATTAAATTAGACTTGTTAAATAACTCTATTAGTAGCACAATGCTGTGTTCATGGTGCAGTTGCATGGGAATATATAACATTACATATACAGCATAAATTAGAAAATGGGGTGTTAAGTCACTTAAACCTATAGTCACATGACAAATGATTAAACAAATGTGATTTCCTATACCATTCAGAATACATTCCTTGTGCTGTGTAGTTCATCTATTTTCAGACATGGCTAGTTAACCTGTTGTATTGAAACATGACACCAACTACGATTTGACTAATACAGAAACAGGTGATAACTAGGGGTCTACTTAAATCACGGCAAATTTACGTATTTTTCATGGGTAGGTTGCAGAATTAAATTAGGATTTCGCTGACCTGTTTAAACATTAAATAAACTTAAGCAGACAGTATTTCAGAACACTATAGAGCCTAAAAATAGTGGTATTTGCTTCCTTACTAAAATAGAGTGCTGTCATTTGTTAAAGGCAAGCATGCAGCATCCTCCTGCAGTTGACATTCCTATACATTGAGACTACATGTTCTGCATCCACTGAATTGCTAAGGCAAAGCTTTGCCAAGTTATACAAATGTGGAAATCGATTAGAAACAGCCCCAAAACTTGGATACCAAAGGGCATCTGGCATACTTTAATAAAGGCAATGTATGCAGCATGTTCGTTGTCGTGTTATTTGTCCCATCCAATAATTTATTTTATTAGTAACGAGTCAAAACAAAGAAAACGTGGCTATTTGGGTCTAAAATGTGAAAAAGTAAGGTTGAAGCGAGGTGGCTGTGCTATATCTTTGTAGTACTGATTTAACTTGCAGACAGGAATACCTTTTGTCTGGGCTGACTTTCCAGTTTGGTTTCTGATAGCTGTTTTGTTCAGCAGCCTCTGAAGTAGGCTTTTGTTTAATGTGTGATTCTGAAGCTAAATAGGGATTGATCGTATTTTCTCCAAAGACACATTAAGATATGCAAAACAATTACCTCCATCTGCATGTACAGTTTCTTTGGGAAATATCTTGAAACGATCGTCAGCCGAAATATATTTTGCTTTTTTTGTCGTCCATTTCTACTATTTTACCTCCAATGCTGAAAACTATATTTTAGCAACCTAAATGAAAACAATGCAGCACCAATTTTGTGAAAACTCATTAGATATTCATATTGAAGTGCATTTTATTTAATTTTGAAGACACTTGAAACCTATTGATTTCAGTAATCTTGTTGACGGTGGGCATGGTTGTACCTTATCCATATTTTGCTTTATAATAACGAAATTACTGTGAACAAATGAATTACATGTTACTTTGATTCTATGTATTGCCATTACCTTGTTATGAAGGGAATTAAAATAAAAGCAAGTCTTGCCTATTCTACGCATAACCAGTTTAAGAGGATTAGGGCCTGAATTGTATGAAGAGATTGGGATTTACAATCTATTACAATTTAATATAGAACCCTGGTTTAATATAGAACCCTGGTTTAATATGCACTGTTATCAGGGTTGTGTCTAATGTCTAATCCTTTCAAACCAAAGGCTTTAATGGATCATAAGTAAATGGATGCTTTGGTTTAAATGGAGTTGAAATGTACAAGTTGTTCACTATTTTTTCACCTCCCCACAATGAGCCTTGAGGAGCCTTTTCAAAAGAAAATGTAAGTGTTACTGAACATCCTTTAGTGTCTAAAACAAACACACGGCTTATAATTGCTGTCATCTGTGCTGTATGTAATAAAATGTACTTACTACATTGTGGACGCAGGTTTTTTTTTTTTTTTTTCTTAGACTATACCTAGCATGTGAAGACAGTGTGTGTATAAGAGTGTCAGTGTAGAACAGTGATTTTCTATGGAAGGCCACCCAGGTCAAAATCACATACCTAGTACATGTATTGATTTGGACCAATCAGTATACATAAAATAGTATGTTTTAAATAGATGTAAATGAACTACAATTTTCTACATTGGGGCTGGTCATTTTACAGTCAAGCAGCATAATTACAAGAGTATGCAATGACCTTTGGGATAACATCTTTTTTTTTCATTTCATACATGAAATATGCTTTAAAAAAAATCAAGAATAAGAAAAATTGCAAATCATGCTGACTTCTTGAAACATTGTTGACTGTGACACGGTTCAGTTTGTATTAACAATGTACACAATTTTTTTTTTTTTTTTTTTCATATATATATATTTTTTTATAATTACATTTATGTCAATTTTACACTAAAATATTGAGTTGCCATACCTAATATTAGATTCAATGTCAGATCTTTCAATACTTGTTTGAAATTACATATTAGTTACAGTGGGGTTATCAATGAATTAAAGCAATTTTTAAGGCTCTGAAACCATCAGTTGATGCTCGTCTCAGAGGGTACGGATCTATCCATCTTTCACTGGACTTTTCCCAATGCCAAGTCCATATACAAACTTGAATTGGGTGTGAATGGCAGATGTAAGGCACCTCTTAATTGGATAATTTATTACACATACTATTTTCTTTAAATTCATTGGTTCTCATTTCATTTTCAGTGATCTGATTGGCCAAATTAGTATGTGTAATAATTAAAATGACAACACTTACTAAAGTCAGATTAGAATGCGTACTACATATTTGAAATGCATACTAAATGACACGTTTTTTGACCCGGGTGGCCTTCCATAATTTTCAGTCTGTGGTATGTGTACCAGTACTGGTACGTGAGACACTTGTTTTTTATGATGATATGATTCCTGAACCACAATACAATACTCCCTCAATCACACCATCATAATGTATCAATCGTACCACTGAAACACAAAGAAATTAGAAATTGCAGGGCTGCAGACTGCAACTAAAATGCTGCCTCTCCCTTTAAAAGCACATGTCAATATTTATGAAGGCGACATCACGTCGGTCTGAAAAAAAAAAGCTCATATCACATGTTTTATTAAACTGAAGTAGGAGAAGTCAGTAAAAATTTGATCCAATACAAATGTTTGTACATGCAGAGAGGTATTAACACGAGCATAATGCGGGAACTCCAGTTTCTTGCAACAGTTAGTTGTGACCAAGCATGTGTGAGTACTGTTGTGTAAAAATTGTGTTTAAAATGAACAGTTGCATTTAAGAAATGTAGAACAAGAACAGCAAAAAAACTAAAATAAAAATACACTTAAGGTTTCTGTATTGCATAAAGCCATAAAGAAAATAATTAATGAAGGGTGTGTGACGGGTACATCCCACCCATTGTGTTGTATTAATATTCAAAGCATATTGTTTAATTTGTAAAAATACAATGCTTTGTTATTGTTATTTTGCAGCATGGATGTGGTTTTAATTCCCCATCCATGCTATTATGACCGTCTCCAGATGAATCATTTATTCGATCACATGTATTAAAACCTGTAGCTTTGGCTGAGCGGGGCTGACGTGTTCAGACGCTGAAGAAGAGTCGGGAGGTAAAGCAAAGTATAGCGTAGAAATAACAATTGCTACTCATCGTGGTTTAGACTAGCACGATACTTGTTTGGTTTTGTGTTCTGTTTTGTCTCTTTGTTTTGGCCATCAGCGCTTTCGTACCCCAGTGCTGTCTGTCTCTGTCTCCTCCCTGGTCGTCACCCACCAAGCCAATCAGTGACAGGCTGCAATGCAACAAAAAGCTCAACAATTAAATAAAAAAGGAAGTGAAAAGATTACCTTCCAACCTGAGAAAAGTTATCTTTGTGAACTAAAATAAACCAACGTTATCTTTCACCAGTCAAATCGTAGCGTGCTTAAGTGAAGTTTTGATTCAACACAAACAGTTTTTTTTTTCAGTCTGTTGCATCTTGCATCCCAAATATAATAGATTTAGTTTAAGGATGATTTAATTGTGCAGGAGAGACACAGTTAGATGGTGAGCTGATAATATCTCTTCAGCCATTACAGGCACAGTAATTTAAGAGCACTATTACCAGAATGAAAACAGTAATGCAGCATTTTGTATTAAAGCAGGGTCAGCTGTTGCAGGGAAAACAATACTTATTTCTAAAACTGACCATTTTAAGAAATATGAAAGCAGAACAGTACAGAAATACTTGGGTCTGTAATTAAGAAGTGTACTGAAAAAAAACAACAAAATTAAGGTAATTAAAAATGAAATGCACTACATCTTTCTTGATTGCAGTAAAAGAAAAACGCCATTCACTAAATGTAGCTCTCATGCTGTGCTAATGAAAATATCTGTAATATATGACAAGGTGGTGCTGAGGTGTATTTAATCTGAAACAAAAACACATTGGAAATGTGAAAAAAACAACAAGTTATCAAAAGTGCCCAGCCATTTTAAAGTGGAAATACAAGGTCAAGGTTGTTCCAATTGTTTCTATTAACTTGGCTTGTGTTTTTGATATCTCCACTATAAAATGCTGGGCACTTTTGATAACTTGCAGTTTTTTTAAATTTCCAATGTGTTTTTATTTCTGTTTCAGATATCACTTTTTTTTCACTTAATGGATAATAACACACACACATTACAGGAGTAGCAAAAGTGTCCAATATATATTGAGATAATGTATTGCTGTTTGGATAGGGTAAATGTAAATAGCAGCCTAGTCTTTTGAAAGGGTTAAGATGTGAATCTGTGTAGCATAGTGGTTATGTAGTTGGAGTGAAAGTATGACTAGTTAGGGTTCAAATCCTGCCACATATATATATATATATATATATATATATATATATATATTAAAGTTATCTGTGCGAAAGTATTTATGTCAATGAAAGTGTCATTCACATCAACTATATTTTTTCACATAAAAATGTGTTTTTTACACATAAATAAAATTCATTTTTTAAGTTTGCAATATAAACCTTATGCAGCTTGCAAAGCAGGCACCCTAGCTTTCACTGCACAGTTTGTACGTCCATTTTACAACATTTGCAAGTAATATAGTAGTAAAGTCACAGTTTTTAACAAGTAACGAAGATTTTGTAATGTATTATCCTGATCGTATTGAAAGCTTTCATTTGATTTTACAAAATATCATAATAAGCTTGATCCGATCCATTCATTTAGTATATTGTAATGTTTTCATTTTTAGTAGTACTCATGGAGACTGTGTTGAATTCTCTTATTTGAAAAACTACCGAGAATTCTTGTCAGGGGCCAGAATTACAAAATAATAACCCTACGTTTTAGTCTTGGCACTTTCACTGCATATTCTCTTGGGTCACAGCTCACACGCTCGCTCAATCGCACCCACAGTTTCTCACTCAAGTTCAGCAATGAACTATCTCCAGTCCCCACTCCAGGCTCAGCACCACCTTATATAACCTCCAGTCGTTTCTCGCCGCTATCCAGCTCATCAATACGTGAAAATAACAACACACATTCTCCCCACTCATCCCCACTTCCAGGGTTGCCAGATATCTGTGAGAAAAAAAAGAATCCCAAAAGAAGCCCAACCACTACTGTGTGTCATTTCTGGTCAAATGAACATTAAATTGTCTATAGATCATTTTCGATGATATCATAAATCACCTAGCAACCGTTCTTAACAGACAGCGGTCATGTTGGTGGGCTCGTGTGAATTTTACCCATACACATCATTGAATAATGTCGGAAACCAGAGGCGGCACCACGCTTAGGCCTGAGGGGCCTAGGCCTACCCATTTTGCTCATGGGCCCACCCAGTTATGGAGTGATTGACAAAAACATTTCATACCAAACCGTATCAGAATGTAATCTGCTGTGGTGAGTCTAGCTCATCCTCGTGGTTCAAAAAATATATCCGTCCAACCCACCTCAGTACCGTTGTCATGGTTATGAAAAAAAGATTGGTGATTGGATGGCTGAGATATGAGATCTTGCGTCTTCGATAGTATAGTATCGAAATTAAGCACGTCGGCAACAAACATACAGGAACTTTTCTTTTATTGCAAGGCACACAAACAACCAGTTTGTGCAGCTGCTGTTTAGTTATTTATACTGTAAAAATGGGTAATTGTATGAACAAAATAATGTGATATCTTGTAACAATTGTAAGTCACCCTGGATAAGGGTGTCTGCGAAGAAATATAAAAATACAGAATGTTTAGCCAACTTTGCAGTAAACCAGAGCTATATTTGTGTCTTTCCCGACAAATTTTGTAAAAAGAAAATGAACAGACGATCAACAAATGCACCAGTAATTTAAGTACCTACAGCTCATTTTAACAATTTTAATTCAGTTGACTTATGCAGCTGAGATGTACTGTATGTTATGCTCAACTCATGCCTCTATTCCTGTTTGATATTTGTTCCCATATAAGATATAACTGACACTTTTCTAAAGCTCAAAGGGAAGTATTAACATGCACTTTTAATAACTGTATGATAGCTTTTTAAATTTAAGTTCACGTTGGTAAGTCGACTACATGCTTTTGAGAGCTTTTGTCAGATTTTCTTTGTGTGGTAGGATGGAATGGAAGTGGGGGGGGGGGGGGAATTGTCTTGAACTTAGAAGAGAAGGTAAGGAGCGAAGACTGGGTTTAAAAGAACCAGCTGCTGCCATAGGGAATAAGTAGGTGGAGTGTGTAGTAGAGGCGAAGACGCTGCAAGCATTAGCACGAATAACACTGAAAATACGGGTGAAGGGATCTGGGTCGTAGCGGGACCAGTCCACAATTCGGTTGTCGGCAGAAAGAGTGGCAGCAGCTTTGGCTGAAAATGCATGGTGGTATTCATAGAACATCGTGCACCTGTAGCGCACAGACAATTCAACAACAAAGAAGAGATACTGATTGAGCTCCTGTAATCTGTGAGAATAAGTAGAACAGAGAATATTGCGATAGAGAAGGCAAGGACGAATTCTTTTTTTGGAGCCATGGGTCGCGGGACTTAAGAGTGACTGAAACATCTCTGCAATCAACCAATTGACAGGAAATTAGAGGCCTCCATCTCCACGCCCCCCCTCCCCAAACTGCGCTATTCTAACATTTAAAACACTTTTTAGAGTTTTAGAGAATTGAATTACTCAATGTTTACATAATATCATACTGCTACCTAGTTGTAAGCCTGTGTTATTCAAATCTCAAATTCCATGTTAATATTAGGAGTTTCTATGCAGCTCATGAGACCTTAGAGCTCCAGAGGTGTCAAACTGTCTCTACTGGTTTGACATTAGATTATGGTCCCTGCTTTGTTTTTGTTCAGAAAACTTTCATTTTTATTTAGTCTCTAACTCTCTTGAGCATTATGTATCTATTTGGACATTAAATGGATACTTGCTGGCTTTCAGAACAGTAAACTGTCGTTAAAAATCAAGCAAGTTTTTGGGCCAGATTTCTGAAAAAAGTTTCTAATTTGGTTGACATGTCTTCACTCTAATTCAGTGTTATTAATGAAACGAATCCAGGATCAAGCACAATTACAACCCCATGCATATTGCTAGTAAGCATGGTATTAGTCAGATTAAACTTTAATTTTAGCAAGGATGAGAAAAAGCAAGGAAACACTATAGTGCAATCTAATAAACATGCCACAATAAACAACAGAGTTAAACATAGCTACTCTAGGAAATAGGAACCTTTTGCTACTTGTAAGTGTCAAGCAAGGCAAGAGTACCATGATTAAGTAAAGAATGTTACTGCAACAGCCTTCACAGCAGCAGCTTGCCCCAGATGCACCAGAGTTGCAGTGTATAATATTTATTCCAAAACTGGAAGCCCTTCTCAGAATGGAACGATCCACTCCCTGTCAGCAGCCAGGTAAACCCACACAACCTTCAGTTCTCTAAAAACAGCTCAGTCTTCTCCAGGAAAGCAGCAGTTACAACTGCATGCATCACTTTCTACAGCCCTCTGCACTCTCGTTCTCAAAGGCAGCATGTTTAAAATAAACTCTGGAGGAATGTATAGGTGGTTGGTGACACATTAACTATGTCTTCATTTATATTGAGATCTCTGTTTTGAGGTAATTTTGTTCTGTAGGTCATAATACTATAATTGATGACCCTCCTGCTGCTACCAGCAGCTGTCTGCGTAATAATTTGAAAGGTTTATCTCAGACCCCATAGGCTCTCTGTCTTTCTTTAAAGGGCATACTATTTTAATCATGCAGTTTTAATCCCCTTGAGATTATTGCATTTAGCCAATTTTTTTTTATATTGTATTTTGCCAGTTTTACCTAATTTCTAATCTGGTAATGTATACTATAGATTAAGTTACAACTAACAAGACACATTCTCCACCACTGATAATTTGCCCAATGCCATTTTTAGCTTGTCTACTTCATTTTTATTAGATGATCTCCTGTAATTGGTAAATTATAAAGCCCAAGATCAGGATCTTCTATGCCTAGTCTTGTCACCTCACAGAACTACTCCTGCCTCAACCAAATTGAAATGATCCTGAAATCACTACTCAAATGGTAATATTCTGCCCAGTACTTCAGAATAATCAATAGACTGGAATAAACCCAGGGCAGAAGTTGCTGTTAGATCTGTTAGAGTGGAAGAAATGTGTTAAACCCAGGGTCAACTTTTGGGAGGCCAATGTCCCTCAGTCACCTAGCACTGGTCAACCTCTCACCGACCAGTGCTGGAAGGCACACCTCAATTGACCTTGGCTTTTACTAGTTCAGAATCCAAGATCCTTTTCCTTTTCTGCATCTGTATTTACTAACTCCTAAAATGTTAAAATAAATCCTCTAGTTTACCACTTTTAACATATTCTCTGATTTTACTTGCCATGGAGGCAAGACTGATGGGTCTGTAATTTGATATAACACTTGAAATGTTGTTGTTTTTTTACTTGCACAAGCACAATAGTTCCCTTTTTTCTAGAAGCTTTGATTGATCTGTTTAACAGCTGTACTTGTTTAGATTTCTTACATTTGGCATTAATTGGTCCTGCACTTCCAGTATTATGTACCTGAATTGTCTATTCACCTCCACGTCTTATACCAGTCTATGGTTTTCAAACATATCTCATCACTTTGTGGTTGCCCTTTCTGAAGTGAATCAGAATTTGAATTGTGTTATTGTGTTCTAATAGACCATTTCAATCATATAGGTGTCACTTGTTTTCAGTAGTATCACTATTTACATTTTCTGTATTTTGGTTATTTGCTTTCTATTTAAGTCAATGCAAGCATTCTTATGAGTAGTCTTTCCTCAATAATGCATATGACATGCAATACCATCTGCTGCTACAGGTAGTACTGGGTGCAAACTTGTTTATTTCAGAGAGAGAATGTCAGGAAGTCTTCCAGGGGAACGTGTTTTGCTGTTAAAACAACCTTTTGGAAGAAATAAAGAATGTAAGCAACCAATACATGCTTCTGCTGAAATACAGTGCACAGAAAGGTAATCACAAACATTAAACATGCTTGTGAGACACTCCAAAATAAACAAAAAAGCGCAATGTCATGAACATTTGATATTGGTTGCTTCCATGTTTCTATTTTTAGAAGCACAGTAATCAGCTTGTTCTGTTACTTACAGTGGGTCACATCACTGTAGTCTTTGTAAAAATGATGTTCAGGATTTACCCAAAAATTGACTTTCATTTTCTGCTGCACGTGTTTTTGCAAGTAACTATTTTGTCTTCTAGCATCTGTAAACAAAACAACATGCTTTAAAAATAGCTGTTGGGCTTAAAAGTGTAATACATTATCAGCACTCAGAAATCTAGGTTGCTTCTTTCTCTGAAAACAGAGTTAGCACTTTAAATGAAGCAGACTTTCTGAGAAGTTGGAAATAAAAATCATGCCCATGCAGATGCTTCAGTGAAATCTGATGGTGCAGGAAAAATACTGGATACAGTTTAAGATTGCTGTGCTCTATAACCTGCTTATGGAACCATTTCCAGTTCTAGCTTTAATGGCTCTGCAGAGAGTTAATGCTATTAAAATCCTGTCCCCATATTCCTTGTAAATTGCCAACAGCATAATTATATTAATATGCATGCATTCTACTGTAGCTTTGCCCTTGTGTTCATTATGCTTATTTCATAATCTTTGAATCAGAATTCTGCTACACTAATGCTTGGCATGGAATTTTTTTTTTTTTTTTTGTCAAATAAAATGTCATTGGCTTTAATAAACTGCAAAATAATCTTCATAAAATATGAACTCAAACACAGAACTCCTTTTTTTATTATCTAACAAACAGTTATTTTATAACATTATAATATACTTCCACTCAGAAACAACTCTTTTGTGATCTTAATACATGCAGCCAGACACCTTGTGTGAGCACTAACAATATTATTTTTTTTCTGAAATGGCTGTTTGTCTTCTATTATCCCTCGCAACATGTGCTAATCCCTGGGATATAGTTTCATGCGTCATTTACCAACTAGAGGAGACCCCCGCAATGCTTGCATGTGTTTTAGTGTTTTATATACATCCTTACATAGCTCAATAACTGAGTGCAGTAGTGTGCTGGGTTAAATGGTTTATTAGAGAGAATTTCAGTAGAGGATGCTGTACTCCTTCTATGAGTTTAATTAATACATGGTTTACATTTTTACAATGAATACATAAATAGTGCTTCCAAAAACCTTTAACCTGTGATGAAAGTGACTCCAATTATTGCTACTAAAGCACTGTCACAGTCTCACTGACACTATATTGTAATTCCCTTTCAGGTATTTGGTTCAACAGTGGACGTTATTCATCAATCTGTGGGTTTTGAGTTTTCACATTATTTTTTTTTTCTTAATCTGTCTGATTCATTGAGTGACATTTTCTCAGAAGAAACAAACAAAAAAAAAAGGTAAACAGTCCTATATCCCTTTCACAGATACGAGTTATGAAGGCTCAGGACCGGCACTGATTCTGCATTTAGGTCTGTGTGAATTGCCTATACTGTAACAGAGCTGCCATATTTTATGCCGTCTCTGAACCCCCAAGCAAATGGGGCTTTCTTGCTGCTCTACAAATAAATATTCAGACTCCCACCTTTCCTGAAAAAATCTGCCTTCCTTATCGATCTTTCTTTTCCTGGACATTTTGAGAGTTACATTATCGTTTTTGATGGCCAGTAGGCTACAGTGTCTAATGGAAAACACGCCTTAAGCACCAAGCACGAGATATGATTGGCTGTCTCTTGCTGTCTTCTATTTCTTTAACTCTGAGCTTCCCGCTACTTTTCTGATGACTGATGGGATTTAGAGTTCTTACGTGTAATAACCCAATAGACTCAAACTGGGCACACTCCTGGTATAAAGGGTTATGACGGTAGTATACTGGTACAGATTGTGCAATTACATGTTGTGTAAATGGGTATTTTAAATAATCTTTTAAGCGTCTCTGAGACGGCTCTGTAGTGGTATTTTTGTGTGAAAGTGGTATTGGAGCCATGAGGACTGTGTGTTTTAGATTATAGCCGTAGAAAAAGCCTACTTTTAAAATACATATAAAAATGTATAATTTATATTTAGGCCTACATTTTGTAGTTCAGAAAGACAACCTCATAATTTACTGGATGCATTCCAAGAATGGGTCAGCAATGGAATCAGTTCAAGTAACTAAAAACAGTCATACATTTTTTGGAAATATTTCTTTTTCATATTTACTGTTGCATAATAAATGTAGCAAATGCTAAGTTATTGTTGCACATTGACTTATTTATTGACATACCTTTATAAAACAAACCATACAGTGATAGCATGTTGATATGCAGCATTATATTTACAGTATGCATTTTAAAACAAAAAGAGCTGCAATACCTGACTGATCAATCCAAACGCATTCCTCTGGGGTAAGAGTTTAGGTGATATCCCACCTCACACAAACTAAAACAAATTAATTACTTTGAACTACTAAAACAAATGAATTACTTTGAACTACCAATTGGCAGAGTTAAAAATGTGTAAAGTAGAAATAATTGCAGTTTTAAAAACCTGTATTTCTTCCTAAAAGACATAATACTGCTATCAGAAAAAGGAAAGACAGGTTCAGTGGCATAAAACATCCCTTAATAAGACATTTTGCAATCGACACATTCATAACTAGAGCCATGTGTGGTGATAGTGGCTGCTACAGGGTTTCAAACAAATCAGTCACTTTAAACATTACAAAATCTTACTTTAAATGTACAGTTGTATCAAATAAGAAGTGCAGCATTTAAATACTGGTAAAAACAAGGTTCTGTGTTTCGCTGCATCATTTTCTCATAAAACAAACAGGATGCACAAAAATTTTTTTTGTGTGTGTTGCTGTGTACTATTGTCTTTTATATATGAATTCATTGCAAACGCAACTGCATTTCCACCCATCAATTACTTTGTGTGTAATTAGTCAACGACTAGTTTCTGAGGTTTGTTTGTCATGCTGTTATCACCCATAACTATAAACCACTCAATTGTGCTGAATTTAGAAATACAAAAATAAACTTAAATTTAGAAACAAATGTTTTGATTAGAAGTCTTTTCCGAAAAAGACATCGAAACGTCAACTTGTTTCTCATTGACAAGTTGACCATTCAATGCTACCCTTAGTTATGGTTTGTAATAAAGCATTCATTTTAACTGTATAAATTTGGTCCTGTTGAAACAGCATTTTAACTAATGGATAATAGCCTGTATAATACTTAATAATAAGACACCCTACTTCTTGCTGTGGTAGGTAGAGACAAAAAAGTAAAGAACTACCAGATGTTGTTTAATACTGCTGTGTGTGGTCTAGAAGAAATATCCCTTTGACATTGAGTGAGATAGATAACCCTGAGTGTTACATAGCTAATTCTATAGCTATAAGTTAATATTTATTAAATTAACCACACAGCATACATACTTTATTTATCTGCCTTCAATCATCACTGCAGTCCCAATTAATTTGCTGAAGCTCTCCATTTCTTGTGCTTCAAGGGATCCGACATGAAAAACCTTCATTATTAGACTTTTCATGGTCCCTACACAAGGGTTGCTTCATCAATTCTGATCCTTATGATAGTCGATGAATCAGTTCCGGTGCTAGGACTTACTGGGCCCTGGTGCAGTACTGTGAAGTAGAATCCCCAACCCCCCCGCCCCCTTGCCTGGTAAAAATTAAAAAGTGCAGAGCGCTGCTGCAGCACAACCTAAAGAAAACCTTTTAAAAAGAAAAACAGAAGCAGCAAAATCTGATTGTTGACTTGAATTCATTCACTCTCTGTCACAGTTCCATAGTAACCATGACCCTCCACTCTCTAAGAATTATAAGCTAGTTTTGCATTTGACCTTAAGGAGAGGTAAAGGCCATGGTCAAGGTCATTTTTGGATAGAGCATATATTGGTTCCTATCTATGTTCCATAGTAACCATGACCCTATCTGCACTCTCTAAGCAGTTATAAGCTGGTTTTGCATTTGACTTTAAGGAGAGGTCAAAGGTCAAGATCAAGGTAATTTTCTAAAGAGCATACATTAATTCTCATAGGCTTCCACTACTCTTACAAGATTCATAAGTCTGTAACATTCTACCTTAGATAAATACTGCAATATATGCAAATATGTGCAAATTGACCATAGCTGAAATTTGACTGGCTCGCAGCAGCCATGTCTTTTTTATGTAGTGACTTGCCTTTAACAAACTTGATAGACAACCTTGCCAAGGCTATATTTGCAAAGTTTTGCTTCAATCGACATAACGATTTCAAAGAAGAAGACATTAGAATATTTTTGACAAATCTAATATGGCCATCGAACCATGTGGCCAATTGACTTCTCTTGAACAAATCGAAATATAGGGCTGTGACAGAAAGATAATGAGTTCTGGTAATAAATCTCCCTCCCGACCTGTGAGGGTGCTAAAGAACGGGAGGAGAAGTATCTGGAAGGGCTGGCCTGACAGTTCCTTTCCGGGACCGGGAAGTCGGTCAGCCTAGAAAGAAGTGAGACTCTGTTGTAAGACCGTATTGACCTAAAAGGTAAACGAGGGGCAGCTGCAAGTAATAAGGTAGCTGCAACCATTTACCAAGATTTCATGCGGGATTACATATAGGGGCCAGGGTAACACTGATCTTTTCCTTCATTTGGGTAAACGTTTGGAGAGAAAAGGATCAAGAAGGATGTGTTTTGTGCGTTTTGTGTCTTGTTGTGTATTGCCGGGGATTTATTTTGTTTTACGGTCACCAGACCTGGAATAGAAATAAAATACGTTTTCACTGGATTACCATTGTCTGCCTGTCAATCCGGGATGGACCGCAATGTGCTGGCGGAGCTGCTGCAGGCGCTGGAGAGCAGACACGACGCAGAGGAGAGAAGGAAGGAGGAGCGCTACACGGCGCTCATTGAACGGGTAGGGCTGGCCGTTGCTGCAGCCCTGTCGCCCCCGAAGGCACGGGCGATGAAGATGCCGGCGGAGGATGACCCGGAGGCGTATTTGGAAGCGTTTGAGCGGCTGGCTACCAAAGTGGCTTGACCGCGGGAGTTCTGGGCCAGCCAGTTGGGACCCTGTCTGATCGGGGAGGCTCAGGCAGCCTACCAAGTGACCATCATGCCACCGATTACGACCTGGTCAAACAGGCTTTCCTCCGCTGCCTCAACATAACCATGGAGACCCACCGGGCACGGTTTAGGGAATACCGGACAGCCCCGGAGACACGCCACAGGGTGGTTGCAGAGCTGTTGTGCAACCACATGGTACATTGGCTGACCCCCGGGAAGAAGACCGCCCAACAGATGGGGGAAGCCATTGTGGTCGAACAATTCTGCCATGTGGTCGGCACCGAAATCCAGGCATGGATACGGCACCACAACCCTGACACCCTGGAGGAGGCGAACACCACCACCACCCTCGTTCCCGAGACCCAGACCTCCGAGAACACCGACCCCGTTGGGCCCCTTGCCTCCCCCCCATGGAGACCAAGGTTGGCCCCCAGCTGGGGTAGAAGTATTGTTCCTGCTCCGTTGCCCTACCAGCAGTGGGACAGATTTCTAACCTCTGCTCCCTCTGTCCGTCCTATCTGTTTTAGGTGCAACCAGCCGGAACATATGGCCAGATCATGCCCCGCTGCCATGGAGTGTGACGTGGCCGCTTGCAATTGGGCAACTGAAACTGGTAAGCGTGGGGAAAATGGTTGGGAGGGGCCTTGTCTGATTAATGTTTTTTTAGGGAATGTGAAAACTCACACATTAGTGGACACATGGTGTGAGCAAACTTTGATTAGGACAGCTCTCCTGGGCAATGTGTCGTGGCGGCCACAAGGTCAGGTGGCCATCTCCTGTATCCATGGAGACACGGCGGCATACCCCACCCTAAAGGTATATCTATCGGTAGGACTGTTAAAACGTCACCTCATAGAGGGGTGGCGGAAAGGTTGCCACACCCAGTTATTCTGGCTGAGACTGGCCAAAATTCAATTTAGTAAACTAGCCGTGGGCACAGGACAGCCTGTAACACAATTGTTGGTTCCCCCGTCTTGTCAGACTGTGGTCATGAGGCTAGCGCATGATATCCCTTTTGAGGGGAACATCGAAGCCGAGAAAACAAGGGAACTGATATTTGCTCGATTCTATTGGGTAGGTCTTCACACTGATGTGTTGAGATATGTAGCCACATGCCCAGACTGCCAGTGTGTAGCTCCGGGTATAGTGCGCCCCACCCCTTTTGTCCCACTGCCGATTATTTCCACTCCTTTTGAATGCATTGCAATGGACATAGTGGGCCCTTTGCTACCTTCTGACTCTGGGTATACACATATATTAGTAATGGTGGATTATGCAACGCGATACCCGGAGGCAGTTCCATTGAGGTCCACTAGTGCAGCTGCAATAGCCACCGAGCTAGTGCAGATTATGGCTAGAGTAGGGATCCCCAAGGAGATCTTGACTGATCACTGAACCAATTTTTTGTCCAATAAGTTACAGCAGGTGTACAAAATATTGAAAATACGTCCCATCAGGATGTCCACTTATCATCCACAATCGGACTGTCTGGAGGAAGGCATTATTCAGACCCTAAAGTCGATGCTGAGACTATTCGTAACACAAGAGCAAAAACATTGGGCATTGCTTCTTCCTTACCTCCTTTTGGCAGTGAGAGAGGTGCCGCAGAGTTAAACGGGGTTCTCCCCCTTTGAGCTTCTGTATGGCAAGCAGCCTCGCGGCATCCTCGACCTGCTGAGAGAGGGGTGGGAGGAGCACAAAGGCTCGTCGAAGAAGGTAGTGAAGCATGTGCTCCTACTAAGAGATCGCCTGGATTTGGTCGGTCGTTTGGCCCAGGACAACCTCAGATCGTCTCAGCACCGACAGCAGCAGCATTACAACAAAAATGCATGGATTAGAACCTTTCGACCAGGGGACAAGGTAATGCTGCTACTTCCTTCATCAGAATCAAAACTATGTGCTAAATGGCAGGGGCAGTATGAAGTGATTCGGGCTATAGGGAAAGTGAATTATGAAATTAGACAGCCCAATCGCCGTAATGAACGTGAAATTTACCATGTCAATTTGTGAAAGCCCTGGCAGGCAAGGGAGGTCTTATTCATAGCCCCAGGCAATATGGAGGATGATTTAGGCCCCTGTCCAGAGACTGCTAGCTCAAGAATGATTTCAATGGGGGAACAATTGGTTCCGGCTCAGCAATGAGAGCTGCGTCAGCTTATTGAGGAGTTCAGCGATGTTTTTTCTGACGTGCCCGGCAGGACAAATTTAGTTGAATATGACATTATCTCTCCACCAGGTGTCACAGTGCGAGAGAGACTGTACCGGATCCCGGAAAGTCGACGAAGTGGCGTTCGCAAAGAGGTATGGGATATGCTTGAACTTGGGGTGATTGAATCTTCCAGGAGCGATTTGTGCAGTCCAGTTGTCATGGTGGCCAAGAAAGACGGCACCAACCGCTTCTGTGTGGATTTCAGAAAGGTAAACGCTATTGCTAAGTTCGATGCATATCCTATGCCTCGGGTTGATGAACTTTTAGACAGACTGGGAAAAACGAGGTTTATTTCCACTCTGGACTTGACAAAGGGATACTGGCAAATTCCTTTAACCCGCAGCTCCAGAGTGAAAACAGCATTTTCAACACCAGAAGGGCTGTTCCACTTTAAAACCATGCCATTTGGGCTACATGGTGCGCCTGCTGCTTTTCAGAGACGGATGGACAAGGTTTTACGCCCACATCATGAATATGCAGCAGCATATATTGATGACGTGGTGATTTACAGCTCCACCTGGCGAGAGCATTTGGCTAGGGTTACAGCCGTTCTTTAGTCTCAAAGGGCAGCCTGGCTGACAGCTAACTTGAGGAAATGTGTGTTTGCCAAAAAAGAGACTCAATATTTGGGATTTTTAATGGGGAATGGAAGGGTGAGACCTGTGTTCACCAAAATCTAGGCTTTGGTTGACGCAGCGATCCCCAAAACCAAGACTCAGGTGAGGTCACTACTGGGCTTAGCCGGTTATTACCGCCGCTTCATCCCCGAGTACGCCACAGTAGTTAACCCATTAATCTACCTCACCAAAAAGAGTGCTCCAAATTTAATTAAGTGGTCAGCTGAGTGTCAGGGGGCGTTTGATACTATTAAGAGTAGACTTTGCCAGGCCCCCACTCTTATTACTCCAGATTTCACCAAGAGATTCTTCCTCCACACCGACGCATTAGATGTAGGTTTAGGTGCAGTCTTGTCCCAAAAAGTAGCTGGAGTAGAACACCCGATATTGTATATAAGTAAAAAGATATTGCCTCGGGAATGTAACTACTCTGTAGTCGACAAAGAGTGTTTGGTCATTAAATGGGCTACTCACTCTTTACGATACTACCTGCTGGGACACTCATTTGATCTGGTCACAGACCACACCCCACTCACGTAGTTAAGCACAATGAATAGCAATGCCCGGATAAGTCGGTGGTATCTGGCATTGCAGCCCTTCATGTACCATATGGTACACCAGGCAGGGAAAGAACACCAAAATGCGGATTATTTTTCCTGGGAGAGGGGAGTAATGGGAAAGGTAGATTTAGCCGAGTGTTCCTTCGGCTCCACTCTGAGCGGTGGGATATGTGACAGAAAGACAATGAGTTCTGGTGATAAATCTCCCTCCCGACCTGTGAGGGCGCTAAAGAATGGGAGGAGAAGTATCTGGAAGGGCTGGCCTGACAGTTAGTTTCCGGGACTGGGAAGTCGGTCAGCCTGGAAAGAAGCGAGACTCTGTTGTAAGACCGTATTGACCTAAAAGGTGAATGAGGGGCAGCTGCAAGAAATAAGGCAGCTGCAACCGTTTACAAAGATGTCATGCAGGATTACATATAGGGGCCAGGCTAACGCTGATCTCTTCCTTCGTTTGGGTAAACGTTTGGAGAGAGAAGAATCGAGAGAGGAGCTCTCGTTGTAAAAGAAAATTACGTTTTGTGTCTTGTTGTGTATTGCCAGGGATTTATTTGTTTTACGGTCACCAGACCTAGAATAGAAAAAAAACACGTTTTCACTGGATTACCATTGTCTGCCTGTCACTCCTGCACAGCATCACCGCTACACCTGTTCCTTTTACCAGCCACTTTGCCACAAGGGCATAAGGATAGTTTCACATCTCTACCATAAGCGGTTTTGGAGAAGATTTTTTAATTGTCCAAAATTCTTTTGTGTTATTTTATCAGATACACATTGCTTGTCTTGTGACACAAATCTTGCCCTATGGATTAGGTTTAGGAGATTTCAACTCTATACATGGTCACTTACCTGGCCTGGTGCTGAGACTGGTAATCTACAGCAATACATCATTGGCACACATTTCCAGCTAAACAAATTTAATGCATTTATGTTGTGGAACAAACATGACTTTTAATGTTCTTGGTACACATGATAGGGGATAATTAAGAATAGTGTAATATGAATTGAACATTTTTGAGCTTAAAGCAATCACAACCTACAATATACAGTAGGTCATCTGTATTATCCTACGGGACTATGGCCCAGATATTCGAAGCGATGCTAAATCTCCTAGCAAAATTTGTGCCTTGCAAAAAAATTTGTGCTTTTGCACAAAAATTTATATTTTCCAACATGGCACAAAACAGTTCAGCGAATTTGGAAAATAGCAGTTTTTTGCTCAATTCACAAATGTGTTTGTGCCTCGCAAAACCATGTCCGTATTCAAATATATAAATAAGCTACTAATTGGAGAAATGCAACAATGGTCACCAAATAGTGTAAGCTATTCAACATATAACTTAAATACAAATATATTGTAGTGACATGCTAACTGGATAAGAGTCAACATGATGGAGAGAGAAAAAATATCTCTGTAGCATCAAACAGAAATGCACCTGTCAGCCGGTGTTCTGAGTAGCTACGACCCATGCTCCTTACACTATACATAAACAAATTTACAGAAGTGTGGACTGTAAACCAAATCCACAATGCTGAAAACACTACTCTATTCGGAAGTCCCAAAGATGGGAATCTGAGCATGGAGCCAGCCAAGAACGCTGCCATTGGATGCAGTCTGCAGATGTGTATCCTTTACTCATACCCCTGCTGAAAGCCCCTTCCAACTGCCCCCCACTCACCACATACCCTGCTCCTACCACACCTGTATGGCATGCAGATCGTGAGTGGCCATTCCCAATCGAGAAGCTTGTCGACCCAAGGCATGGGGTAGGCATCAAACTTGGCAATAGCGTTTACCTCAAGGAAATCAACGCAAAAGCGGTTGGTGCCCTCCTTTTTGGCCACTATCACAATCTACACCACTCCTGGAAGGCTCAATCACCCCAAGTTCGAGCATCGCCCATACCTCTTTGCTAACACCACTTCATCGACTTCTCGTGGGGATATAAATAAGGCCTCCCTTGCCTGCCCAGGCTTTAATAAATTTATGTGATAAATTTCCCATTCATTACAGTGATGGGGCTATCTAATTTCATAATTTACCTTTCCTATGGCCCGACTCACCTCATATGGCCCCTACCATTTAACACATAGTTTTGATTCTAACGAGGAAAGAAGCAGCAATACATTGTCTCCTGGTCAAAAGGTTCAAATTCTTGCATTTTGATTGTAATGCTGCTGTGTATTTTAAAGATTTTGTAAACTTGCTGTAATGTGTTAGACACAAAGTTAGTTCCATGATCAGTCAAGATTTCCTTGGGGATCCCTACTCTTGATAATCTGCACTAATTCTTTGACTATTGCAGCTGCACTAGTGGACCTCAATGGAACTGCTTCCGGGTATCGCGTTGTCGCTTCACTATCACTTCAGTAGACCAGGGTATGTCGCCGTGTCTCAGTGGAAACATGAGGTAGCCAACTGACCTTGTGGCTGCCACAACACACCACACAAGAGAGGTGCCTTAATTAAGGTCTGCCCACACGCTGTGTCCACAAATGTGTGGGTTTTCACATTTCCCAAAATCACATTAACAATACAAGGCCCGTCCCAACCATTTTCCCCTCACTTACCAGCTTCTGATGCCCAATTGCACTTCACCACGTCCATCCATCGCAGATGAGCATAACCTGGCCTAGTGTCCCGGCTGCTAGTGCTCATGGTGGAAATACAATTTTTTTGTGAAACCAGTGCAGTGTTGTCTGGGTTTTGTACTTGCCTGTAGCGACAGCTCCGGATCATGTTAGCCATCTAATAATAACAAACAAAAAGCTTTTAACGACAAAACAAACAAAACACTCACGATTACAATACGGGTCTCCTTCCGGGTTAGCTTTAACCATAACAAGTCATGACCCCTTGGTTAACGATTGCAACAGCTCCTCCAATCCACGGGTGCCACATCTTTTCCCTTCCGAGTCAATGATTTATTGTACTATAGCTCCGACCCCTTTCTAGATGGCAGACTTCCACGTAACCCTGGGAATGAATTGTCTGGCCATCCAGTCCAGGGCACTCTGTTCCCTTACACAGCATCCTCACAGGTCGGGAGGGAGATTTATCACCAAGAATCATTTTGTCTCTGTCACAGGCCATCACAGATTTTACAGAATTCAAACAGATGTATCTATGCTATGCTGTTTGCTGGGAAGTGAGTTTTTGATTTCTCTACTTCTGTATCTATAATTTTTGACAGGTGTCACACAAACACGAGTACATATTACCTATTCTAATTCATTTACATTTTTTGACTTTCTTGTTTTCTGTTATAGTACCATCCTTTTATTTTTGTAATGTGTTTTTTTGTAAGAACTGTAAGTCGCCATGGATAAGGGCATCTGTTATAAGAAAATACACACATACATTAACAATAACAGTAATTATTATCAGTAATCCAGCTGGAATCACCTGTTTTTTTTTTTTTTTTTGTTTTTTTTTATAGCATATATATATATATATATATATATATATACAGTACTGTGCAAAAGTTTTAGGCAGGTCTGAAAAAATGCTGTAAAGTAAGAATGTTTTCAAAAATAGACATGTTAATAGATTTATATTTATCAATTAACAAAATGCAAAGTGAGTGGACTGAAGAAAAATCTACATCAACTCCATATTTGGTGTGACCACCCGTTGCCTTCAAAACAGCATCAATTCTTCTAGGTACACTTGCACAAAGTCAGGAAATATGTAGGCATATAGTATGATTAAACAATTATACCAAACAGGTGCTAATGTTCATCAATTCAATATGTAGGTTGAAACACAATCATTAACTGAAACAGAAACAGCTGTGTAGGAGGAATAAAACTGGGTGAGGAACAGCTAAACTCAGCTAACAAGATGAGGTTGCTGAAGACAGTTTACTTTCAAAAGTCATACACAATGGGAAGACTATGCACAGCAACAAGACACAAGGTAGTTATACTGCATCTGCAAGTTCTCTCCCAGACAGAAATTTCAAGGCAGACAGGGGTTTCCAGATGTGCTGCCCAAGCTCTTTTGAAGAAGCACAAAGAAATGGGCAATGTTGAGGACCGTAGACACAGTAGTCGGCCAAGGAAACTTACTGCAGCAGATGAAAGACACATCATGCTTACTTCCCTTCGCAATCAGAAGATGTCCAGCAATGCCATCAGCTCAGAATTGGCAGAAAACAGTGGGACCCTGCTACACCCATCTACTGTCCAGAGAAGTCTGGTCAGAAGTGGCCTTCATGGAAGACTTGTGGCCAAAAAGCCATACCTCCAGCGTGGAAACAAGGCCAAGCGACTAAACTATGCACGAAAACAAAGGAACTGGGGTGTATAAAAATGGCAGCAGGTGCTCTGGACTGATGAGTCAAAATTTGAAATATTTGGCTGTAGCAGAAGGCAGTTTGTTCGCCGAAGGGCTGGAGAGCGGTACACAAATGAGTGTCTGCAGGAAAAATTGAAGCATGGTGGAGGTTCCTTGCAAGTTTGGGGCTGCATTTCTGCAAATGGAGTTGGGGATTTGGTCAGAATTAATGGTATCCTCAATGCTGAGAAGTACAGGCAGATACTTATCCATCATACAATACCATCAGGGAGGCATCTGATTGGCCCCAAATTTATTCTGCAGCATGACAACGACCGCAAGCGTACAGCGAAAGTCATTAAGAACTATCTTCAGCGTAAAAAAAAAGAACTCACCCAAAGAACACCATCCCTACTCTGAAGCATAGTGGTGGTAGCATCATGATATGGGGATGTTTCTCATCGGCAGGGACTGGGGCACTTGTCAGGATTGAAGGGAAAATGAATGGAGCAAAGTACAGAGAAGCCCTTGAGGAAAACTGCTGCTCTCTGCAAGAAAGCTGAAACTGGGACGGAAGTTCACCTTTCAGCATAACAACAATGCAAAGCACACAGCCAAAGCTACACTGGAGTGGTTAAGGAACAAAAAGGTAAATGTCTCTGAGAAGTCCAGTCAGGCCCTGTCCTAAATCCAATCGAAAAAAGTGTGGCATGATTTCAAGATTGCTGTCCATCAATGCTCCCCAAGGAACTTGACAGAGCTTGAACAGTTTTGTAAAGAAGAATGGTCAAATGGTCATATTGCCAAATCTAGCTGTGCAAAATTGGTAGAGACCTATCCCAACAGACATACAGTATATATATATATATATAGTCAAAGTTGTAAGTTATCTACTAATGGCTGCTGATACTGGACACGGTTGACCACAATATTGGCATTTCAGACATTGCTCTTGGTGTGAGTGGGGATGTTGACAGATTGAGAAAGTCCAAGACAGTCCAGAAGCGTGTTGAAGTTGGTCACTAGGGGGGAGGAAGGCAAGTCAACATGAATATTGAAGTCACTTAGGAGTAGGAGTTTGTCAGTAGAAGTGCAGATGAGGGAGCGGTATTCTGAGAACTCTGTAATAAAAGCAGAGTTGTTTTTAGCTGGACGGTAGATAACAGCAAGGGTGAGGGACAGGGACGTCACCAGAGTTTCAGAACATTCGGGGCTCAGCCCTGAAGACCTGGGGCTGGGGGGGTTACATATGTAATATAGCTTTTAGATATTGTGGCAAGTAGCTATTCCAGCCTCAGTGACGAGAGGAGGAGAGTCCTAACCCCCGACGGGGGTTCGGGGATTTCTCCCCCAAGAAAAATTTGGACTCCATAATGCAAATCTATGCATTTTAGTGAGTTTTGAAAGCAAAAAAAGCAGAAACTTGAAGGATGGAGACTGAGCCTGGGACCACACTGTAAAAGGGCTAGGGTAGACCACCACCACACCACAACAGATCAGAAAGCTCTGACCTTAGCAATAATGACAGCTCCGAGTCCCATTGCACAGCGAACTCTGCTGGCGCTAATCTTGGCACCTGCACAGCCACATTGACATGCCGTGTCAGCAGGAAATATATACAACCACAACACCAGAAACACCACCCTGATCCAACCAGGCAGCACACACAGAGCTAGACTTGAGCATGATTCAAATCCATTGATTCTGGGTTTGATGAAAACTCACGTTTTGGAAGGGTGAATGTGTCATTGATAATCATCACTTACTTTTTGAAGACACCTTGATTGATGTCTATCTAGCACAAAAAGTTTTTGGTAATCCATGCATTTATTGTCAACTTTAGATAGCTCTGTCACTGTTATCTATCTGCATAACTCATATTAGCAGTAGGCTTGTATTATAACTGTAGAGTAGGGGGACAGAGTTACATTTTGCAGATAATACCAAGTCTGGCTTGAAAATCATACTTTATAGTGGTAATAAATCAGAGATGCCAAGGTCAATTAGCTACAGGATAATATTTCTACCTATTTAATTAACATTGGAATTATATTTATCACACCGGCACTCAAATGAATAGATTAACAAAGATTAGGTGTATTTAATGCAAAATTATTTTATTTCCTCCCTGAGGACCCTGAGAAGTTTTTGTGAGGTATTTTGTATTTTTCTGCAGTGACAGCAGCACTTCACAATTTTAGGCACATGTACATGCATACAATCCTTTCAGCATACAGTCCTGAATATTCACAATGTATGCGTGTTATATTACATAGTAATAGGATGCTAGTCCAAGCAGATTAGAAAAGAAAGTAAACAACAGATACAGTAGGATACTTTAGATAAAACATCTTAACTCCTCTTTGTGTGTGTGTTGCAAAATTACTGTAGTGAACACTTTTTACACACACTTCATCACCTACAGATTGTTTTTCAATTACAGCTGGACATGACGTTGGTATCAAACAGCTCATGCTTTCCATTTTTATAACATGAGTGACATGTCTCTTTTCTTGGATAAGGCGAGGTCAAGAAAGTTACTTTCCTGTTGAGGATAGCATCAACCTATATCTCCTGTTTGTCAGTTGTGCAAACTATCTATGACTTCACTCTTTTCCAAGCATGTTAGTATATCTTTGTTAATTGACATGACAGCCAGGTGATGCATTCCGTCTTGCTCCTAAGCCATGTATGTAAATGCATATATGTCTTAATGCACTGAAAGATCTCTCACAGCTGCAGCTGCTAACTGGGATAGTCAGTGCGACCTGTATGATTGTCTTCAGTGATGGGAACATATCAGGGTCTAACAGTTTATACACACTGGACATGTCAGAAGTGGCATCTTTCTTTTTTGAGAGGTAATGTTTAGTAACGAGTACCTCCTCTGGCTTGAGAGGAATATGTTTGCAACTTCCTTCAGGTCTTCTTCTGACAAGAAGTTTTGTGAGGTAGGACTGCAGGCTTGGGTGCCTCTTATCATGTCAGCTCCAACAGATGAAAAATGCTTTTCTAGCTCAGCAAGCATTCTGTCTAGGCAAGGGAAATATAGTTTGTGTTTAAGATTCTCTTCACTAGTATTGTTGCTGACCTCAGAACGTGCACCACACGCAAACTCAATAACATAATCGTCCATGCATTTTTGTTTCTGTCTCCCTCCAGCAGGAGCTAGCTCTAGGATTTCACTGACTTCACAGAAGGACTTTGTTCTCTTGTACAATTCTGTGTTCATCTCATCTCTGCATTTGCTTTTCAAAGCATTGCACACAGCTTCCTTGTAGTCAACTGCATGGGCTAAGTCAACTGTTTCCCTTTGGAGGAACTTGTGGAGTCCCTCAGTGGTGGTCAGAAGGCTTTGGAACATCAGAAGGAGATAGACCAATAGGCCCACCTCAGCGTAACAGTGGACATAAATTGCTTCTGGATGTTACTCACAGGAAAACTGCGCAGCACTAAATCATTTAAGTTTGTGAAGTGGGAGAGAGGTAAGTGCTATGGGATGGTGAATTGTACGACTGAAGAAAAGGATCAAATTCTTTGAGGAATTTCATAACCTCAAGGAAATTACCTTGATTACTACTTGTTTCTGCTTAGTCATCACCATGGAATGGGATGGTTTGTTTTCCTAGGAGCATTGATATGGCTACCAGTTGCCTAAGATATTCTCTTCTCTCTGTTATTTCGTTGACATTTGCGACTTGCAGCTGTTCTACTATGTTTCCATGTGTAGCACAAGCAGTGTAGCATTGCCATGAAAGAACATTGTTTTTGTGTGAGGATATGACCTCGTGTTCACGAAGTGTCCAGTAATCTCTTCCAATTTTGGAATCCGGTGGTTATCAAAGAATCTCTCTTTCCTTTCCGAAATTGGTGACATGCGACGCAAAACACTGTGCTAACAGAATATTCCAGCCAATGAAAAGTTTCGAATCAGTTTGACTGGAAAGCTCTTTTCTGCATTCTGAATTGCTGCTCTGGATAGTGGGCAAGTTTAACTTGACTTGGACCTGTTTTTTTAACACCCAAATCTTCTGGCTCTCGTTGCTTTGGTTCTTGCTGTCTGACCTGTTCTGTGTTCTCTCTCCCTCTCTGTTTTGTGTGCTTTCCTCTCTCGCCATCCTCTCTTTCTTGCTGCCTGAAGTTCTGACTTTCTGGATCTGCTATATTATTACAGAGACAGAATAGTATCAGTACCTTAGCAATATGGAGAATTTTGAACACACACACACACACACACACACACACACACACACAGAAGCAATATGAAGAAAAGAAGAACTGACAAATAATTTATTTACCTGAATTGAGCTAAAGGCAAAATCTGGGTTCATTTCTGTTCCTTAATGATAGCAGTTCACTCATTCTTAAGCCTGATGAATATTCAACTGTGTTAACCTATCACTAACCACAATACCTGTGTTTCCTCTCTCTCTCTATTTTCTCCTGTCTGCTCCTCTCTCTGTTTCTGTCCTTTGTGGACCTCCGCTCTTAATTTGAGGCAGAATAATATCAGTGCATTTGCAATTGTATTTTAAACACACACAGACACGCACACAAAATCTATTCACTTACTCCTGCAAATAGAACAACCCTCTCTGTGTTTGCTGAGTAGTGGCATCTGTCGCACTCTTTCTGAAGAAATTCCGTATGTCCATCTTCTATAGCTAAGTTGGAAAAACAAAGTTAACTCAGCTATCCAGCTGTTTTATTAACAGATGCAGGGCTCTACATTTAGATTTTTAACTACTGGCCCCTCGGCCCACTGAGCTCGTGTTTTTACTGGCCCGGATGCAATTTTATCTGGCCCAATATATTTATATATTTTTTCATGATGGTTTTTATTTTCAGAATGTTTCTAACTGTTGGTGACCAAAGAGAGCCCACGTCTCAAAAGAAAGTGGCTAAACGAAGCCTTTCAATATATGTTACTCCAGCCATTTATCATGTATACAACAAGTGCTATAAGAAGTAATCCAAACTTGGGCAACATTTAAATTAGAAAGGTAATTTAGCGTTATGATGAATATAAAGACATACTAAATGTTAAGCACAACAACACAGTGACTATAAGAAAAGGCAAGATACTTGGAGTTGGAAAGGAGTTATTTTTTTAACACTGGACTGTAGTTCAATGTAAAACATCTACTGTTGACTTTCTGTGAATGGATGGAGTAACGTCAACATTTGCACTGACCATTAAAAGTACAACCAGGTATCCTTGTTTTGAATTATTTACAGGTTATTGAATAAACAAAATAACTTGACTTCGATTCATCTGATGTCAGTACTTGATGTCTAGTTGTAATTAGTAATGTTAAACTATTGTAATGTTGGAATGTATTTTCTAATTTGGCCAGGTTACAATATTTACACTATTTACACTAGATTTTAATTATTAATTGTTATAATTAAACAGATGTAGAATATTTGCTATATGATAGGTGTTATTTTATTCTGAATACACTACAGCAAAAATTATTGTTTGGTGGTTTGTGCAATATTATGC
Source organism: Polyodon spathula (assembly GCF_017654505.1). Classification (NCBI taxonomy): domain Eukaryota; kingdom Metazoa; phylum Chordata; class Actinopteri; order Acipenseriformes; family Polyodontidae; genus Polyodon; species Polyodon spathula. The sequence goes on along the minus strand of NC_054554.1, from coordinate 20,236,825 downwards.
TATTGTTGCTTTAACTGGAAGAGATACACGCTATGACATTGCTGCTCATTGAGTTCTGTGTATTTTAATTCAGTAAACAAAAAAAAAACAACTTGTGCCTAAGGAAATAGGGTATTGAATGAAAAAATCATGTCCTGGACATTGTTTTAACACTTTGTGAACCCGGCTAAACTTTACCAGCTTACATTGTTTTGTTGTCTGCTTGTGCACACGCATTTGCCTTTTACTCTTGGTAGTTTAAGGGACCAGAATTCGGGTTAATCGAATACACAAAAAGATTTTACCCTGTGTATTCAAATAGGAAACTATTTGAAATTCCCATCCCTAATACTAATAAACACCATTAAAACAATATTCATAATACAAAGTAATAACAATCCTACTCAGAGCATTGTCGCTGTTGTGTAGCCTCTCCCAAGTCAGCGCAATCTTGAGTCCGAGTCCTGGAAAGATTGTGAATGGCATTTTTGACCTGAACACATCGGATCCCAAATCAAAAAGTTTGACAATTCAAATGCATATCTGGGTATCTGTTGGGACATCTTACAGACTGGATATTATGTAAACAAAATGTTGAATTCTGTAAGTCTGGGAAGCTGACGCCAAACAAGGCAAAAAGTTTTTTCTCTGTCATAATGAAGCCTCCTCTCTAAATGTTGATCTTCATATTTTTTCTTAATTATATTGTGGCAGAGCAGAGCTCTGTCCTATATAGATTGGCAGGGATGGGATTAAATTCCCCTACCTGCCTTGGTTTATTGTGTTCAGGTGGCTGGGGTTGATTAATTAACGATCAATCAGCACCCAGCCACCTGACATAAAAGGAGGCCTCAGCTTCCCATTAGGGGGAGGAGGGAGCTGAGGAAGCAAGCTGGTGTTTGTGCTTGCTGTTTTTGTGGGTTTTTTGATCCAGTGAAGGCATCGTCCAGCCTGGAAACCTTTATTTTTGTAAGTTTTGCTTTGTGTTTCATTATTTGTGTTCAAATATCTTTGTTTTTGCCCTTGTGCGCTTTTATTTTGTGTTTATTTATAATTAAAGTATTATTTTTTTGAACTGCAGCCTGTTTCTGGGCCTTTATCCACTCGCCACCCTGTCACATTTGGTGGCTGTAGTGGGATATAGTGCCTCCAGGAGACTCAGAACAATACTGCAGGATTTTTTTTGGGACAATTTTTTTTTAGATAAATAAATTAGAAAAAAAAATGGTAAAGAAGAACAGACAGCGGCAAAGGCAGAAGGAGACCAGCAGCAGAAGAAATGTAAGCTGCTGAAGCCACCGCTGGACGACGCAGCCAGCCTCTTCCCCTGGTGTTCCTGGTGCGGGAAGGAGGACCACCGCTGGAGGTCCTGCCCAGAAGGGCCACCGGCAAACTGGTGTGGCCGTTGTGAGGAGGACGGCCACAACTGGGCAGGATGCCCCTACAATCAGGCCCAGGAAGAGGTGCAGTTTTCACCCCGGGCATCAGGGGCCACCCCACTACCTCCAGCGCCACCACCTTCACCACCATCCCAGGAAATATGGGACTGGTTGATGCATCCTGAGGCAGACCTCTTCCACGACCTCCCCATAGTTATCAACACACTATGGTGTCGAGATGGGGAGAGGTGGGAAAAGTGGGAGGAACACCGTCCCGAGAGCCAGAGAGGGAGGAGCCGCCGTCCCGAGAGCCAGAGAGGGAGGAGCCGCCGTCCCGAGAGCCAGAGAGGGAGGAGCCGCCGTCCCGAGAGCCAGAGAGGGAGGAGCCACCACTCCCAGAGCCCAGAGGGGAGGAACCATGGACCAAGGAACCAGAAGGGGAGAAGGCTGATGCTCTACAGCAGCCTCTACATGTGCTGCTGAGAGGAGCCCAGCGGAAGCGCACCCGATCATTACGGCAGGTACCAGCCCTGCCTCAGAGGCCACTAGAATGGTGAGCAGCCATTGCCGCCGGAGGAGCTGGAACTGCCTTCACCGGCTGACAGTGAGGAGGAAGTCTGGCCTCTGCCACTCCGGCTAGAGGTTCCTGCACTGTTGGCCACACCTCCATCACCCAAGGATGCCTGCCTTTCACCGCCCAGGGATGCCACAACCGCTCCGCTCAGGGATGCCACATTTGCATCGCCTGGGGCTGCTGGTGTCTCCTTTTTGTCTCCTAGGGTTGCCGAGGGTCCGCTGCCACCATCGCCTCCCGAGGGTCCGCTGCCGCTGTCCCCGCCTCCGTCACCAGAGGGAGCCGTGCCACTAAAGGATGCCAAGACCAGAGGGTCTGGCGCTGCTAGGGGGATCCACGCCATCAGAGGAGGCCGCGCCCATGCTGTCTGGGGGTGCTGCCTGCCCACCAGCATTGCATCTGCTGGAGGGTCCAGGTCCCATGACAGCATTGCCATACTTCCTTGGAGATCCAGGGCCTCCTCAACCAAAGAAGGCTTGGGGGCTCCGACATCAACCCCGCCCACCACCGCCCACCGAAACAGCCCACCCAAGGGACATAATCGGACTTGGGAGGGGGGAGTTGGCCGATTGCGGCCTGTGTACTTTGTACATGGGGGGGGAGGTATGTGGCAGAGCAGAGCTCTGCCCTGTATAGATTGGCAGGGATGGGGTTAAATTCCCCTACCTGCCTGGGTTTATTGTGTTCAGGTGGCTGGGGTTGATTGGAGTAATTAACGATTAATCAGCACCCAGCCATCTAACATAAAAGGAGGCCTCAGCTTCCCATTAGGGGGAGGAGGGAGCTGAGGAAGCAAGCTGGTGTTTATGCTTGCTGTTTTTAGTTTGGTGTTTTTGTGTTTTTTTTGATCCAGTGAAGGCATCACCCAGCCTGGAAACCTTTATTTTTGTAAGTGTTGCTTTGTGTTTCGTTATTTGTGTTTGAATATGTTTGTTTTCACCCTTGTGCACTTTTATTTTGTGTTTGTTTATAACTAAAGTATTATTTTTTTTAACTGCAGTCTGTCTCTGGGCTTTTATCCACTCGCCAGCCTGTCACATATATTCTTTATGATCTATTGATTTCAGCGCTTTCCTTTTGGCTTATTGGTTGCTTAGTTGTAGAAAACACGATTTGTAAAAGATGTACCACGGGAACAAGTACCAACACAGCACTTTGGTATGCAGTCTCAGATTCTGACTGTACAAGAAATATGACATGCTGCAGGAAATTAAGGATTAGTTCGTAGCTATATCTTTAAAAAATGGTTTGTAAATTAATTTTCACCTTTTTGATGGTGAAAATTTTTCCTGGATTCATGAATTGGAAGCCATGTGCACTAATATATAATATATATATATATATAACACTAGTTAAATGAAACCAGCCCAGTCGGGCCTGTGGTTCTTCATAACTACCGACCAAACTGCGCTCTCTACCGGCCCCGGGCCACTGGGCCATGGTTAATGTTGAACCCTGAGATGGTTGAGCTAATGTTACCAAAATTCCTGGGTGGCAGCATCGCCCCTCAAGTTAGCTAGCTACTATCTATCTAGCTTTATTAGCAAGTTTTAGCATATTTTGGAGTAGCACTTGGATTCAGTGTTCAGCTAATCAATTACTGTAAAAACTCTGCTCATAACGTTAGCTAGCTAGCTAGTTAAATGTTAGCAGCAGTAACTTGGTCAGTGCAGCTTTTAAGTCAACATGTTGAAATGTTAGCTTAGCTATTCGAATTTAGCTTACTGTGAGGTCAATAACTCATCATGGGTAACAAAACACATTGTTTTTATCAAAATTAGCCATAGTAGTTGCTAGCTAGCTAGCAACATTACCTCAGGTTCCCCTTCTCATCTTGCACTCTCTGTCTCTACCTCACAAAGTTGTAGCCGAAATAGATTTTGTACTTTGAAAAATGACTCTGCCTCCTGAAGTTCCACCATACAGAGCAAAGATAGGCACTAGAAGCACAAAAAGGCAGGGCAGACTGGGGCTCATGATGATAGTAGGCCTATACATTGCAGTGTGATGTTCCAGCAAGACTGTAGAATGCAGCCCAGTTTTAATCACACTATCTCAGCAGCCCAAAAGCCCTGGTCTGGTGATGTCCCTGATGAAGGACATGGAAGAGAGGAGCTTGATGGCGATATGTTCAAATGAAGAAAAGACAGGCAGAGAGAGAACTGAGGAAGCAAGCACAGAATTAGCAATAACAGCTGTGCCCCCCGCCTCTGCCAGTGAGGCGAGGTTTGTCAAAGAGGGAATAGCGAGTGCATGTCGATTACAGAGTGTCAGGTTTCAGCTAGACAGAGAAGATCAAGATTCGTATCAGTTATAAGTTCACCGAGAAGCAGAGATTTGTTAGTCAGGGAACGACAGTTGAAAAAGGATGTGGTCAGAATCGCTGGCCGTTTTCCATTGATATAGTACCTTGGAAAGCTTCTGCATTTCACTTCAGTGACTGGATGAGTGAGTGCTGGAGTGATGTGCGTGGAGTTAAGACTTGCTTTTTAAAAGCGTTATTTTGTGCCTCGCAAAACTGGCTTTGTGCTTGGTGCATAATTTCGAACATGGCAGGATCTCGTAAATTGTCGGCCACTCACGTCAAATTGCACTATGCATACATTATATTTGTGCACAGAACAAATCAGATTGTGGCACGCAAAAATAAATTTTGAGTATGGCACCTTTTGTGCATTGGCCTGTATCTGTTCAGATTTGGGAAGCTAAGAAAGAAAGCTAATGCTGTTTGTGAAATGTTAATGATGTCATTCTGAAATCCTCAACAAACAGACTTTGCTTAATTAAAATAATATGGTAGAATGATAATTTAATGTTCAGAAGTAATGGGTTTTTAAAATGATGTGCCTGCATACTACATTCTCTCATTATAATGAATACCCCAGTGACAGCTGTAACAACAGAATTGGATATCTGTGATCTGTGAAAATCTTGGCAGAATAAAATGCTTATTCTTGAAAGAGAAATAGTTTGAAGAACCTGGTAGCAAACCTATACTTTCATCTGAAAAATATCTTTCATGGAGATTTCAGTTAATGACAGTGAAGATAAGCTTGAAAGGGTTACTTTGCACAGAATATCATCACAGGAACATTTCTTTTGTAACTAGAAAATAAGTTATTTAAAACAAGAATACTACATGATTTTGTGAATATTCAGAACTCAATAAACTAAATCAAGTTATATAAATAATGTAGTTTGTGAAATAAAAATCCATTTCATCTTAGATTGAGGATATGGAATGGGTTACCTAGTCAAAATGTTGTTGCTGAATCACTGGGATATTTTAAGACCCAGCTTGACAAACTTTTGAGATTAATCAGCTAGGATCCAGAAGAGTATACATTTCATGGGTCAAATGGCCTCCTCTCATTCGTAAATTTTCTTACATTATTATTTAAATGTACTGTGTATTAGTGTGTATTATTTATTACTCTTCTAGACTAGAATAGACCAGAAATAAACAAACAGCTTGTGACTCATAGGTGGTTGACAAAATCATGCGTGGTTCTCCTGAAAGGATATCGGTTGATTAATTAAACTCATGTGTTAAAGGTAAAAAATATTTCAACAAATTGTCTTCTTCAGTCCTTTATATTTAAAAAATATGTTTTGACCTGGCACCAATCCAAGTAAAGGCATTAAATGGAAATTAATATTCATATTCATTGTCATATGCCTGGGTAACTTTCAATTCAAATTAAGGGTTTGTTTCGTGCTTGCCTTAGCCAGTTGCTTGAAAGATCAAAAGGGTTGTTCAAACTTTAAAAAAAATCTCCACTGAAGCCCTGCATTAGCATGCACCACAGCTTTTATATAAAGCATTCTGGGGCTGGTAGGAGAGAGGTGTGCAAGGATTTAATGTCAGTTATAAAAGCAAGTAGCATTGGTCCCCTTTTAATTCATAGGCATAATCAGGGGTCAATATCATTTTGCTGTCGTATAGGTAATGTAACTCTTATCAATCAGATGAACCTGATATTCCGTCAAGATTTTAATTGAAGGGTTAAATCATATATTATTTAAAATGCTAAATATACCTTGGAATGATTGAACCATGTTAAACCTTCCTTTACATTATACTTTTGTGTGGAAAGTCACATTTCATGGCACTACCTCTCTACTGGTCTGGTTCATTACATTCAAACTGATTAAAAAAATGTGTCTCTTGTGACAATGCCGAAACATATTTTAAACAACGTTAAAATTTCAATAAAAAAGTAATGGAGCAAAGCAACAATAATTAATGTTGTCATGTAATTTAAAATGTTGATTTAAAATGGAAGAATCAGCCATAGAGTAAACAACAACTACTGTTCTGTACTTTATTAAATGCATCCAATTCCTCTCCAGCCTGCCATTCATGAATGCTGCTGACACAACACTACTGCTGTTGAGAGGCCGATTCAAATATGTTTTTTGTTGTTGTTTTTTACTATTTTAGCAAATTTTAGAGTGTAATGTTTGCTGCTTACCATTCGCTTTATCTCTATTTGTATTAGTGTTCTGTATACAGTCCAAGAGACATGTAGAAATGACCTATTTACAGAGATAAATGTGGTATTATCTTTTGCTGTGCTGGCTCAATCAATAACAATACAGTCACTTTTTTTTTTTATCCTGGAGACTATCCTTGCAGTAGTGCTTGCTGATCTTATGTTCGCATGTAGCTTTTGTTTTGTTGTTCCACTTGTGGAGTTTTCAGTTTGCAGGGGCTGTACTCAATGAATGCAGCAGGGCATGTCTCTGTGTCTGGTGTGTTGGTCCTGTTTTAATGCACATTAGCAGCTAGCATATTTTAATTGGTTCTGCCATCTTTAGCTCAATCTTAACTATACTTAGATAACAACTGATCATGTTCAAAGCAAGACACTTTGGCCAGGATCCAGGCAATGATGGCAGACAAGATAACCCAATCATACTGCTCTTAATATGGCAAATTGTTGCTGTGCCAAGTCTGTTCTTTAAGGGTGCACTGATATTTGTTTGAATTGCTGTCAGCTGGACATCAAGCAGCCTGGATCATAAGGAGGGAGACTAGATTTTAGGGTGGTCAGCTGCAAGAACCACCATTGGTGTGTAGGGTATCCAGTGGTAGAGGTGCCCCTAGGTAGAGTATGAGTAATAGTGCCACACACTTTTACATGTATCTATTGAAACAATTGTGATAAAACTGTTAACACAATTTTTTACTTTGAAATACTAATACTATCAGAATGCCAGGATTCATGGTGGTGCCTATATGTAAGTACGTACATATTCCGACTTAATTACTTGGTGTTCAACATGCTGACCCTAAAGGCTCCAGAGGTTGATTGATACATGTGCAGCTCAAAAAAACCAAATAGGGTATCCTGTAACTTATTTCATGATAGTGTTGTGTCAGAAATGAATGTGTAGTGATGTTAAGAAACAAACTTGTAGGCCACAATTAAAGGGATGATGGTAAGTCATTTATGCACTTGACTTCACAATCTAAAAACACCCAAACAGCCATTCTCATTAACCATTTAGATCACAGAACAGCTTTTGTTTTTTTTTGTTTTTTTTGTTTTTTTGTATTTAGTGCAGTAATGCTGTCTGTTGACATTTTAGTAATCATTTTTAGTAAGCTTTGTTCGAGAAGTCAATTGAATAAACATTTGTCTATTAAAGTAAGAAGTTTATTTGGTTTAAATGAAAACTTGTTTTTGTATTTTTGGAAGGAGAATCTGGCCACTAATCAACACATCATATCCAAGCACCATAAAAACTCTGTGTGGCTTTCATTCATGACACTTCTTTAGTTTGGTCTCTCAGTCATGAGCGGCGAGAGGCCAAACAGGGAGACAGCTGTCTTTAGAGCCTAGAGAAAGGGCTACCCTCAGCCACTGATTCGCTACTGATTTCCTCCTACCAGCAAGTAGGGGTTTTTTTCCTTACCTGAGTGCCGAGCGGTTTGTATTTAGTTTTGATGGTGCTTGAAGGCTGGAGAGGCGGGGGTTCTCTCTCAGTATGTTTCATGCTCTGGGGGGGCAGGCCCTTGCCTCAGCTGCTTATTCTTTATTTACCCTTTTCCTATTTTTGGGGGGGGGGGGTAGGAGGCATTGCGCCACTGCAGTTGTTGCGGTAACCATTCATCATCTTCATTTCATCCAGTCATAGTTTGGCGGCTTTGTCTTTTGGGGGGAGGTGGACCTGTGAGCCACTTTCTATCTGCGGCATTAGGCTACATGATGTCATCATGTATTCGCTAGTTGGCCAGCATTGCTGATAGCTGTCAGCACCCATGGACAAGGTCTCCGGCCAAATTCACCATCTGTCATTAATTCGTCTGTTCAATTGCAATTTAAATCATCCCCATTGCGGAGTCTTCATCCTGAATTCAAACACTCTTGTCCAACTATCATATTATTCAGCCTATAACTTTCTAGTAATATAGTAATATGTCTATTACTACTCATACTACTTACTACTATATTGTTTTTAATCCTTTCCATCTTAAACTATATTGCACAATTATGTGTCCATTGGCCAAAACATTATCACAGTAGTCATATATATACTTCACTGAACTCCTATAATTTAATTTAAAATATTTTATTGTATACTCACTGTAAGCAGTATAGAAGATAGTAAGTTACAGTTGTTGAAAACAAGGAAATAGTCCAATTCTTTGTCTCACAGCAGGTTACTGGGTGAAACACTTGGGTCTCACACCAGTTATGCATCTAAATAAGTGACAGTTCATTAAAATACAGGTGAGCATTTTGAAAATGTTAAACTCTTAGATAAATGTTTTACATGTATCTCCTATTAATAAAATACAAATGTGGAAGGGTTTATGCGGATGAACCTGTGTCAATGAAAATGTGGGTTATGATGCATGTCTTGTCATATTCTCAAAGAAAAGCATTTAATAATTGTGTGACACATAAAAAGCATGAAAACATGTTTCACCATTCCAGCCTCTAATACATTAATGGGGGCATTTTAAAAATGACTTGTGGCAGGCTGGTTAGTAGATAGAGGCCCAGAGACAGACTGCAGTTCAAAAAATCCTAATTTTATTATAAATAAACACAAAAATAAAGTGCACAAGGGCAAAATAAATCTTTAAACACAAAAAGAAAGACAACAAAACTTACAAAATTAAGGTTTCCAGGCTGGGCAATGCCTTCACTGGATTCACCAAATCATAAAAACCACAAACACCAACCTACTTCCTCAGCTCCCTCCTTCCAAATAAGAAGCAGAGGCCTCCTTTTATGTCAGGTGGCTGGGTGCTGATTGATCGTTAATTAACCTAATAAACTAATCAACCCCAGCCACCTGAACATAATAAACCCAGGCAGGTAGGGGAAATTAACCCCATCCCTGCCAATTTAAAAAGGGCAGAGCTTTGCTCTGCCACAGGGACATTATACCTAGTACTCAGTAGCATGCTTGCTTTGGTTTTGTGGGTGAAAAGAGATCATCTTTACAGCAAGAACAGAGGTCCTATGCTGAGGTCCAAAGCTTTGCTCTGCCACATGACTATATTACATAATCCTCCATCCCCCCTCCACAAACACGGTTGCAATCACATGGTTATAGTGCTGTATTACTGTACAATTTTTGCAGTTGTATTACGGAAGATGAAATCATTGCCCTGTATTTGACCTTACGGTGCTGAAAGAACCATTCAGCCTACAAAAATGTGTGTTCCAGTGAATCTCGAACCCTATGAGCACATCGTAGCATTGTTTGTAATGAAAACGTGTGCTTTATTTGCTGTAATAATAAAGGGCTTATATTGTTAATGTCTAATACAAGAAAAAGTCAAACAAAACTATACCAATACAGGAAGTGTATTGTATTTTTACAAAGGTTGTATGTCTCTGTTTAAATTTACTGTACCAGTACAATCAGTGTACAGTAGCTTCTGATACCTATGAATGTATTTCAATATCTCAGTGCCATGCAAACTGTATACTATATAAAATACTAGTATGCAATATTTAAGATCATTTCATATACCACTCATGATAATCATGAATTACATCATAACTAGCCTATTGCTGTAAAACATAATATTGTGAGAAGATATTGTCATGCTACATTTAATCTTGCCTATGTTGCCGCCATGTATGTTATTGCAAGACAAACCCCTGTACTGTTCAGTGCAATACAGAGACATGTTGCAGATACTTTTGATAGAGAGTGCAGCTGTGCCTTTTCATGAATTATTTGCTATGTTTTGGCTGAACAAACTGAAATCATAAATACATTATAACAACAAAGGGCATGGTAGTGTATGTGTCGGCTGCAAACATCCAAGCCTGGTGCATGCTTCATCTTTGATTATCTTCTTTGATTATCTTCATCTTCCAATATATTCATGTAGCCACTAGCCATCATTAAATAACTTTGCAGTAAAACTGCAGAGTACTCACTGATGTTGGAATTACTTTAATACAACATTACTATACTTCATTTTAGCTACTATATTACAAAGTTCAAAATAGGGTATACTGTATAAAGACTATGACCAATGACTAATACAGTAAAATGGGTATTAGTGTTTGGGAAATACTGACAAACATTACAGGTAGACTATCATTTTTTTTTTTCCAGTATATATAAGTTACAGAGTGTACTGCTCTATTTGACAATAGTTTTCTATTCCTGTTATAGGCTATGCAAGACTGGAAACAATCATTTAAATAAGTCTGGGTACACAACAGCTTGATCATTTAAAATGGGTAAATTGTTAATGAGATCAAGAAAAATGAATGGAAGCAAATTCGCTGTTATGGAAACTACTAGCATACAGGAAGATGGCTCTCCCACCGGCGAGCAGCAGCCAAATGCAAATAAAAAATAATGGGAATAACTATGTTGTGTATAATTTGGAAACTTAATTTAAAATTAAATTATTTAATAAGTAAATAGGCACAACAAGGGCTTGAAAATTCCAAAATCAATGCTACATACCGATTTCTGGATTAACACTGGAGTTATCATTTACAACCTGAAAATCCTACCCTATGCTTCTTGTGCTTTAACACATATTCATGTCTGTCATACGAAAGATGATACTATGAAAAGATTCTAAACAGGTACTGTTGCTGGTAGTTAGGTTCATTTTTAGGGGAAGTAAGGAATAATTAAAGCATTTACTTAATCATAATACTATGATTAAGGCTAGTTGGTGGGGCTGTAGTTAACCCAATAGTGGTTTTGGGAAAGTTACATTTTACACTACCTGTGTGGATCAAGTACTTCCCATCTGACAGCTGTTCGAAAGCTTTGAATTGGATGTATCTGTGTTTTCTATCTTGCAGTGAAAGCCTGGCACCTGGTGGTTCTAAGTGAGTCTAGTGAGTCTGTTCATGTGGGCCCTAGATGCTGAAATACTAGATAGTATTTGTATATTACAGTCAGACTGTGCTTATGCCAATTTAACATGGCCCTTTATTTACAATATCTATTTTAAGATACTATGAAGATTAGTTAATGTTATATGAATGATCATGTATAACTTGGATAAGGACAGTTTAGTTCCATTCACAATAACCTACTATCACCCCAATACAACCCACCCCATTTAATTCTAAATGTTTATCATTTTACTTTGTGAATATTAGCAGTTTTATTAGTCGATATCTTCAATCCTGCTGTACATACCATTCTTGGCAGTCAACAATCAACATCACCATGAAGAACCCAGCCTCATGCTGTAAATCAATAACAAGTATTGCTCTCTATTGCTTATTAGAAACTATTTAGTGAGCAAGTAATTTGGGGGTGGTGTATAATTAGCAATACACAACCCCCAGTCATCCCACTGTACATATCTAGAAAATAGATGGCTTGCTCATTTAAACATGCCATCCTAGTTGTTTTGCATGGATTCATACTTGGTGGAAGAGGATAGTGCACATATAGATCTGATTCTCATCAGATTTAAACCCAGAGAAAGACAAGGGAACGTAAGATGCATTCTAAAATCTCCTTGTCAATATAAAGTTATTTTTATGCTGGAATGTATACTGTTTTTCCAACCCTATGGTTGTTTACTGGGATTAAAGCTGTCAATGCCTGAACAGTAAAAGCAGCATAAATCAATTCAAAGCACATGTTCATTCCCAGAAAGTGCATGGCACTTTGATCTCACATCACGATTCCCCATGGACAAGCGCAGACAATATTTTATTTTCAGAAAACTCCAACCAACATGCTTACCCTAGTAAAATCATATCAACAGTGTAATACAGTATAGAGAAAGCTTTGCTAAAGCATAGGTGAGCATTGTAAAGCCCATAGAGATATGGTAAAACATACAGTAAAAAATGAATGTGGACATTTTCTGTGGTTAACTTTTATAATATTTTTGTAAGGTAGCTTTCAAAATTGTGTGCCTTGTTTCCTAAAACACAATGTTACCCTTACTTGTTCATAAGGATGTCATGATTTTAATGTTTTTTCAGAATCCACTTGTATAGTACAGCTGGTAGGTCAATAAAAGTATCAGAGTAATTTTTATGTGTATGTTTTAATGCTAAGTGTATAAAAAAACAACTCTGAAGTTGACACCTCTATGAAAAGTCCAGCTCACGAGAAGCTGCGGCTAATTTATGCGTGATGTCACACCGGGACAACCTTGCAGACCTGCCGGCTGCTTTCCTGCATTAACGCTCATCAAAACCCTTGTCAGTCACACACGTAAACACGCAGGGGAGACACCGTGGTAAATAAATGCATAGTGTATGGTTGCTCCAACATACCAGGGCCATTGATATATCTTCATGAGTTTCCAACCACTGGAGATTTACAAAGAACACAAGGCTTCACCGCCGAGGTGAAATGATTCCTGCAGTCTCTCGTCTCAGCTGCATAAGAACTTGATCCTGTGCCTCCTGATCACTCCAGATTATTAGATCGCCAATCTAAATATAAACTTGATCTTTATTATTATTATTTTTTAAGTGCTGTGGAGCACCATTTGAAGTGCCCCACCACTCGCTTTTATAATTGTGACTATTTGATACGGACCAGGTTTGCCCCAGACTTGTTCCTTATAACTTTTGTGTTTTTGAGATCTCCTCTTCATGGCTTGGCTGTTTTTGTAACTTGTATTTATTTTCACATTATACAGTGTTTTTATAAAACATAGCCTACTCGCTGTCTTACTTGCATGGGTCGTAAGATCATGTTTAGGATGGTACAGTTGAATTACACCTTAGATTGTACATTCTGGTTTAAGTTTAGTTTAACAATTCTTTTGTTTGAAACATTATTGCTTTGTGTTGAATTTATTACATTTTGTATTTTGAATCCATGCTACCTTATATTATTTACTGTATGTGTAAGAATTATTATATTGATGTGTGCAATAATTCAGAGTAAGTTGTGCAGTAAGTATGAGAAAAGGAGTCTGCCCCATCTAGTGTTTTTATAAGTTGCAGGTATGCAGACACAATAATCAAGCGATATTCTTCTAAATTCACTATCTGAGTAAATACACTTTTCAACTAAAAGCAGTAAGAAGATTTGAGGCATGAATATGCTGCCAAGAAATTCAAATTCCAAATCTGAAACTGACAACAACAAAAAAAGCGCTGTGCTACTCTACCATCGACAACATACCAGGAATTGAGATGCAAGTGCAGAAAAAGTAAACAATTTTTTTTTTTAATAGTGAAATAACTTTTACCAGTGGTTTCGCAGACCCTGGTTAGCACTAATCTTGGACTACCTAATGTTAAATTAGGTTAACTAATATTGGAATGAGGCCGCTGAAGTTCATAGTTTGTGATTTTTACATTTATTAATTCTTAGATCATATTTGTCTATGCCAGGCTTGACAGTATGTGTTGGATAAAATAGCAATGAGTTAATTTAACAAATTAATAGCATATTCAATATGCTGACTGTAAAAAACTTTATGCACATTAAACTTAGGTCTATTACTAATCATTCAAAAGCATTCATCACCTTCACTTCTGTCATCTGCCATCTTACTGCTTGTGTTTACATCAGTGAATGTCTTGGTGTGACGTCACAGACACTCGCTCTTCCAGGGAGAGGAATCGAAGGTTTTTGAAAACAGTCTAACCACAAATGTGCCTTTTTTTCTTCTTATAAGCAACAAACGTGAATGAAACTTTCAGGACCTGTTTAGGTGTGTGTGTTAAAGTGGTTGATAGTGTGCAGGTGCAGGTGATTAAAGAACAAAGAGACCATTGTAATCCAGGTGAAAAGGTTTATTTTATTTATTTTTAAGTCCAGTGCCTGACGGCAAAACCAACAATAAATAATAATGGAGGTAAGTAATACAGTGGTGTGCATTAATTTATAATCTCTGTGTTGCCTTGCAAATAACAATCCTGTTATTATTATACACCCACACAAAACACAAAACACATACACAAGTAAGTTAGTGCGTGAATTAATGCTAGTGGTGCAAATTGGGTTTTATTCATGACAAAGTTGCTGTGTTGTCCGGTTTAGTGTTGGCCACTGGAGACAGCTCCGGAACTGTATTAACTGTCTGGTAATGTACAAGACAAGACGAGACAATTACAAACAAACAAAAACACAACACTCACGATTTCTGGAAACAATACTCTTTTACTGCCCTTCTGGCTTACTCACCACAAATCAAATGCGAAGTAACAGATTACGATTCTCCGTCCCCTTATATGCTATCACTAGGGGTCTACTTAAATCTCGATTTCGCGAAAATCGTGAAATTGAGGGGTCACCGCAAAATTCATGTCTTTTAGGGGCCACTGCATATGGACAAGTACGGAGAAAAAAAAAAGAAACCTTATTTAAATTAACAAATGCACAAGGCAAGAGACGCAAACTACGTATCTTCCTTCTTAGAAGCCCTTTTTTATTCCTTTGAGTCTCACCTTTTTCCAGACTGACCGACTTCCCGACCTGGGGAAAGAACTGTCAAGCCAGCCAAAGAATTACGCCCTCACTTAGCGCCCTCACAGGTCGGGAGGGAGATTTACTTCCAAGGTTCATTGTATTTCTGTCACAGTGTGTTACTTTTAAGTGTGTGCATTTATCTAGATTATGTAAAATAATAAAGACATTTCTATAGACTAATATAGATCTTCCAATAGAGTTCTACAGAATAATATAGGCATTTGTTTTATAGAATATTCAAACTCTTTAGAAACTTCTGTACGGAAATTACAATCTCTCCTTTTTTTTAATAAAGGCCCACACTTTGTCTATATAACTACGCATCTTGTTGGATTTTTTAATTGCTTTCCCACTCTGCCTGGTAGCTGACAGCTTTGAGATTACTAAACAGTGTCTGTGTGGCTGACCTATTCTAGTTAAGTAACAGCCATTTGGTGTTTGAATTTTAGATTGTTGTGACCTGCGTGCTATACTTTACATTGCACAACAGGCAAGATGCATGTCATTATTTAAATTAGCTGAAAAAAAAATGTAAGCGAGAAATAAATTAGATTTCTTAAAAAAAAATGTGTTTATGTAGGTAGGCTAGGGCACTGAGTTTTCTTTTAGATGGGTTGTCATCTCATACAGCATATTTAGTCATCATTTTGTTGGGATTGTATACCCTTGATGGCACCCATGTGTCCCACAACATATGTTTTCTTTATAAATCTCTATCATGAACAAAGTTGACAAAATTATTTCTACCACAGTTATTTTTTCTCTCTCCAAATTTACACCTAGCTTGTATGCAAATGAATGGCTGAAGGCTAAGAAAGAATCACGATGTGTGAACTTGTCAAAGGTATGCCTCCCACTCCATTCTGCTTGGGGTGAGACGTGAACCTAAATGACTAACAGAGGAACTTTTCCTGGTTTGTAGCATGGGATAATTTTGCAACGCATTTCAATAATGCTGATTATAATAACTGTATTACATTACAAAGTGTTCACTTAAATTCTGGACGGTCAAAAGTGAAAAGGCTGAAGAGCTTCTATATTCAGATTTCTGTTTCACAGAAATGGTGAAGGCAGACAAGTCAATAAAAAATACAAATAGAATAGAGTCTCATCCCTGTCTCTCCTGGCCTATCTGTATATGCATCAGTGTCAAAGTTCCATATTTCACAAATCATTTCAGGTACTGATTACTTGGACTGAATGTGTTGCTGACTATGGCGTTGATGTCTAAACTAATATGGCTGCATATTGAAGAAATGTGACTTGAGTTTCGGTTGTATTCTTTGATTATCTAAATTAATTCCTTTGCCCTTTCACTGTCCCATTATTTTTACCTCAGCGCATTCTTTGACAGTGTCTTCATTGTTGGTACACTGCTGTATTCTATGTTTTGCTCAGTAAAGTTCCTTTACAGATGGTGTCCAGTAGAAAGGTAAGGTTTCATTGCTACAATGGTTCAATGCTGCTGATCTTTTTCACATATCTTGATGTAACTTTGCTAAGGGCGTAAGTTATTAAGAAAGTCAAAGTCTGGGGTACTCTATGTGGAGTGGCCCTGTCTGTTTGTACATAGTTACATGTGTCTATATTTTCACTATGAAATGTCACAAATTAGACATTCAGGCTATTTATAGAAGCTTTGATATAATAATGAGGAAACTTGGTAAGGACATTCTATTGCACACACAAGACTATCCGAATATGGGGGTATGGCTGAGGCGCCTGTCTGTTATCCTGTATGTAAAATCGCATGCTGAGCTGACAAGAGTGGAACTATCATGGCTATGTAACCCAACCAAATCAGTATATATTTATAATAAACACAATGTATAGAATAGACTTAATACTTCTATTACACTTGAAATCTGATAAGATAATTGATCAGATTTGTAAAGTAAGTACTAGCTGATACCTCTACAGTTTAATTTATATATTTTAAACTTTTTCCGATCATATAACAAACATCATTCTTTTAAAGCAATGTCATTGACTGTGCCCTGTTAGGACTTGCTGTAATATTACTATGGTATGTTTTCTTTTAACATCTACACATTACTTTGAATGCTCACAACCTTTGTCCATTTTTTAAAAAACACTATCTGGGCAAAATCTAAATATGATTTTAAATAATGCTTTTGATCACAATGATCATGATAACAGCACAGCAATATACCTAATAATAGCAAAAGTGTGTAATATAATTGACTTGAATGATTGTGCTCAAGTCACCACCCTTCACTCCCTTTGGATGCTTTGACTGAGTTCTGGAACGGCTCTTCAGTTCAATTGTCACCCACACAAATAAGTAATGAAGGTTAGATTAGCCAAAGTGTCTTTTATATTAGTGTGTGCTAACACCATCTAATGTTTTCAGCAGTGTTTTGCCAGCAGAGCAAATGTCAATTTGATCCAAAGTGATATCATTTATTTTACATAATAAAATAAGTTAGTAATTCATAATTCAGCAATAAGAAGAGGATTGCATTCAATGACTGGTGGTATTGTATAGGTTTAATACATTGAATAATAGGTGTATAGTGCTATTATTTATGAAAGCTTTATATTTAAACAGTGTATTTCAAACAGCCAGTGAAATATTTAATTCATTCATGCAGGTGCCCAGAGGCATCAACATTATAATTTCCTTTGAGACCTGTAGGAGGAATTAATGAATGCAGTGCCTTATTGATGCACATAGATTGCTAGTCCTTTCTCCAGCCTTATTTTCCAGTCATAATAAGACAGTCTGTAACTGATAATTAGACAGGGCAAAAATAATTACGGTACAAACATGGCTTGATTTCTCTAAGCCTCATTTAGTCCCAGAGTTCAGAGTACAGGGACATTCAAATTGATAACTCAATGTGGCTAAGGGCAATGAAGTACTTAAAAAAATATATTCTTTGCTTAGGTGTTATACATAATAAATGTACTTAAATTGTTTTAATCATTCAAGTCAGTCCCTCTTTGGAAATTATTTAGTAATAACACAATCATAAAATCTGTGCAAATCTAAACAAAAATCTTAGACAAGTGGTTTAATAAACTGATTAATGCCTTGTACAAAAAGGCATCCTCTGTGTCAACATGCTATATCTACAAAAAAGGGCAAAGATAACCCAGCCTCCATCCTATTACGTTGGTACAATGGTTGGGATCTCATAGACTGGCTGCAGTCGAGATAAAGACCTGAAGAATTGTGGCAATGTTGTGTGTTGCACTACCATTATAGATTCTGACTTCTGTGAGATGAGGTTAAAAGTTCTAAAATCCCAAATACAGATACTTCTTTGCATAATAGTTGCACACTTGTAGTGTGCAAGGTTGCAGGTTTGATCCACTGCAGTAATTTAGTGTTGGGTCAGGCTCAGAGGTGCTGTAATAAACAAAAGTGGGGGAGTGTGGAAGGCCTCGAGATAACACATGGAGAGCTTCAGGTGAAGGGGTGTGGCAAAGTGGTTTGCAGTGCTCAGAAAAAACAAACACAGCACAGTTATAAACACAACATGAAACAATTTCAAAGATTTTACTGAGTTACAGTTCAAATAAGGAAATCAGTCAGTTGAAATAAATTCATTAGGCCCTAATCTATGGATTTCATATCACTGGGAACACAGATATGCATCTGTTGGTCACAGATACCTTAAAAAAAAGGTAGGGGCGTGGATCAGAAAACCAGTCAGTATCTGGTGTGACCACCATTTGCCTCATGCAGCGCGACACATCTCCTTCGCATAGAGTTGATCAGACTGTTGATTGTGGCCTGTGGAATGTTGTCCCACTCCTTTTCAATGGCTGTGTGAAGTTGTTGGATATTGGCGGGAACTGGAACATGTTGTCGTACACGTCGATCCAGAGCATATCAAACATGCTCAATTGGTGACATGTATGGTGAATATGCAGGCCATGGAAAAACTGGGACATTTTCAGCTTCCAGGTATTGTGTACAGATCCTTGCGACATGGGGCCATGTATTATCATGCTGAAACATGAGGTGATGGCGGTGGATGAATGGCACGACAATGGGCTTCAGGATCTCGTCACGGTATCTCTGTGCATTCAAATTGCCATCGATAAAATGCAATTGTGTTCGTTCTCCTTAGCTTATGCCTGCCCATACCATAACCCCACCGCCACCATGAGGCACTCTGTTCACAACTGCAAACTGCTCGCCCACACGACACTCTGTCTGCCATCTGCCCGGTACACTTGAAACCGAGATTCATCTGTGAAGAGCACACTTCTCCAGCATGCCATTGGCCTTCAAAGGTAAGCATTTGCCCACTGAAGTCGGTTACGATGCCGAACTGCAGTCAGGTCAAGACCCTGGTGAGGACGACGAGCACGCAGATGAGCTTCCCTGAGACGGTTTCTGACAGTTTGTGCAGAAATTCTTAGGTTGTGCAAAGCCGTTTCATCAGCTGTCCAAGTGGCTAGTCTCAGAAGATCCCACAGGTGAAGATGTCGGATGTGGAGGTCCTGGGCTGGCGTGGTTACACATGGTCTGCGGTTCTCTAAAACGACGTTGGAGGTGGCTTATGGTAGAGAAATGAACATTCAATTCTCTGGCAACAGCTCTGGTGGACATTCCCTCAAAACTTGAGACAACTGTGGCATTGTGTTGTGTGACAAAACTTCACATTTTAGAGTGGCCTTTCATTGTCCCCAGCACAAGGTGCACCTGTGTAATGATCATGCTGTTTAATCAGCTTCTTGATATGCCAACCTGTCAAGTGGATGGATTATCTTGACAAAGGAGAAGTGCTCACTAACAGGGATTTAAACAAATTTGTGCACAAAATTTGAGAGAAATAAGCTTTTAGTGCGTATGGAAAATTTCTGGGATCTTTTATTTCAGCTCATGAAACATGGGACCAACACTTTATATGTTGTGTTTATATTTTTGTTCAGTGTAATAATACCTGGCTCTACACAACGATGTGTATAGCGCAGGTAAACCATGGAGTTCAGTCCAAAAATAATAATACTAATAATAATGACACACACTTTATACACATATGATCACAAGTCCAATAGTGAGTGCCCCTAGTGCAAGTGGTGATTTAATACAATAATCGGTGACAACAAAAGTTTGATGCTGGCTTAGCGCGACAGCTATGTAGCCATCTAGAATAACAACATTTAAACAGACAGATAAGACAACACTAAACACTCACCGTACTTTTTCGTTTGTACATCTTTTACAGGTCTTTCCATAACCATAACAAAGGAACAGATTGCTTGGCCACATTCCCTGATATACCATCTGTCACGCCCCCCTTCGGTAGCAAATGCAATCACGTCTCCTCCAATCCATGACTAATACATCGCCTACTGCAGTAAGGCAATGACTTCTGGTATTGTGACTCCGCCCCCTTTCTGGATGGCCGACTTCCAACTGACCCTGGAATGAACTGCCAAAACATCCAGTCTGGGGCACACTGTCCATGTTATATAGCGCCCTCACAGGTTGAGAGGGAGGTTTTTGACAAGGATGTATTTGCTCTCTGTCACGGGGTAACCAAAATTTACTTACAAATAAGCAAAACAAAAACCGGTTCATCAAATGAAAAGTTGGTACTGCCCCATTAAATACAGATGACTATTTACAAAATATATTTACAAGTTCCATGGAGAAGCATTTGTATTTATAAGAATATTTAACCAATGTCAAGTCGGTGAATGAGTGTAGGATCCGTGCTGCCCACAAGTACTTGCTCTGCAATCTTCTGAAGGAAATGTATACCTGCACAGGTATACATTTATAACCCATCTCCTCACAGGCCCACTCCTACCGAATATTAACCTTGTAGTTGCCAGAGCCTGCTGGATAGACAGGTTCCTCCTGTTCCCTCTGCTGGTGGAAGGTAAACTTTTCAGTGCACAGATTCCATCTACCCTGTCCCATATCTCCCTCTCTTGAACAGAGACAAAGGCACACTCGGCGGAAGCCTGCTCCCCCCATCCTGGGAAAAAAAATCAGCATTACTTTCTTTTTCTGTGACTGAGTATCTTGTCTCCAGTAGGACCATCTTCCGACTGAGGTACAGCATGGAGTGTTCTTTTCTGTCCCTCCTTTGGGACAGCACAGCTCCTAGACCGACTTTGGAGGCATCAGTCTGTGAGATGAAATCCTGCAAAAAGTCAGAGCAGATTATTAAAGGGGAGAACCATTTTTCCAGTCATTGAAGGCCCTCTGACATTCAACTGTCCACAGGGTCTTTTTATTCAATTCTGTGAGTGGGGCTACTATAGTAGTAAAGGATGACACAAATCTCCTGTAGTAGCCTGCCAACTCCAGAACAGACCTAACACTAGTAACGACATAGCCGCTTTTGAACGGCTTTTGCAATTCAAATTTAAATCTCTCCACGTATGTGAATATCTCGTGCATGTCTGTTCTTAAGTGTTACTAAATATTGTAATTAAATATACAGTGTTTCAGCTGCAGAATCATAAAAATGAATGGAAGTTATAAGCACTTGCTTCTGCAACCTCTAGACCCGCAGTTTATGTGGCATATTGAAATCAATACAATACTGTGCTACCCTAAGTGTGGACAGGTGTAAAAAAATAAGTCTAGTTTATTAGTTTCTCATCTTTATGTATGTGTGCTGTTTTTGAAAAAAAATAAAAATAAAAAATGTTTAATTTTCAATGTAAATACGGATTTTCTGCTATGAAAATGTTATGTATATTGTTATGTAAAAATATTAAGTTGTAGCCGATTGTTTGTTTTTCATTTTCATATTGAAGCCGTATTAACCCTTTGCTGTCCATTTATTCAGCGCTTGTCAGGCGTGTCGGGTCCAGTTTATATTCACACGCGCTGTTTATTTTACACGCGCTGTTTAAAATATTTTTTTCAGGTTTAAAAGGCATTGAATCGCAAAAGGATACTCAGTACTGTATCTCCAGTCAAGCCCCACCCCTTGTTTGCTGTATTTTTCACTTACCTCTTTATATGTGCATTCTGATAAATCTCTCCTGATCACTCATTTTATCACCAAACTCCTCAGTAATGCGAGCCAAGTCATTATTTTATTATAACATCTCAAAAAGCTCTGCAAATGTCTGTGATATTCTTTGAGCGCTGGATGCAGAAGCAGCTATCTCCTTTTTTCGGTTTCATTTGGCTACTATCGGTACATCATGCTTGAATTTCTTCCAGCACAGAATTTAATGTTTGGTCAGGCGTGCTTACTAAAAATGACACAAGAACACTGACACTCATTTTCTCAGTGCTGTAACATGCAATCAAAATGCAGTAAATATGCCTCAAAGGAGCGGTTTTTGTATTTTTTTTTTTTAAATATTTGAAGACAACAATAGCATAGCGAGTTGTGTACCGAACAGACTTGATGCTACATTAAATCCAACGATGAACTGAGAGTAGAATATTATTATTATTATTATTATTATTATTATTATTATTATTATTATTATTATTAGTTTAGAGTACATAGCCTATAAGTCACCAGACTGACATTCACCATAAGTAATGCTTTGTAGTTGGTTTCAGGTTGACAAAGCTTTAATAATATAGGGGCAATTATTAGTTATAAGAAAGTAGTATTATAGCAAATTATTGTTAAAATGCAGCATCGATGTGCGGTTACTTACAAAACTGCCTCTGCGATGTCTGTGCTCCGCCTCTCTCTCTTTGGCAACTTGGCATCACCTCAGGTCCTCTGTAACTCACTTAATCAAATCCTTGAACACAAACAGCTGAAAAGCACTTTTTTAAAACCAAGACTACGGCAGCAACGACAACACTCTCCCTAACTTCCAAGGAGTTGTGGGCTCTCTAAACGTTAAGTATTACCTTTTGTAATTTTTGTTCGTCTGCATATCTTAATCTGCATTGGTTGCGGGTGTATTTGGCCGCATTTTGAAGTTGGAATTTATTATTGTGCCATCTTGTTTAGTAACAAATTCAAGTTTGACTGAATTTTGTAACCGGTTATTTTCATGACATCTTTTTGTTTTTGACTAAGAGAACAATTTAAGTTGGGCTGCATCTTTAAACAGTGTAGGATTTAGTGTAGGTTGTTGATGTAGCTGACATTGTGTAGGCAATTTTTTTCTACTTGCTGTACTGTAGAGTTCGAAGTTATAATATGCAATATTTGACAGCAAGTGGCTATAAAAGTTTGGGCCAAAGTGGTTAACAGTGTACAGGTGCAGGAGTGTTGCAGTGATCAATAAACAGACAGACAACGATAATCCAGGTGCAATGTTTTTTTTTTATTTTTATAATCCAAAATCTGATGACAAAAACAGTAAACAATAATGATAACAGGCAATACAGTTGTGTATTTCTGTGTTTAATCAACGGGTTGTCCCGAAATAATAGTCGTGATATTTAAACACACACACACGTAACACAAGCACAATCACAAGTCCACGGTGAGTGCTATAGTGCGCGTGGTGCAAATACAGTTAGTTAATCGTGAACAATGGTGCAGTGTTGTCTGGGTAAGTGCTGGCCTTTGGCGACAGCTCCAGATCATGTTAGCCATCTCAAAACAACAGACAAGTAATTCTTTAGACATGACAAAAAACAAACAAAACAGTTATGATAACAATAGGCTATGAGAGTAATGGTACTGGCAGCAAGTGCAGTGTCTGCGATGGAAACAGAAAATTACATTATAGCAATCAGCCTTTTGGTGCGTGTCAGTCAGAGGTGTATAGTAGTTTATCTGCACTGTATATTTATTATCGACATTGGCCGATATGGGTAGATAACCATCGGCTATCGGCATCGACCAAGAAAATCTTACTGTAATCTTATTGTTTCTAAAGGTGAAATACAGGACAGGCAATACATCTCAAAAGACATAGATAATAGATTTACTTATCCTTTTAATATTACAAGATATAGAGGTTTAGTTTTATGTGCTGAGTATAATATGGACTGTAGGGAAAGTGTTCTCCTATAAATACAGCAGACACAGCTGCCATGTCAGGGTATGTATCAGTCAGAAACCATTATGTTTACAGATATGGCAAAACTGGTCACAGCACTCATGTGTTCTGTGGCAGAGCACAGCTCTGCTCTTTAGAAATTGGCAGGGATGGGGTTAAATTCCCCTACCTGCCTTGGTTCATTGTGTTCAGCTGGCTGGGGTTGATTAGATGATTAGTTTAATTAATGATCAATCAGTGCCCAGCCACCTGACATAAAAGGAGGCCTCTGCTTTTCATTTGGGAGGAGGGAGCTGAGGAAGCAGGTTGGTGTTTGTGGTTTTTATGATTTGTGAATCCAGTGAAGGCATTGCCTAGCCTGGAAACCTTTATTTTTGTGAGTGTGTTTTTGTTTTATTTGTGTTTAAATTGCTTTGTTTTGGCCCTTGTGCCCTTTCATTTTTGTGTAATAAAAGTTATTTTTTTTGACATCCAGACTGTCTCTGGGCCTCTATCCACTCACCAGCCTGCCACACGTTCCTTTGTCCTAATAATTCTTCTCATGCTCCAAATAATTTAGCTTCTTACTTTTTACTTAAACTTACAGTTGTATTAACACTGCAGTAATACTTCAAACAAGGAATCATATAATTGCAACAGTGATTATGTGTAATGGAGTAATTTGCATCACAGGAGATGGTTATTTAGTTGTGAATAATAAAAATGTGGATTTTAGTCCTCAGCAATGAGGTCTACAATTTTGACAGAAGTTGTGATATTTGAAACCAGAGAGATCTACAAACTCACATAATATAAGCTGCAGTGTCATTTTTAGATATTAGTTTATAGCAGCGCTTGACTTATCTCTATATTAAATTTATAGAAGCTATTTTCTAGCTTCCTAAACTGAAGAGCTTATTTCAGAAAACATTTAAAGTTGCATGGACCAGTAACAGCAGACGTCATTGATGTGAGGTTCTGGCTTCAAAATGAGCTACAGGAGCAAAATCTTTCTCAGTGCACTTGTGTACATTGTTGTTATTGTTTAAAAAAAAAACTACTTTCCAAAAAGTAAATTCAAATTACTGTTACTTTTCTTTCAAGGGGTGAATACCAAGAGTTTGGAGAACCCCACACCCTGCACTACAAGCCCCGCTCTTAAGCACTATGCCAAAGAGGCAAGCTTGTCTGCATTCGTGGCTATTTAACTTTTACCATTGTCTCAATGATAGGGGACAGAATCTGTAATGACAGTGCATCACACAACACTGCCTTGTTACACACCATAAAAAAGCGCTACTTTAGAGGTCCACTGAAGTGCTAATTCTGCATTTCTTGTATGTTTTCTCTTTACAGTTCCCTCTTTTTGGGGGCTAGTAAACTCAGCCTGGAATCTGTGCTCAGTTGGAAAGAGACAGTCACCAGCTAACATTGAAACCAGCCATATGATTTTTGACCCCTTCCTGACTCCACTTCGTATAAACACAGGGGGTAGAAAGGTAAGTCATTTTTTCTTTACTATTTCAAGGGAATGTGTGATAGATGCTGTAAACTTGTGTTTTACAATACTATATAATACTATATAATTTTATGGAGTAACATGGGATATTTTGTGGTCTTGTTTAATGCAGTTTCTTAAATGAAATATATTTGGTACTGGCGGGCCTTTGAACACTATGTTCTATAGTAGGGGTCGGCAATCAAATTTCATGGTGGGTTAAATGACCTGCGGGCAGCCGCAGAGCAGGCCATTTACATCCCCTACCCAACCCTTCCCATCCCGTGTTGCTGTATGGCTCATGGCACAGAGAACACATATCGAACAATTCCAATGTATTTCGACCTACCACTCATATTACAGTCCAGGGTGCACGGCACATTTTAATAACCTATGTACGGCTTCTGCTGTATTTGTGATGCATGTACATTAAGATGTGCCTGCATGCACTCTGGACTATATGAGCTTTAACAGCATTCCCAGTGGCATTATCATCAATAATGTTTACCCGCATATACAACCCAATGTATCGCTATCTGTTCCATGATGGGGGAAAAAAAAACAGCAGATCAAATTTTCTTCGGCAACCGGCTAATAAATAAAATTTAAAAAAAGCTGCAGTCAGTTGAAAACAAATCAAAATGTCCTTGTAAACTCCAAATACATATCAGTAAAAACAATATAGCACCTGTGTTGCAGCTATTAAGAGACAAATTGGTTTACTTTAACACAGTGGCAAAATGTAGGGGGAGCACGCCTGGTCATGTGTCCCCTCCCCCGGTTTTCTACCAGGCAGTGGCTTAGAACTCTTCCTAAGTTAAAACATTAGTATTGTGTTGTTTAAAAATGAATATGAACTTATTTTCTTTGCATTATTCGAGGTCTGATAACACTGCATCTTTTTTGTTATTTTGACCAGTTGTCATTTTCTGGAAATAAATGCTCTAAATGACAATATTTTTATTTGGAATTTGGGAGAAATGTTCAGTAGTTT
Source organism: Polyodon spathula (assembly GCF_017654505.1). Taxonomy (NCBI): domain Eukaryota; kingdom Metazoa; phylum Chordata; class Actinopteri; order Acipenseriformes; family Polyodontidae; genus Polyodon; species Polyodon spathula. Next base: position 20,210,588 of record NC_054554.1, on the reverse strand, counting down.
ATAGTATAAAACAAAAATGTTCATTTTACCCAAACACATACCTATAAATAGTAAAACCAGAGAAACTGATAATTTTGCAGTGGTCTCTTAATTTTTTCCAGAGCTATATATATATATATATATATATATATATATATATATATATATATATATATAGTTAGTTTTTTTATTTATTATCATAATGTGAAATTGAAATCTGATGCGCATGTTAAAAGTCCAAGTCCTTTGCTTTGTATTCCTTTTTTGTTTTTAATCAGAAGTGTCTAAACTGAATCTTTTTTTTAAACTATTTTGCACAAGAGTGTACTTGGTTATTGGATCTTATGTTAACAAAAAAAAAAGATTGTTCTTTATTTTTCGAAAATAAATCGTCAATGCACGAATAAGAAATCAGGTTGCCAATTGAACCGCTTAAAAAAATTACCATTTCCACCCCCTCTGGAAAAAAATTCTTGGCTCTGCCACTGCTGCCAGGGTTTATAATTTAAAAATAAAAATATATATTTGTATGTTTTTCGTAAGTGGATAGAGAGTATGTAAGTATGCAGTTTATTTCAAACTTTCAGACCTTAATAATGTAACTAAAGACCCTTCAATGTTATATTTGTTCTCGTGTGAGACTTTCACTTTTTCAGTCACAATATGTGTTCCTGTGTATGAGGGTTCCATCATGGTGGTGACCCTAAAGTGCATAGTTTGTGTACTGGCTTACAGTGTGATGCCTTAGACAATCTTTAATCAAGAATAATCACACAGACCCATTCGATTTGAAATTTCAACAATTCAGAGCATTATCAGTACTCCTTTGGTTTATTAATGCTTAAAAATTGATCGAGTGGCTACAGACTAGGGCTGGTACGATCAAATCGAAAATTGATTTTTCGATCGATTCCATTCCTCATTATATACATTGATATAAATACTGGATAATCAATTCAATAATTACATTTTTGAATGTGCATAATTAATAACATTATTTAAGTTTATCAAGGAAGCTGCACCGAACACCCCCTGCCTTGCTATTTACAGTATTTCTGCCAGACAACCAGTGGGCGTGCTCTTCTTTTCCTGATCATGTTAACTAGCATCTGATTTACCGGTCCCATCCTACCAGCGAATCAGTTTTGAAAAAGCTTTGTGTATACCCTGTAAACAACAAAAAAAAAAAAGTGTGCCACCTTGTATCCGGAGCAGGACAACGGGCTTGCATTCCTGGCAAACAGCATGTAAATAAATTGTGCACATTGAAGAAAACTGACTGTATATATTCAAAATGAACTATTATGCAGTATGTCTACAAGATAGTGCCTAATTTTCTCAGTCAGTATTGCAACAGCATCTCCCTGATAAAGACTTTCCAAAATGAGGAGGCTCTCAGGTTGGCAGTCAAAGAAGTTCCTGGACTAAAAGAGCATAAAAGAGTAAAACCTTCGCAAATAAAAACATTTAATCAATATAAGGCTGTTTAAATTAGTTTGCATTGCATCGGGTCAATATGACCCAAAACATAACAGATATACCTAAATTCTGAACATAATAGGAGGGTTGAGAAACTTCTCTTTTAAATCAGGCAGTGTGTAAACTAACAATGAACTTGCCTTTTAAAATGATATTCAGTTGAACCAATGGATTGCACTAGGAAATGAAATGGCCTCTGAGTGAATGGATCAAATGGAAGCCATGCATCAAGGTTGTGTTTATATATACAGTTGATGATGTGTCATAGTGATGTGTTTTGCCTTAATGAAGACATTCAGCAAGGATTTGGAAAAATCTGACATTTGATTTGCAAATCCACGGAGAAATGGATTATGACAACCAAAAGATTTAATGGACTAAATTTAACATAAGGTGTAATAGCAGTATATTATAATTTGGTTGTTGGTTTGTTTGTTTTAATGTTTCACAACCCAAAATACAAAGGCTTTTCCCTATACTCACTACCCTGATGCACTGGAAATGGCCACTGGAAAGAATGCTTAGTCTTCTTTGAAGACACCTATTTAAAGAAAATGTTTTCACACAGTGAAATTCAGGTCTGAATTCTACGGAGATGTAGAAAATAGACACTTTCATTGCCTCTTTAAATAGTTGTAAAATGTATATGCTAATTATTTATTGGAATTCTAGGTCCGGTTGTCATTTCACCAGTATTTAGCTACATGCTGTATCTCTGTTTTTATAACTTAGTTTTGAGTTCCAGTATTCGTTTATTCAAAGTGTCTGGCAACATAGATGCACTGTACAATAGTTAAACAAATAAATTAATATAGACTTATATTGTCATGTCTACAGATTCTTATAGATTTCTACAGAATAAATTGCTTCAGAATATTCAAAATCTATAGCAAAGTATAAGTGCCAAAAATTCTACTGTATTTATCACCTTGTTTATTTTAAAATCCAGCAAATATAGTGAAAGGAAAAAAAAACATGCACTGCAAAGTAATAACGAATAAATGATACACTCAATAGGCTGCATATAAAGCTCTGAATTATTTAATAGTGAACACACCATTTAATTTCCTTCCTATGAAAATGTGATTCACAAACAAGGTACAACAGTGTAAAGATTAAATGTATGCATTTAGACAACACCATTTACTTCTGGTTCACATTGGCCATTATTTATAGTACCGGTACATCTTTATAATGGGGTCGTTCTTGGTATATAACTTTAAAATGTAATGCACATATTTAGATTGACGGATGTTTACACTGAATAGACCCGTGTTTTTTTGTATGTACTGTAGCTGATTAAGATTTTTATTTTTTGTAATTTATCTTGACCCCTATGGCAAAGTGGTGTGTCATGTGTAGGTGTAGTTGGTGCAGTGCACACAAGACAGTGAAAGTTCAATAAAACAGCTCCTTTATTTGGCTGGGTTGTATGTCAACAACATTTAAATAACAAGCAATGTGTATCGCTCTGTGCAAAACAAGGGTTTCAGTCCCAGAACAATAAGACACTAATAATTAACACACAACACAGACACGGTCACTTCTCCAGATAATGAGTGCTCTTATGCAGATGTGGTGAAAGACAAACAGTTCATGAAACAGTGATGTAGTGTAATCTGGGTTTAGTGCTGGCTTGTAGCTTCAGCTCCCGGCTAGTGCTTAGCCATCTAACAAAGACAAATGACAAACAGTTAGCACAACAAACTAACAAAACACGAAACACTCAGGATAATTAATTACTTCCATTTCCTTAAAGGGTCCTGTCAGTAACCGCATCAAAAGGAACAGATTGTGGCGTTATGTCCCCTAAAATACCTTTAGTCACGCCCCCTCTGATAGCTAGTTCAATTACATTTCCTCCAATCCATGACTGACACATCGCTTACCATACCAGGGTGATGACTTCTGGTACCATGACTTTGCACCCTTCCTGGATGGCTGGCTTCCGACTGACCCTGGAATGAACTGCCCAACCATCCAGTACGGGGCACACTGTTCCTGTTACACAGCACCCTCAGAGGTCGGGAGGGAGTTTGTTGACTTGGATTAATTCGCTTTCTGTCCCCCCCTTTTAACTAACTTCAACTTTTCAATATGCAACCATATATTCACAGGCTAGTTTCTAATCACCATATTCACATGTGTAGACACTGCCACCTTATTAACTGGATATGCTCAAAACATATCAGTAACTCAAAGCATGCCCAGATAGAGTCCCCGTTGGCCTTCGGTGAGAACAAAGGGAAGGCTTTAAATACTTATACATAGGATTGAACAAAAGAAGGTTAATATTTGGTTCAGTTGTGTTTTATTTTGATCTGACTCTGGATCTGCAAGGCCAAAACCACATTTATAATATATAATATGTAAATAACTGTGACAAAGTGCCCGCCCCTGTGTGTATATTCTGTTATATGTTGCATGTGGTGTGTTAAATGTTGGTGTATAGTCATTGGTACACGGGATATAAACGGGTCTGTGTAACACGAGTGTTTAAAATGTATATTTGTATTTAGGCACAAGGATTGCACAGCACTTCACGTGCAAATAAAATGTAATATGTGAGCACAGGGAATTGCACTTTATTAATTCAAGTGCAGTTGTACTGAGACTCCAGCTGAATGACTGTTTAGCAATTGAGTCTCGGTACAGCTGCATAAAAGCAGAATGTTTTCACATACTCTGGGTTGTGTGTTCGGTGAGTGGAGAATGGGATTGGAGACGGAGGTAAAGAGAATAATAATAATAATAAAAATAATAATAATAATAAATAACAACAATAATAATCATTAAAAGAAGCTCACCGTGTTTTGTCTGCTTGACCACTCCGGCCGTCTTTGTGACAATGACTCACAGTCTTCTGTGTGAGTTATGGTAATGCACATTGACCTAAAAAATAGAAATTTTGCACTTCCCCTGCTGATCTACAGAATTTAATTATGTATTTAAAAAGTATTTTAAATACTGAATGCTACAAATTAATTTTACGTAGTTAAATGATTACACGCCAGCTGGGTTTGAAGCCACTCAATAAATTAAGAGCAGCACAGCAGGTATTTTCCTCTAGGGGCTATTAAACAACAATCGGCAAGTGTTACGTTGGACAGATACAAGTAGAGCTGTATTTCAGCACAGTCTGGTTGTGGGGTAAAATCATGGAACTAGTCCTGTTAATCACAATAAGGCAATAATGGCATGCCCTGTTATGCAAGTATATTATAGATGAATATATCAGACAGAAACCTGTTTATGAGGGTAAAATGAGGAGAATGTCATATCCAGTTATTCCGCATTAGAACATAAGAAAGAAAATAAGAAAGTTTACAAACGAGAAGTCATTCGACCTATCTTGCTCATTTGGTTGTTAGTAGCTTATTGATCCCAGAATCTCATCAAGCAGCTTCTTGAAGGATCCTGTCGAAAAAGTCCTTTGGGTCGACATTGTCAACGCTTTGTAGGATTCTGAATGCTTGAATCAGATCGCTGTGTAGTCTTCTTTGTTCAAGACTGAATAGATTCAATTATTTTAGCCTGTGTGCATATGACATGCCTTTTAAACATGCATTGGTAGCAAGTGGATTAATGTTGGAGAGAGACTGCATATTTGCATATTTTTAAAGAGGAGATTATGTTCTATTCACGCATACCAAGATGTTTAGTGAGCAAGTAGTTTTAATGAAGTTACAGCACAGCACAGCATCTGGCAACAAACTCCTCATCCCCAGTTGTACTGCTTTCCTAGAAAAAGGAGAACATTTCAGGTTACCATTCTACTTGTGAGATGTCACTTTCATGAATGTCATTCTTTATTTATTTATTTAGAATAAAAATAACATATTTTTTATGTTCCACAAAAGCAGACTTCTTTCAGCATTTAATTACAGAATATAATTGTTGTGTTCTGTTTTGAAATGTAAAGGGCACTTACTTTGTGTTACTGGATGAAACATGTATCATACTGAAGTGCTTGGTTTAATTTGAGTAAAGTCTATACAACAGCAGGCCAATCCAGGCTACATATACAGGATTTACACTTTTTCCATTTAAATACAGTCGCCACCGCTTAGAACGGGCATGTTTGTGATTAACCCGCAATAAGTGATGGATGGTATAAACTCCCACACAATAACCTGACATTCAAAATGTCCCCTCTGACAGGGTCTTCCTCGCGTCACGTGTGTGGGTCGCAACTGATTAAGCATACAGACAGACAGATGTGGTATTGAAACGCCGACACAAGCGCGTAGGATTTATTCACAAACGGACAGAAAACGAAAGTAAAATAAAGGTGGTCATGTGACGTTACCAGCGATGGTAACGCACAGAGGACTAGTACATCAAGCCGTACAAAAAGTGCAAAATAAAACATAAAATAAAACACAGCACAACAAACTATAAATCAAAGGTGCCGTGAAAACGGCAGGCCTTGCAGCAGCCCCGATTACAGCAATCGCCATGCTTTTATACTGACGCTCCGCTGAGACACGCCCACCCGCCTGCTGGAACAGCTGATTGCTTGCAGCTGCTGTTCCACGCAGACGGGTAATTGTCTCTGGCGGAGCGCCACAGAAGGGCTAAACGGTTAAATCAATATATTAACAATTAACCCAAAAACATACAATAAACTACATATTTCCCCATGTGCAGGGCTTACGCTTTGCCACACCCCCGATCACCAGTTCAGTAATCAAAACAACCATGTGTGTATGCAGATAAAAATCTTTATAATAAGACTATAATATAATAATAAGTTAGGGCTGTCACTTGATTAAAATTTTTGATTGGTTAATTTTTGGGCATTAGTTAATTAAGTGGTAGATTCATCCCTGCACATTCTTAATAAAGCTACTGATCGTATAGTGGCTGTCCTGCATATTAATACATACAAAAAAATCAATAGAATCAAAAATAACATAAGCCCAATGGGACTTTGGTCATTTTAAAGGCGTTTTTATTTCAGTAGATGTAACAGAGTTTCACAGAACAACATCAATCCATAAAAGAGTTTAATAGCAAAATATAATGCACAAGAACTGAGAATGGATTTTTTTTTGTCTTTGATGCAAGTATACCATATATAACACTTATGGCTCCTCATGAAAAACCTTTATTTTAATTATTTTTTACATTATATTTAAGGTTTCCAGTTAAAATAACTCTCCTACCCATGTTCCACAATATAAACTAGTATAAAATATGCATACATAAAAAACTTTAACAATACTAACATCAATAAAACGATACGTTAAGGTCACAGCTTGTGACACTAGCAAAAGATATGTACTCACCTGAAATGATGCCAGGCCAAATGAAGGAATTGTGAAAAATAAATGCTGCACTGCA